>NC_057722.1:34961289-35084637 GCF_004010195.1 Chiloscyllium plagiosum | reverse complement strand
TAAGGGGCAACTTTTTCATGCAGAGGGTCGTCCGTGTATGGAATAAGCTGCCAGAGGATGTGGTGGAGGCTGGTACAATTGCAACATTTAAGAGGCATTTGGATGGGTATATGAATAGGAAGGGTTTGGAGGGATATGGGCCGGGTGCTGGCAGGTGGGACTAGATTGGGTTGGGATATCTGGTTGGCATGGGTGGGTTGTACCGAAGGGTCTGTTTCCGTGCTGTACATCTCTATGACTCTATGGCAAGCTTCTAATTATGTATCACACTTGATAACCAAAATGAAAAACAGGAAAGTTCTGCTTCTTGTGGTAGACGTTTCTAGAAAATGATTGCACCTCATTTTGTTGAGTAGTTCTGTCTTGTTCCATCACATTCAGTGGTTACGACAACTGGAAGAATCCAAGAAATATTATGCCCCCCAGCATTGACTTTTGGAATCATGATTTTTCTTGTATTTGTTTGACGTTCGCTCTAAATATCTCTTGGAGTGCAAAAGCGATTTATTTCAGTACATGGTCCCCTTTTATGTATGGCTATGCACACAAGGTTACGTAAAGAGAGCAACTTTCGCATAGCTTGCATAGCACTTTTGGATTGCCACATAAGCACTTGTTATGACATGGAGACAGACAGCCAAGTCAAATCAGTCTCCTTCCCTCTGTATTCATAACATAGTAAAATGATCCGCAAAATTGACCCAATGGTTCTAACCAGACTTTTTGAATCATCAATACCACATTTTCTGAATTACAAAACTACACACCAGGTTTTTAATGTTCGCCAAAGATTAAAAATGTATTAATAATGTAGTAGATTTATCAAAACAAAGTTAAACCACAAGGTAATCTAATTAATATCTATGATTTAAACCCAATATTTCTTGATTTTAGCTCCCCCCCCCCCCCCGCCCCCCAACCCCACACACACATAGACAGAAAAACAGACACAGTTAAGGGATAAATAAATAGAGAAAAGTAATTGAGGTGTAGTATCTTCAACATATAGGATTATATCTTGTATAGTTTCTGACAACTCTGATGCACAGAAATATCTTCCATTAGGCTCCAACAAATATTCATTTAATTCTTAAGACTGAGATTCTATTCTCTCTATTCTCAGTAAGTTGATAATAAGAGGACAAGAGGAACCCATCAAACCTCTGTCCTGTAGCTTTTGTAGACACAATATTTCTGACTTAAACATAGTTCAAAAACCATTTCAAACTTTGGTTTTTCTGTGTTAGATGGGTTGTCTCCCTGTGATGCTCTATTTACTATTCAAACATCTACCATCTGTTATAGAATGATACCTCTCTGCAGTTGAAGCGTCTATGGAGCACTTTTAAAAAAATCAACTCACAATTAACTTATATGCGTGGCCTCAAAAGCAATCAACAGCTTGTTTGTTCTCTTTTTTTAACGCAAGCTGCTGTCAACAATCCAGAGGTAAACTTTCAACTCTCAGCTCATAGTTTACAGCTCCAAACAAAAAATGATAAAAAGAATAAAGTAATGAAAAACCAGGAAGATTTCAAATACATGCACCTGGGTATCTTACAGGGAATGCATATTTTTCTCTCCAACATTAATATTTCCTCTCACTATGTTGCAGAAGTGACATTGATTTAATTCTTACTGTTCTTGACTCACTCATTTATTTATATACCAGATATTGCATAATGTATTCCAGAGAGATTGATCACCAAGTGACTTTGTTGCACAATCAAGTTATTTCACAGGAACAGACTGCAATATTACTGTAATAATCGTGCTAAGTGATGTAATTTAAACTATTAGATTGAGTGATAATGGATTCTTGTTACTTTTAGTAGTATTTAAACAAATCTAATCCTTATCCCTTTTCCTTTTCAATCTATGGATTAATAAAGTGGGCAATTGAGAAGCCACTAGTTGATACTTTAAGAAGCTTGTTTAGATGGCCATCTGGATTGCTAAACATGTATCAAGTCAACACAGCATATTACCTTTTATTCCTTGTGCAAATGGCATCAGTTGCATTGGACTGAACCTTATGTTTTTTGACTAAGTCTCAATTTCATCAAGTGACATAGAATTTTTCTCCATGAGACCTGATGAGATCTTGTGCTATGCTTTACCAAATTTCCCTAATTATCTATCTGCATGCACCTATTGTGCTTCCTCACCTGATTCTAGCCCCATTCTACCACGTACGACACTTGGAACAACTGGCTACTTCTGTGATATCTTGGAATCTTCAGAAGGCCTGTGCAATTCCTGATCTTTGCCCCAGCATAGCAAACAAGGAAACCTGACACCTCACTTTGTGAACAGGAACCTGGTAGCCCTGGAGAGCCTGCAGGATTGGCAATGAAGGCCACAACACTCGATCATGGTCTGAAGTTGTTACCCAGGTCAGTGCGGTCTCAGCCATCTGGAGGAAAGCATCATAATATAAGAAGAAGATGAATGACGTTCTCCACTTGGCCAACGTAACTGCCAATCTTTTCTCTTCAACACCTTACACTCACTCTATCTGTGCCGATGCTCATGCTCTATCTATCACTCTGACTATTGCCTGCACCATCTTCCCTCACTCGCTGTCCTTCACACATTCCTGCTCTCTCGCTTGGGACACTCCCCCACCCCCCCCCACCACGTACAAAAAGTCACAACCGTGCTGCCCACTTTCATGTTCGTTAATACTTGTCTCTCTCATTCCACAAGTAAAACACCTCACAACAGGGCAGAATGTGGCAATGGAATCTGCTACATTGGTGGAGGTGATGTCAATACGGGAGGCCCAGGAATGAAAGGTGTTGCCTGAGGTGACTTTGTTGTTGACTGGATTTGGTGCTGCTGGTGGAAGGGCATCATGGCAACATTATTGAGGTGAGCCCAGCAGCGAGAGATGCAACTCTGACATTGGTGGGTGTTACGCACGCAGCAGAGAGGTAGTGGCGGAGCAGAATCAGCTCAGTGGTGAAAGATGGCACCTGAAGAGTGGCAATGTCAGTATTAGTTGGATTTCATATAGACAGGAATGAGGTGATGAAGGAAGGTTGACAGTGCAGGCATGCTGACGCTGAGCTAGCTCAGGATTGATTGACTCTCTTTAAACTATATCTTTCTATTTTTTTCTTATTTTAAACTATTCAAAATGGCGCTGGATCATGGCAACAGTGAAAAAGCTTTTAACTGTATTTAATTGTCAATAATTGGATTTAAAAAGGCAACGAAGGATTGTCCAGTACTTCTCAGAAGCCAAAAAACTATGCCATGTTCTTCGCAGCCTGCAACACATTATCAATGAGGATGAGCACCTCGCCAAGACCTTCCCCGATTCTCCACTTCTGATCTTTAAACAACCACCAAACCTCAAACAGGTCATTGTTCGCAGCAAACTGCCTGGCCTTCAAGACAATACCATACAACCCTGTCATGGCAGATGCTGCAAGACCTGTCAGAGCGTTGACACGGATACCACCTTTACACGTGGGGACACCATCCACCATGTACGCAGCAGGCACTCGTGTGAATCAGCCAATGTTGTCTATCTCATACACTGCAGGCAGGGATGCCCTGAGGCATGATACATTGGCGAGACTGAACAGAGGCTACAGCAACAGATGAATGGACACCACACAACAATTACCAGCCAGGCGTGTTCCCTCCCAGATGGAGAACACTTCAGCGGTTCAGGACATTCAGCCTCAGACCTTCGGGTGACCATCCTCCAAGGCAGATTTTGGGATGAGCAACAGCACAGAGTGGCCAAGCAGAGGCTGATAGCCAAGTTCGGTACCCATGGAGATGGCCTGAACTGGGACCTTGGATTCATGTCACACTACAGGTGACCCCACTGCACTACACACTGTCTCACACCCACCCACATGCATGCGCGTGCACACACACACACACACACACACACACGTTCGTGGGGTGAATTTGTACTTGCAGAATTGCATTTTATTTTACTCAAAAACTGCATGAATCCATGTAAGATTCTGTAAATCCCTTTTTTTACAAATAAAATCAGTCTGAACATTGGGGCACAGATGGACAGACTTTAACCTCACACCTTCAATGTATTATCTGAGCTGGCATGGCACCTATATTGTTAAAGTTTACATATGAAAGAACTGAAACCAACATGGTCATTCTAAAAGATGGGAGGCTTAACAAACAATCTAGGTCTTTTTCAATATATCATTTCAATTGCATCACACTGTAAACTTTTGCTATAATTTCTGTCTTACAATCTTATATTTCACTACCACCTGATGAAGGAGCAGAGCTCTGAAAGCTAGTGTTTCCAATAAACCTGTTGGACTATAACCTGGTGTTGTACAATTTTTAATCTCCTATAGACTGCCTTACAATGTAATGAAACAAGAAGAAAGCGAAGCGACAATTTTTGTGTAACATATTTGTAATTGCGCTCAATCTACTTAGGTGAAAGCTGTGGGCTCAAGTTTTACATCGCTACAACTAGTCTTCAGTTTTTGACGAGAACTTTCTTAGTCATTGTGATTTATGCTGATATTAAGATTAGATTAGATTAGATTACAGTGTGGAAACAGGCCCTTCGGCCCAACAAGTCCACACCGACCCGCCGAAGCGCAACCCACCCATGCCCCTACATTTACTCCTTACCTAACATGACGGGCAATTTAGCATGGCCAATTCACCTGACCTGCACATCTTTGGACTGTGGGAGGAAACCGGAGCACCCGGAGGAAACCCATGCAGACACAGGCAGAACGTGCAAAGTCCACACAGTCAGTCGCCTGAGGCGGGAATTGAACCCGGGTCTCTGGCGCTGTGAGGCAGCAGTGCTAACCACTGTGCCACCGTGCTGCCCACAAGGTTTAATGTTTACATAATCTACATTAAAAAGTTGTAAATAACTGCAGTAGACCACAAAATACCAAAGTCAGAGAGTTATTTGATTAAGTATTCCTTTTCATGTTATGTGTATTTATTTGAAGGAGAGTGGAGTGATTATTGTATTCTGATGAATCGTGAGAACATAGATTAGCAGCTCATTTATCACATTGTTATTCACAGAATATTGCTGAATGCAAGTTGGCAATCATTTTTCTCTTTAGAACATCAATTACTATATGCCTGGATCAGAGCTATATAAATAAAAGTCATTCCTACAGACTACCTCAAAGGCTTAGCCATTTTTCACTGTTCTTCATCCACATGCTTCTTCTGCACAACACCCCCTCTGGCAATTTTCTGACATATGCGTTGGCATCTTGTTTTGTTAATACCTGTGTTGTTTGATATCAACTGTTATTTGATCGATTTTTTTCTGAATTTCCACCTTAGTCTGGACAAAGTTTCAGCAATTATCAGTCCCCTTCTAAAGATTCTAACACCATTAGACATCAAGGGGTGTTGCTTAGATTGACTGTTATTTGAAATGGTTGTTGCCTGGCATTTGTATGGCATGAATTTTACTTGTCACTTTTCAACACAAGCCTGGATATTGCCCAGATCATGTTGCATTTGAACATGGACTGCTTCATTTATGAATGTATGTAAAAATCACACAACACCATGTTATAGTCCAACAGGTTTATTTGGAAGTACAAGCTATCGGAGTATTGCTCCTTTGTCAGGTAGCTAGTGGAACAGGATTGTTTAGGTTTGTTTAGTATATTACATCAGTCGTATGACACTATGAACTTTTGCTATAAATTCTGTGTTGTATGATCCAGCTCCACTAGCTACCTGATGAAGGAACAGCGCTCCAAACGCTCGTACTTCCCAAATAAACCTGTTGGACTGAAACCTGGTGTAGTGTGATTTTTAACTTTGTCCACCCCAATCCAACACCGTCACTTCCACATCATTTATGAATGGTGCTGAATATTATGCAATCAAAGGCGAGTATCCCCACTCCTGACTTCAAGATAGAGAGAAGGTCACTGATGAAGCAGTTGAAGATGATTGTACCAAGACTCTATCCTGAGGAACACCTGCAGATATGTACTAGAGCTGAGATGATTGACCTCCAACAACCACATCCATCCTCCTATGTGCCAGATATAACACCTTCCACCAGAATGCTTGTTCACTGATTGTCATTGATCCCATACTCAGTTGAATGCTGTCTTGATGTCAAAGGCTGTTACTGTCGTCTCACCTCTGGAATTCAGCTTTTTTGTTCATATTTGAGTCAAGGTTGAAATAAGGTCAAAAGCTGAGTGGACCTGGCAGAACCCAAACTGGGCATCACTGAGCAGGCTGTTGCTGAGCAAGTGCTGCTTGATGGCACTGTTGATAACACCTTCCATCACTTTACTGATGATCGATAGTAGGCTGATGGGCTGATAATTATTGAGGAGATGTCACTGTTGCAACTGTATTGGAACAGCTTGGCCAGGAGAGCAGCAAGTTATGACCTGACCATTAAGTGTATAAGTCCTGCTAAGATTTGCTTTTTTCAAAATGCAACACCTCGCATTTATTTAAATGAAGCTCAATCTGCCACCCATGAGTCCATTGGCTCATCATCACTTTACTGATGATCGATAGTAGGCTGATGGGCTGATAATTATTGAGGAGATGTCACTGTTGCAACTGTATTGGAACAGCTTGGCCAGGAGAGCAGCAAGTTATGGAGTGCAAGTCTTTAGTACTATTGCCAGAATGTTGTGACGGCCCATAGCCTATGCAACATTCAATGCCTCCGGCTATTTCTTGATATCATGTGGAGTGAATGAAATTAGCTGAAGACTGGTATCTGTATTGCTGAGGACTACTGGAGGAGCCCAGGATGGATCATCATTTGACACTTCTGGCTGAAGATTACTGTAAATGCTTCAGCCTTATCTTTTGCACTGATGTGCTAGTCTATTTCATCATTGAGAATGAGGGTATTTGTGGAGTTTCCTCCTCTGGTGAATTGCTTAATTGTCCAACACCATTCATGACTGGATGTGACAGGACTGCAGAGTTTGGATCAGACCCATTGGTTGTGGCATTGCTTAACTCATCAGCTTGAAACTTCCCTTTTAAATATTCCTGGTACTGCTCCTGGCATGCCCTCCTGCATTCTCCATTGAAATGGGGTTGCTGTCCTAGCTTGATGGTAATGGTTGAGTGAGGGGTATGCCAATCTATGAGGTTGCAGATTGTGCTGGAATACAATTTTCCTACTGTTGATAGCCCCGGGAGTTGATTCTAGGGGAAGGCCTGCTGGTTGCCTCACTGTATGATTTTCTTGTGTTTTGACGGGTTCCACAAAAAGAAATAGATCCGAACACCTCAACAATATTCTATCTATTGTACCTGTTACACACATTAAAGACATTAAAGCCTAAAGTATGTGGAGCTTAAAATTGCTCAGAAAGCCTTCAGAACATAAACTCAAACTAAAATGGACTCATGATAAAAGCCTGCTTTCAGCGCGAGAAAAAGTGGGATACACATTACTTAGAGTCTGAACAACATGCTGTAGATGAAAAAGGTGATGTAAAGCAGATGTCTTTTAGTTGGATCCTTGCTCTTAAGAGCACTTTTTTAGTAGATCTGTTTACAAGTCACTGCTTCTCTACATCGGACATACAGGAGGAGTAGAAGACTGCATATAGCTGTCTGCACAAGAGAAAGAATAGTGAAATACAGTGATGAGGATCTTGATGTAAGTTGAGGAGCTGGAAGACATTAGCGTTGACAAAAATCTTCGTAAAAGAAAGAGACTGATTATTTTTAAAGTAACACCAGAAAATAAATCACTGAAACTAAGAATAAATATTCTGCTTTATTAAAAATGATTTGATACAAATTTCTGCCTGATTTGCACCAAACCATCTTTAGCTCATAGAGTTGTAGAGTCATAGAGATGTACAGCACGGAAACAGACCCTTCGGTCCAACACGTCCCAACCCAATCTAGTCCCGTCTACCAGCACCCGGCTCATATCCCTCCAAACTCCTATTCATATGCGCATCCAGATACCTTTTAAATATTGTAATTGTTCTAGCCTCCACTGTTTCCTCTGGCAGACAATTCCACACACGCACCACACTCTGCGTGAAAAGGTTGCGCCTTAGGTCTCTTTTATATCTTTCCTCTCTCACCCTAAACCTATCCCCGTTAGTTCTGGACTCCCCCACCCCAGGGAAAAGATCTTGTCTATTTATCCTATCCATGCCCCTCATGATTTTGTAAACCTCTATAAGGTCACCCCTCAGCCTCCGACGTTGCAGGGAAAACAGCCCCAGTCTAATTCAACCTCTCCCTATAGCTCAAATCCTCCAACCCTGGCAACATCCTTGTAAATCTTTTCTGAACCCTTTCAAGTTTCACAACATCCTTCTGATAGGAAGGAGATCAGAGTTGCATGCAATATTCCAAAAGTGGCCTAACCAATGTCCTGTACTGCCACAACATGACCTCACAACCCCTGTACTCAATGCTCTGACCAATAAAGGAAAACATACCAAACGCCTTCTTCACTATCCTATCTACCTGTGACTCTACTTTCAAGGAGCTATGAACATGCACTCCAAGGTGTCTTTGTTCAGCAACACTGTCTAAGACCTGACCATTAAGTGTATAAGTCCTGCTAAGATTTGCTTTTTCAAAATGCAACACCTCGCATTTATTTAAATGAAGCTCAATCTGCTACCCATGAGTCCATTGGCTCATCTGATGAAGATCCCGTTGTAATCCAAGGTAACCTTCTTCGCTGTCCATTACACCTCCAAGGTTCATGTCATCTGCAAACTTACTAACTATACCTCTTAAGCTCACATCCAAATAATTTGTATAAATGATGAAAAGTAGTGGACCAGCACCGATCCTTGTGGCACTCCACTGGTCACAGGCCTCCAGTCTGAAAAACAACCCTCCACCACCACCCTTTGTCTTCTACCTTTGAGCCAGTTCTGTATCCAAATGGCTAGTTCTAAGAATTTCCCACACTTAATGCATTTACAGTTTGTATAAAATTGATGCATTTAGACATTAACTGCACATTGAATGTGCAAGAGAAAGTTAAGTCATTAAGTTATCAGTGTAAGTATTACAAGTATTACTTAGATTATCAGTGTAGGTTTTTTTCTAACATTATTGTTAATAATAACCAACAAATCTCTTCAGCTCATAAATTAAGTATTTTTGTAAAGAAATGTTAGAAAGGCTGCCACCACAACTTCAGGGGGCTCACTTACCACTCATGCAGGTACAATGTCTGTGATATCAGTGTTGGCAATGCTGAAGTTAGCTGCTTGCATCAAAGAATAGAACCAATAAAAGGGATTATTTTCAAATATTTTAAATTAATTCAGTTCAAATCCTTGGATTGCAAAACTCATACAACCTCACTCCAACACTTGTCAGGCCTGTTCCTGTTCCTCCACCCACTGCCTCTATGCTCCTCACTGCCTTGATTCTTTGCTGTTTGCCATTCTCTGAGCAGAACAGTCAGGAGAGTAATGAATGGAGCAGTGACTGAAGCAGCAGGCAGGGCAGTGAGAGCGGCAGTCAGCAGAGCAGAAAGTGGTATGGCAACTATAGTAGCAAGTGAGATGGGCAAGCAGCGCAGTAAATGGAGTAACCAAAGGAGTAGCATGCAAGTGCAGCAACTAGACTGCAAAGTGGGGTTGTGAGCACAGCAGTGACTAAAGCAGTGAACAGAGTGGAAAATGGGATGGTTGAGCAGAACAGTGAGTGGGGTGGTGAATACCACAGCAAGTGAGTGCCAAATGGAGTTGTCAACCACCTGATGAAGGAGCAGTGCTCCGAAAGTTAGTGATTCCAGATAAACCTGTTGGACTATAACCTGGTGTTGTGTGATTTTTAACTATTATTTATCCAATTGTTCTCTAATATCCACATAGCCCTTTTCTCTTCTACAATGTTATTTCCTCACATTTTCAGCAAGTCTGGAAGTATTTTTAAAAAATATTACAACTTTAATTCTCACTGATGGCAACATGGCAGAATGCCATTCTTCTATTGTCAATGCCACAATTCACTAACATAGAATACAGTTGGGCATAAATACTTTATTTTGAACATATTCTGTTCTGATATTAACAGTGTGCAGTTGCATGAATTGCTGTGACTAGCTTTCTTCTGACAATTTGAAGAAATTCAAGTATCTTCAATTGATGATATTCCTATTAAATACAAATGAAAATTCATTGTTCATATGATCAACCTGTTGCCTAAGCATTCAGTGTTGCTCAATGTTTTTTATTTTGCAATTTTAGATGCGTCACTTTGTATTTGTGTTGCTTCAGTTGGAGCTGGTCTACAGGTACAATATAGCAACCAAAACATGCATTTACACAATATCTTTAATATGATAAAATATCCCAGGATAGAAGTATAATAAAAGAAATGTATACCAAGCCACACAGGAGAAATTAAGAGGCATGATTAAACATTAGTTCAATGAGTTACATTTTATGTCATGCCTTAAAGGAAGTGAAACAGTAGGAAAAGTGAAGACAAAGGAATTCCAGACCTTATGGCATTGACCAGGTGACCAGGCAAAGGAAGTGGGGTAGCAGAGGAGGTCTAAGCTAGAGAAGAGCAGAATTTTCAGTTAATCATGCCAGCTCTGGCTGCAACCCCAACTGTTGAAAAAGATTGCCTTCTCTCCTTTTTGCTTTTTGCTGCCAGCAAAAGTTACCGTCTAGTCTCTAATTTTGGTGTTTATGTAACAAAGAATGGGTATTGGAAAATGTAATCATTGTTGCTTTTATAACTACATAGGAATCAATCAAAGGAAGTGGAAGATCTTCTCTCAAAGCTAACAAAACTGGAGTCTGTACATAATGAGAGGGAATCCAGGTAAGTAATAGGTTTTCATTTGTTGTGGTTCTGTTCGCCAAGCTAGGAATTTGTGTTGCAGACATTTCGTCCCCTGTCTAGGTGACATCCTCAGTGCTTGGGAGCCTCCTGTGAAGTGCTTCTATGATGTTTCCTCCAGCATTTATAGTGGTTTGTCTCTGCCGCTTCCAGTTGTCAGTTCCAGCTGTCCATTGCAGTGATCGGTATATTGGGTCCAGGTCGATGTGCTTATTGATTGAATCTGTGGATGAGTGCCATGCCTCTAGGAATTCCCTAGCTGTTCTCTGTTTGGCTTGTCCTATAATAGTAGTGTTGTCCCAGTCGAACTCATGTTGCTTGTCATCTGCATGTGTGGCTAAGGATAGCTGGTCGTGTCATTTCGTGGCGAGTTGGTGTTCATGGATGCGGATCATTAGCTGTCTTCCTGTTTGTCCTATGTAGTGTTTTGTGCAGTCCTTGCATGGGATTTTGTACACTACATTGGTTTTGCTCATGCTGGGTATCAGGTCCTTCGTTCTGGTGAGTTATTGTCTGAGAGTGGCTGTTGGTTTGTGTGCTGTTATAAGTCCTAGTGGTCGCAGTAGTCTGGCTGTCAGTTCGGAAATGCTCATGATGTATGGTAATGTGGCTACTCCTTTGGGTTGTGGCATGTCCTCGTTCCGTTGTCTTTCCCTTAGACATCTGTTGATGAAATTGCACGGGTATCCGTTTTTGGCGAATATATTGTATAGGTGTTCTTCTTCCTCTTTTTGCAGTTCTGGTGTACTGCAGTGTGTTGTGGCCCTTTTGAACAGGTTTTCATTTGCTGTTGTACACTACTACTATTATAGGCAGATTATTTCAGTTATGGGTATTCTTTATATTATCACAGATATTGCAAAGAGATTGAAGAAAAAGAGAAACAATGGCTACGTTGTGAACAAAAGTGTAAGAGTTTAGAAGAACAGCTAGAAATCAAAGTTCGCCAGGAGTCAAAATTACAAGACCGATCATCAGTCTCTCAAAATGAAATACTGACTCTAAAAACTGCCCTAAGTCAGGCAGAAGAGAAGCTGGAAGCATTGAAACAAGAAAGGTAAAAGTCAAATGATGTTGCTCTTTTAGAAAATATATTTGAAATAAAGATCATTTATATCATGACCTATCTCTCTTCCCATGCAAACAATATCAGTGGTGGTCCTTCCCCTCCTCCCCTGGCATCTCTGTATTCTCAACTATGATATTCTAAATTCCATTCATTTGTCTTTTATCCAACTGCCTATCATAAAACTTCTTTTAAGGACCATGAAATCCATGTGATTTATATTTTCCTATCGAGGCCACAAAATGGCATGCCTAAACTTAGGTAACATGGAATCAGATTTTCATCTTGCAGGCAGCAATAGCCAGTCAGGCTATGTTCTTGATTCAGTCTGAACTCTGATTTGGCAGCACTCACCCATGCTATCTTTATGCTGGAATGGTAGTAGGGCTGATGTTGCCTGAAGCAGGCCTGAGATGGAAAGAGAGGTTAGTAGATTCCAACATAGCTGGGTTAAAAGGCCCGCCTATACAATCTGGGGCATAGTTGTGGAGATGAGGACCCTTACCCTCAACTCTTACTCCCCTGGCCTCCAATTACACCCCTTATTCTCCATACCCCTTCCAAATTCACTGTATACCCTATGACCCCATGCCTCTTCATGCCATTCATTCCTATACCTCATCTTAATCCTCTTTTAACCAAGTCACCCATAGTTCCCTCAATGCCCATATGCACTCAGCCAGAAGCCACTGTTTACAGATCTCATGAGCCCTATAATAACAACAGGGAGCCTTTGATATGTTCCTAAAACTGTCAAACAAATGGTAATTCACAAACTATTTTTAAAAAAAATTAGGATCTCATAAAATTATTAAATATGTAAGCATAGTAACCTTGACAGCTGGGCTAAATCCATTAGTGAATCTTGAAGCTCAGCCCATCATTTATAACAATATTATATTGCACAAATGTAAGCCACCAGAGCTGAATATATTAAAGTCTTCAAAATTATTTGAAGAATACATTAATCTGTGCAAGCTTTTGAAACACTCAAATGATCTAAGCTGAAATTAAATCAAATGATTATAGCACTGAAGATAACTAACACAGCCAAATCTGAATTTCAATATTGTAAATACAAAAGGACATTCTATCCAATAAATAATGTGCCCTGGCATCTGAATATTTTTCTACTTTCACATTGCTGGCCAATTTAATAGTCACTTACCTTTTAAGAACAAAGTCCTATCATCAATCACTGCACTATAAGCATATTTAATTTTCATACAGTATTTAATTATGCCTGTCAAAAATATTTCGATTCTAGAGCAATATTCCTCCATGGCTCATGACAGCTTTGAGTTGATGTATACTGTTGCTTTTGAAAATTGGCCCAAGTCCATCAAAATTACAGGGATTCTGAGATTCTCAATTGTCATGCATTGTTAAGGTTGCTAGTTCATGCTGGGTTTCTTTATACTGCATCCCTCAGGATTGCAGGTGGTTCGAATCTCAGAATTAGGTCCTAGACATCATTTTAAAGCATCCCTGTCATGGATTGATCCCAGACTGGGTCGAGAAAGTCTAGCCTGTATTGGCAATTTGTACTGACTAGCTAGAAAGTATTTAACTGGGGTGACATGATGGCTCAGTGATTAATAGTGCTGCCTCACAGCGTCAGAGACCCGGGTTTGATCCCTGCCTCGGGCAACTGGCTGTGTGGAGTTTGCACATTCTCCCCATGCCTGCATGTGTTTGCTCTGGTTTGCTCTCACAATCCAAAGATGTGCAGGTTAGGTGAATTGACTATGCTAAATTGTCTATAGTAGGAATGTGTAGGTTAGGTGCATTAGTCAGGGTAAATGCAGAGTAATAGGATACTGGGTGGGTTACTCTTCAAGGGGCAGTGTGGATTTATTGAGCCGAAGGGCCTATTTCCACACTATAGGGAATCTATGGTTTACTTTGTCTGAATCTATTTTTTTTGTTTTCATCTACTTCGTCTACAGTATCTATTCTTAACTATTTTTGCCCGTTATTCTTCTGCCAAAAATATTATGATCCCTATCTTTTTATTTTCCACTCATGTTCAGTTGCAGCCAAGTGATATAACTGCTATCAGTTTTTCTTCATATTTGTTGCAAAACTGTTTCTAATTCCCAAATTCATTTCCTGTATTCTAAATGTTTCAATATCTGCATTTCATCTACTTTTGTTATGATGCAAGTATGATCGTAATACTGGACAAGTCAATCCGAGAGTGAAATCTGGCTCGATAGATCATAAGTTTCTTTTATGCAGTTTGGTTACCATGAACAGTCACTGAACATATTCCTGCAAGTCTGTCAATGTTCTTTTAACAATAAAAACAAGATCATTAGACACAAGAAAAACAAACTTTGTATAAGGCAATTTAACAAAATCTTAATACAAGCAACTAAACCAAAGATTCAGCTTTTTTCCCCAGCAATGCCCTGTGCAGATACTCAATCCCAGTGAAATATCACTCTTATCTTAACTTTAAGATTGTTTATTCAACTAATTCTTTCCAGGTTTGTTGGCCTAGCAACGTCTTTCTATCTGATGACCTCAAAGCTTCTTTCCAGTGTTGATAACATAGACCTCTTTTCAGGTCTTACCACAATGTAGAGTGTTGGACTGGGGTGGATAAAGTCAACAATCACACAACACTGGGTTATTTGAAACCACAAACTTTCGGTGCCCTGGCGCCTTCTTCAGGCAGCTAGTGAGAGAGAATACATCGTAACAGAACGTAAAGTAAAAGATCAAAGGGTCATATCAACTTAAATGAATATATTGAACAAACATAGATGACTATAAAGTTTTTAATCAATTACTGATTAAAGACTTAATAACCATCTAGGTTTGCTCAGTGCATTTATAGAATGTATTACCTTTGAATCTTTACCTTTACAGACATAACTTTTTTGTGTCTGTTATAGTAATTGGTGAACAGTTTGCAGCACTCTTTACTGAAATCCTAAGATTGAAAGTACTAGTGTAATTGATTTTCTATAATTATATTTTATCATCACTTTTTATTTCCAAACCCAGTAAATTCACAAGTGTAGTAACAGGAACGGTCTGTAAGAAAGGGAACATTCTTTTAGTCTCAAAAATTGACAGAAACGGAACTTGAAGCAAATTAATCTACCTAAGAGACCAACCTCACATGTTGCCAAACTTTGAAGCTTAGAAATCTTTTAACCTCTATTATTTACAACTTCTTTAGGGACAAAGGCTAAATGATAGTCCTTAATTACAGCTTTTGAATCCACCAGTTCATTTTTGCCCCAAGTTTAGAGGAAAAATATAATTCCAATACATTGTTCATCTAAATCTGATTCATACTGACAATCTATATGTGGTGAAAAACATAATTTTCCTTGTGAAATGTGTCAAGCTGATACATGAGTCCCAATGAAGTCTGGGCAACTGGATGTAATTTCTGTGTGTCTAGCTGTGGTCCTCTGATACAGCCACTATATTATAATTTTAATTCCAGGTTTGGCACCAAAAGTATTGTAGCAGGGGAGTGCAGACTGACATGATGCAAACTCAAGAATCCAAATAGTTAATCCAAAAGTGGAACTTGCAGGAATTGGGGCCTCTAGTATAGAAACCAAACATGTATTTCTCAGGATACACAAAGATGCCTTGTTTTAATGATGTCTTTTATGATAAACTGCTGGAGACAGCGAGGAATTGAAGAGCAATACTTTCCCTTAGCAATAAGACTAAGAAGCCTTTTACCTTAAAGAAGACATGGCTTGAGGTGGTCCAGGAGACATCAGCCCACTGCATTGTGCAATGCTCCTGGCTTCAGTGTAAGAAGTGTTTTGATGGCCTAAGCTAGTAAAGGAAGGTGAGTATGGTTGTACATACACTTCAATCACTGCACCCGCTCGAATTTGCCTTATCAAACCTACTCCATCACATCACTGCTCACACTCAATTTTCTTGCACCCATACCATTCACTTTACATGCAATTCCTCACAGCCAATTATATCCATCACTGCTGTCTACTTTCACATTTGTTTAATTTGCTGATTCTCTCTCTTGCAGTCACCTTCATGAAATGCATTGCATTCATCAGGTGAACCAAGAGTTTTATTCTTTTATCTGTTCCAAGAAAAGAAAGCAAGGTATGGAGAAAGGGAGGACTGAAAATGATCCTCCACAGATCTCACAACAGACAGCTGCAGACTCGGAAATTTTGGAAGTCAGTAGCATTTTCTCCCAAGATCATTAAAGAAGAACCCTCCAGCTTCCTCGTGAAACACTTAGATGTCAGCGAAGCAACATGTCATTCAACATGCAGTTATATTGACTTGATTTCACTATTAAGTGAAACAAGGGCTCGATTTAATCCAGTCCATCACAATAGCAGCCAGGTCCTCTTAATTGTGGGAAACATGCTTCATTCTCCTGGTGACAGCAAAACCTTTCCTGATTAATTTGGATTGTTTAAGAGACTGAAATGGAATTCCTAACCTCTGGTGACAAAATAAATTGGTATGCATTTCCGTGACTTCATTTTAATGGTGTTACAGTTTTTGCTTTTTACCATGCCTCAGACATGAATCTAAATTAGCAATTCATACAAAGCATTCCTTACAACAACATATATCACACTTTTCCACATATACTATCCTGAAATTATGCAGCCTTGAGCTGGGCATTCTACATTTATATATAAAAAAATCATTACAAGGCTATGGGCCAAATGCTAAAAAATGGGATTTGAATAGTAATGTGGCTGTTTTTGACAGGCACAAGGTTGATTGGCTGCAGAGTCTTTGACTATGCTGTAGACCTCTATGATCCCATGACTTAGTGATTTCAAGTTTTCATGGTCATCAGTTAGCTTTCTTGATGGGTTTAAAACTGTCTCTTTCCTTTGTAACCTCCCTCACTCTTTGATGAAGCTTCCTTCTTCTACCATGTAGGCTCCCTTTCTCCCTTGCGGGCTTCCCTGTATCCATCTAGTCTCCCTTTGCAGCCTCCCTCTTCCCTGTTGCAGCCTCGCTTTCCCCTTTGCAACCTTGTTCTCTCCACTTGCAATCTTCCACTTCTCCTTATAGTCATACCCTCTTCATCCTTTTCTAGCCTTCTTCACCCCCTGCTCCACTTGCCATCTTCTGCTCTATGTTCCTTTTGTAATCTTCTCCCAATCCAGCCTTCTTTCAGCCTCCTTATAATCCTCCCACCCACCTTCGAGCCTTTTTCTCCCCACTTCTTTTGGAACCAACTTCTCCCCATGACCAGCTGGCTGTGTGCCTTCTTTTCCCACCTAACCATTCTTCTTGTTGCTGCCTCCTAACCTCGTAGCAGAACTCTGTTACATACTTAAATGGTGGAGTGACAGTTCTTAAACAAAGAGAAATTTCAGGTTATAATTAGGGCAAGTGCAATGTTCTGATCTACTTCAACTAATACCATGAGATAAAAAAAACATCTGGTTGTAGGGATTTGTCACATTTATTAAAGTGGGGTGAGATTATAAGAATAGTGGGAATGCCTCCTAGACTGGTAATCCAGAGGAATAGTGTTATTCTTTAGGGGACATTGAATTTTCACTAGTAGCATAGTAGGATTTGAACCAATCAAAAACCCATGTCACTAATCGAGAAGAAAAGTGTTGTTCTTTCCTAATCTTACCTACATCTAATTGCAGTCACACAGCAGTTTGGTTAAATCTTAGCAAGCAAATACCTGTAGTAATTACAGATGAGCAATCAACATTAGACATGACAATATCCCATGAAAGAATAAAACCAAAACACAACTTACATTTTGCTTAATTAATTCTGGGGATTTAAAAAAATTCTTTAATAGGACATTGCTGGCAGGGTCATTATTTGTTGCCCATCCC
This sequence comes from Chiloscyllium plagiosum, assembly GCF_004010195.1. Lineage (NCBI taxonomy): Eukaryota > Metazoa > Chordata > Chondrichthyes > Orectolobiformes > Hemiscylliidae > Chiloscyllium > Chiloscyllium plagiosum. The sequence goes on along the minus strand of NC_057722.1, from coordinate 35,066,910 downwards.
TAATTACCCTGAGGATATGATGGTGAGCGACCCTCTTGAAGCACCAGAATTCATGTATTGCAGGTATATAAATGGTGCTATTAGGATGGAAAGTTCCAGGTCTTTGACCCAGTGTGGGAATTCTGATATTATTCCAAATCAGATGTTATATGACTTAGAGGAGAGCTTGCAGGAGTGCTGCAGACACCCTATTCCTCCTGATCACCCTCATTTTCCCACATAATTGTAAGAATGTTACTTTTGATATCCAGTTGCTCGGGTCTTTACATCAACCCTTTTGTCTTCTTTAATACTTCCATCTGCAACCAAACACACGTGTTACTTATGTTAAATTAAACCCCAGCCCCCACAGACCCACCACAGACTCAAATGTTGATGCATGAAAATGCCATTCAGATAATTTACATTCAGTAGTTCTTGTATTTACCTTTCTTACAGATATGAAAACTGTTTTAGAATGCTGTATTTCATCTCCCCCTCACCAAGAGCAATGTTAGCTCGCTATTTAATTAAATTGTCAATCAAAAAAAAAAACAAGGTTCTGATCTCAGATTGACTTCAGGCTTCATTTCAAAAATCTATAGCAATTCCAACTTCTAAAGAACAAAACATCTCATATTCATGACAAAACAGCATCTTTGACTTCTTGTGAGATTGCTTAAAATGTATTAACATTTTCAGTCTTTAATTTCCTTTTTCAAGAGATGTTGATCTCATTTCCAATCAAGATATCAGTTTAAAAATCCAGAATTACTTTATACCACATATTCACACTCTAATGGGAAGAAAAGTCTCCTTATCTCAAAGTCTCTTTTTGTCTCCACTACCCAGCTATATGATTTGGTTACCTCAGTCTCATCCGTATTTGTCATTGTTATGAACTTTGTTAAGGACCATGCCAGACCCCCTCAAAACATTTCAAGAAGGTAGCCCAGACCCTAACTTTTCTCGTTGTTCTAAGCAGGTTTAGAGTGGATATTCCAGGAGTAATGCAGCTAGTCAAAACCCCTCGGTTTTAAACAAAACAGAATTTATTTACAGAGTACCAAATGAAACCAGAACAAATGAGAACAAAACAGAAAATAACTGAACCTATCCGAAAACCCAACAGACTATCCCACCTTAATGATGCTGTTCCAAATGCCTGCAACAGTCCCCATAAACACCCTCTTGAGAAAAAGATAAAATCAGACACAGGTTCTTACAGGAGAGAGAGATGGCAGAGAGATTAGCATGGACCTTCTTCCATTGTGGTTATTTCTTTGGATTCTTCAGCTTAAACTGACCAGCAGCTCTGAACAGCCAGACTACGAAAGCCTAAACAAACTGGAGAAAAGCTGAGCTGCAAGAACTGGCCACTCCCTTTTCATTGTACAAGTGTTTTTTTTTAATTAAACTTGAAAGCATTTTGCCTAAGGCAGTATCTGTTCGCTATAATCAAATTGGCCCCAAAGTCCATCCAAACCACACATATCAGAATCTATGTGTTTTCAAACCCTCTGAAAAAAAAAACAAGGACAACGTAACCTTGTTAAAAGAGCAGCAGCATCACAACACCTACAAACTTTTTTTCTGATCTTTTCCTGTCTTAAATTGATTGACCTTTGCCATATTTTTCTACCAGTGACGTAATGCTGTTAATTTCTTCTGTTTTCCCCTGATGTTGTAGAGCACCAAAGGATGAATTAATTGCAGTTGTGCAAAAAATCTGAACACCGTAGCTCATACTAGAACCACAAATAGTAGTAAACAAAGTACCATGGTTACTTAGCAGAATTAGTATTAATTACTGGCTTCAGACTGTGACCTCTATAGGTAATTTATATAATTGCAGTATAAAAAACCCATTTATACTAAACTACGAGTTCAAGGAAAAAGAAATCCAAAGATCACATCGTCCATAACAAATCCTCAATGTAATAAATAGACAAGATCAAATATGATAGGGCAAGAGTGACAGAAACTACTTGATTCTAACCTTCTTTTCAGTTTCTCAGTACTGGTCTGAGATAATGACATTAATCCGCTTCACATGGAGCAGGATTTTGTTTCCACCAAAATATTGCATTCTGTAATTCTCATTTCTGTCAAAATTGTGATAGATGTGCTAACACTTTCTTAAAATATTTGATTTTTTAAACTTTCCTTGATAAAAGACTGTTTTCAATTTCTCAAAGTATGCAAAACAATAATTTGCATTTATATAACACCTTTAACACAACAAAATGTTCCAAAACTTCAAGCACACATTATCAAACAAAATTTGATACTGGGTCATATTTGCTGATCAGGTGATCAAACATCGCACAAAATGGGAGGTTCTAAGAGGAAGAGAGAAAGGTAAGTGAGGTGGAAAGATTTAAGGAGAAATTCTAAAGCTTAGAACTTAGGTATCTGAAGACATGGCCATCAGTAGTGGATTCATCAAATCAGAGATCCAAAATAAGCCAGAAATTGTAGGGACATAGATATATTACAAAATCTTTTTTTTACATGCAGAAAGAGTCATTTAGCCCTTCGTGTCGGTAATGGGTGTCCAGTGAGCATCATGATTTAGTGCTACTTGCCTGCCTTTTCCCATACCCTTGTGCAATGTTTATTTTCAAGTAATCTCCAGTTGCCCTCTTGAATGCCGAATTAGCTCTGCCTCAACCACATTTTTAGGCAGTGCATTCCAGACTCTCTCTGCTAATTTAAGTCTGCACCATCTTGTTCTTGATTTTTTCATAAGTGGGAACAATGTTTCCCTATCTATTCTATCCAGATCTATCATGACATTGAAACCTTGACCAGTGGAAATAGTTTCTGTCTTTTACTGCCTTTTACCTCTTTACCTGTCTTATCCTGTTAATATCTTGGATATCAGGCGGCATGGTGGCACAGTGGTTAGCACTGCTGTCTCACAGCGCCAGAGACCTGGTTTCAATTTCCGCCTCAGGCGACTCTCTGTGTGGAGTTTGCATATTCTCCCTGTATCTGCGTGGGTTTTCTCCGGGTGCTCCGGTTTCCTCCCACAATCCAAAAATGTGCAGGTTAGGTGGATTGGCCACACTAAATTGCCCATAGTGTTAGGTGAAGGGGAATGGGTCTGGGTGGGTTGCACTTCGGCGGGTCGGTGTGGACTTGTTGGGCCGAAGGGCCTGTTTCCACACTGTAAGTAATCTAATCTAAAGATCACCTCTCAGTCTTCTTCTTTCCAAGGAGAACAGCCCAAACTCCAATCTATCCTCGTAGCTGAATTTCCCCATACCAGAAACCATTTCTCTAAATGTCTCTGGTACATTCTCCAATGTGATCATACACTTCCTATTATGCAACAGCCATTCCTGTCCCACATCTATCCACGTTTCCGTGATGGCCACAACATCGTAGTCCCAGGTACCGACATCTAACAGCTGGCTTGTATAGCCTCCTTGCTGTTTTTTTGAAGCCCCAAAGCAAAGCATACTATATAATTGATTAATTACTGTCTCCATTTAGCTTGCCACCTTCAGTGATCTATGTACATGTGCACCCAGGTCCTTCTGTTCCTGCACCCTCTTTTGTAACCTTTATTTTATACTGTGTGTCAAGTTTCTTCCCACCACAATGAAACACTTGACAGCTCTCTGCATTGAACCTAATCTGCCACCTACCTGCCTACTTCCTAACACTTCTGCCCTTTTGGAGTTCTGCATTCTGTCCTCCTTGCTGTTTACGATGCTTCAAACTTTTGTATCTCCCACTAAGTTTGAAATTGTCCTGGTGCACCATGATCTGGATCATTAATCTGAAGAAATAAGGGTCCCAGTACTGACCCCATTGATCACTGTTCTCCATTTCCTATTACTCAACCAGTTTTGTATCCACATAGTTACTACCCTTTTATTCCATGAGCTATAACATTTCTCAAATATTGCTATCACGGTATCAAATGCCTTTTCAAATTTATGTACACTGCATCAACAATACTACCATGATCCACACTTCCTGTTATCTCTTCACAAAACTCCAACAAGTTAGTTAAACACGATTTCCCCCCCCCTTAGAAATTCATGTTGGCTCTACCTAAATGTCCTTCCCTTTACCCCATGTGACTACTAATTCTGTCCTGAATAATTGTTTCTAGAAACTTCCCCACCATTGAAATGAAACTGATTGATCTTTAATTGCTGAGCCTATCCTAACAAACGTATTGATTAAAGGCATAATGTCTGCAGTTCCCCAGTTCTCTGCAATCTCCCTTGAATCGAGGGCAGACTGAAAGATTATTGTCAGTGCTCCATTCTCACTTCCTTCAGTGTACTTGGATGCAGTTCATCTGATCTCAATGCCTAGCCAATTTAACTATGGAGTGTTGTATGACTGGAGTGGATTACCTCAGTAATGAAGGGTAATGAGATAATGGAGGAATTGGAAGCAGGAGTTCTGAATTTTGAGTGTGAGGCATGATCAGTTAACATGAAATTGTGAGCACACAATTAAATGAATAAGCAAAACTGTGACAGATGGAGTTCAGTGTAAGTAAGTGTGAGGTTATCTATTTTGGATCAAAAATATATAGATTAGGATAGCCTCCAAATGATATGAAGTTAAATACAGTGAATGTCCAAAGAGACTTGGGAGTTTAGGTGCAGTGATTTTTTAAAATGTTGTGAGTAGGTGCAGAAAATAATCAAGAAAGCTAATGGGATGTTGGCCGTTATATCGAGAAGTTGAGAGTACAGGGATGTTGAAGTTGTGCTGCAATTATACAAAACCCTGGTTAGATTCCACTTGGAGTACTGTGAGCAGTTCTGAGCACCACACCTGAAAAAGGATGTATTGACTTTGGGGGGAGTATAACGTGAACTTACAAGAATGATATCTGGACTTTGAGGGTTAAGTTATGAGGACGGATTATAAAAATTGGGTCTGTTTTCTCTAGACTTTAAAAGGTCCACACTTTAAAGAGTGACCTGATTAAAGTCTTCCAAGATATTAACAGGATAAGACAGGTAAAGAGGTAAAAGGCAGTAAAAGACAGATAAACTATTTCCACTGGTTGAGGATTAGGATTATAGGACTATGAAACATGGTCCGAGAATTAGGCCAGACCGTTATAAAGCACTTAGATAAATAAATGTAGTAGGTGTTTGGAACGCTCTTCTACAAATAGAAATGGATGCAGGATCAGTTGGTAATTATACATCTGCAATAGATTTTTTTTGTTAAGCAAAGATATTAAGAAATATGAGCTAAAGTCAGATGTATGGAATTAGGCTACAGATCAGCCATAATCTCATTGAATGGAAGAACAGGCATGTAGAACTAAATGGTCCACTCCTGTTCCTATTTTCCTGTGTAGTAAGAAAACCTTTGCAGATTTTTTTCAATTTTATCTGTTTGGCAGTCGACAGTCACAATCATGCATTTATCACTAAGTGTTGCATCAATTTTGTTAACTATGAGGCAAGACTTTACTGATCCTGAGTCATAAGCAGCTGCCCTAATCAGGCCATGATTAAAAGTCCCTCAAGGCTTTATCAATGTAGCAGCACCTTGATTTTCATACTTGTAGGAGGTGTTTATTTGAGTTGAGCAAATACCTCATTCATGATTGAAATTTCTACAAAGCAGGAACAGACAGATAAATAATCCTTCTATATTAGTTCTCCCTCTATGAATTTCCATTGGGAACAGTAAGTTAAATTTCTGGCATTTGTAGTTATACAGCTTACACCAAAGCTAAATTTACAAACAAGTTTGATTGTATGACATTGTCAAACTTGGCCAGTTGTGTATGTTTTCATTTAATTCCTTACAAACACTATACTAGTGTTTTCAACACCATAAAATGTATATTCTAGATCATGACATCTGGAGTTTGCTCTGACAAATGTAATTTATTTGGCGTTTTTTCATTCTGTAGTATCAATTGCTAGTAGGGAATTAACTAATCACAATAGGGACCTTTTCTATTTATCATTAATTTTGAATAAAAATTTTTGGATTTCAACAGCTTTTATATTGTATTTGTCTATTGTGTTCCTTGCTTGGCATTTTCCAATAAATTATCCCTTCTTTGCCTAAATGTAAATCCATAAAATCATTCCTGTACATTGTTTGAGATTCTGCATTGAAATGTTTGGTTTCTATCAGAGATATTTATGAAAGAAAAATTAAGCTTGTTGGGACATAAATACAAGGGGAGGCCATTCAGCCCCTTGAGGCTGATGCAGCATTCAATGAGATCATAGCTAATCTGTGGGCTAACTCCATATACCTACTTTTGCACCATATCTTTTAATACCGTTGCTGAACAAAAATGTATTGAATACAGATTGAAAATTAAGGTTTCCTCCCACAGTCCAAAGATGTGCAGGTTAGATGAATTAGCTATGCTAATTTGCCCAGAGTATTTGGTGCATTAGTCAGAGGGAAATGGGTCTGGATGGGATGCTCTTCGGAGGGTCGGTGTGGACTTGTTGGGCTAAAGAGCCTGTTTCCACACAATAGGGAATCGAAAAAAAGACAACAATCCAACATCCATTGCCATTTGTGGAAGAAGTCCAAACATTACCACCCTTTGTGTATAGAGTGCTTTCTAAATCTCTCCTGAATGGTCCAGCCCCCTAATTCTCAGACTATGTCCCCTATATGGCAATAGTCTATCTTTTTCTACCCTGTCTTTTCTTCTTAATATCTTGACTTGATGTCTTTCTTGATGGTTGGCCACTGGCCTGGCAGCAATGAAAATCACCGACAGCTCAAAAATAGCTATTTTCTTTTGTGGTTACAAACATTCAATTTAAATTTGTTAATGTTCGAGCAAAGTTCACATATCCTGGCAAATTATTTACTTGGCTAGCACTTGTTAATATTTATTTTGTGAGACTTTATTTCAGTTGCTGTACCTTTACCTTACTACTCATTATGCTCAATTTGAGCTGTAAGTAAATTTCAAACTTCACACTTGTCGAGCCTAGATTATTGTGTTGTTTTAAAGCTTTTCTTGGTCAGCCAGGGATTTTACATTGTGTTCACAGAAACTCCAATATCTGTTCACTCAATACTAAACTCCAGTTTGGATGGCTTCCATAAACCACCACCTTGCGATACAGTATGCATCTGCTTTGGAGTTACTAAGTCTCCTTTTTCAAATAGTTACTAACTGTCCTGTTGCATTGCATTTCTTATCAGGTTTGAAATGATTTTTTTACCAGTTACTGGAGCACACTTCCTTATTGAGGATTGCAATGAGGGTTTACTTCATAGGGTTCCTACGAATTCAACCCATCCCTGCTGCTAATTATGCTGTGTGAGCAGGCAAATTAGAACTGAATTTGAAGATCTCACAACACTGCGTACCATTTAGTATGAGCTACAAATCAAATTTACATCACAGCTTAACATGTTGTCTGAACAGACCAGTTCATTATGCTATGTTGCCGCTCATGATGAAGGTTGCTGCCACTATTCTATTTAAATTTAGAAAAGTACATGGCCTGCTTGGCATAGTGTGGTAGAGAAAAACTATTTCTTGGTCTAATTAAAAGAGTCTCTTATGGTTAACAAGGTATAACTTAATGCATGTTAGCAACTAGTTACACATTAACCGATGTGATGGATAGACATTGTTACAAAGACTCTGAGGAGGTCTAGATGTTGGGTCTTACTCTTTTAAGATCCTAAGCTGTCATGCCCACAAGTCCATATGAAATCATCATACTGGTTGTGTATATTGGCATGCCTCAGTGTTAACCCTTTCAGGGCCTTTCAGACTCTTATCCAACAATTTTGACAAAACTATGTTCCTCCATCACTTTGTTTCAGACAGTCTCTTAATTAGGCATATCTGGTGATCCAAAGAACACTCTTTCATTTAGTGTCAACTGAATTCTTTAAAAATAAATTAATTTCCTTATTTCTCTGAAGCTTTATGGATGGAAATCATTTTTCTCACACATCTCAGATGTCTGGGAGTAATTTTAAAAAGTCACCCATCCTGTGTCACCCTTATGTAATACAGCTGTAACCTACCTCATTTTACATTGAATGTAATTGACAGACACAGACTATTTGACTCAAATGGTTGAAACACCTTCTACCTTCTATTTGCAATATCTAGTCCATTTTTTGGGCAGCAGTTTGAATGGTCCAATAAATTTGAATCCAGTACCTTTCTGTCTCTTTTGTTTGTTTGCAGCAAAATATTTTTGTTAAATTAATGCTTTATATGTTTTTCATGAGAAATTTTGTTTTGAATATTTTGATAAAAATTTAAGCTCTATAACATTTAGCAATGTGTAACTTTGTTTTTTATTACAGGGAACAGATGGTGATTTCACATCAGAACAGGATTAAACAGCTTCAAGAACATCTTCACCAGATGTTAGGTGATGAAGATAGCTGGAGGGCGAAAGTAGGGAACTTCTGTTTTGCTAGGTTTTCTAAATACGTATTGTGACAAGTGAATTTTTTTTCAACTACAATTAATACCCATAGAGAGAAGAACATGAATGAGTCAACAAATTAATCTGACATTCTGGATAAGTGGTCTTGGCAAACCATCAGTGGGGAGATTGCCTTTTAAAATAAATCATACTGTTATCCAAGGTTATCTCAGAAGTGTTCTTTTGTTTTAAAGAAAAACATCTTGAATTTTTGCACAGAATTCTTTTTGTATTGTTAGTAACCATGGCAAAGCTTGGCTGATTCTGATTTTAATAAGAATCACAAGTCTTGATTGGTGTAATTCTCATACTGAATGCTGAATGTCATTCCCACTGGCATAGTTTTTCACAAAAAGCATCTGTATCTAATGTGAAGCCTGCCCTGGAAAACTGGTTGCAAGCTTTCACCAAAATATTAATTTTACAGGCAGATGTTGGTGTTGATGTGTTTTAAGAGAATGGATCTCGCCGGTTCACAATAATGATGTAAGAAAGTTTTACATTGATCAATGTATGAGTATCGTGCAAGAGACTGTTCCTGTCAGGAAATCAAAATCTTGGTCTTCATCAGATTGAAATGCTCAGTTCCCACTCATAAAATGTTCAGTTCCTTTTGCACTTGAATGCCCTACATTTACTTGCAGAAACAGTTTGAAAGTAAGTTGAGACTGTGTCTCATAGATTATGTTTCTTCTGTACCAATCTTTCAATTGATGCCAAAACTGTGGTATTTTCCACAAAACATAATAATAGCAGCAACATCAGAATAACATATAAGAAAAGAAGTTAAGAGCTATGATGATTGAAAACAAATGAATTTCACTTACACCCATTTAAGGTTGACAATGTCAGTTAAATTTCAAATTTGCTTCATATCAGCCCTCCAAAATGTTTGCAATTTTTAATTGTGATAGAAACTTCATGTGACAATAAGTATCCTTTCACCCATTCACAAATAACTGTAGCTGCATTGATCTGAAACAACACATATACAACCATTGAACAAAGTTCTGTTTTCTACTGAGCAAAAGGCAGATTCATTTTAATAATAATTTATAATAGATTATTCTACTTTAAACGGCAATATACCTGATCTAACATGAAGTCATGCATATATGTAATGATTTTGTAATTAAACATTCAAGATCAAGTTATTGTTTTTGACCTTCACCATAAACTCAACTTGTTGCAACTGACTTCACACAAAGTCATGCAAAGCATTAACATCCTGCTGAAGTTCAACCATGATATCATTCACTAAACAAATTCCTTCCATCTTGACAATATTATTCACTTCCATTGCTTCCTTAACTAAATACTACTGAAAACTGAATTAATTTGTATAATAACTGATGCCTATTGAGTTGATATGCCAGGCAATTGACTATGGAGTAATAGAAGTCCCATACATATTTCATGCTGTGAAATATGAGTAGTTGAATGGTCACGGTCATCTTTGTTAGTAATGCTGTCCCTAGATTGTGTATAGTTCTGTAACAAAAAAGTCAGATACAAAAATATTCACCTCACATATCAACTCAATAGGCATCATTTATTATACAAATTAATTCAGTTTTCTGTAGTATTTAGTTAAGGAAGCAATGGAAGTGAATAATGTTGTCAAGATGGAAGGAATTTGTTTAGTGAATGATATCATGGTTGAACTTCAGCAGGATGTTAATGCTTTGCATGACCTTGTGTGAAGTCAGTTGCATGGTTTGAATAATATATTTACTGGGAAGCCTTGTGACACAATGGACAGCCCTGTCTCTGAGCTGGAACTTTGGATTCACTTTCATTCTAATACTTGATGGCTAAGAAGAGTGTTTTCCTAATGTGGCCAAACAGGTTGAATATTAACTTGCAAAGTCTTCCTACGTATGCCATTGGGAAATGTTGAGAATGGGAGCAATTTCTGGTCAGCTATGTGATGGAAAGGAAAAAACCAGGAATCTCTGCCTTTGCTATTCAGAGATCTGACATATAGCAATTTGAACTCAATGGAGTCATTTGGTTGCTCAGCTGGTGTGAATCAGACTGATGCTGACAATATCGAGTTTGGTACTGTTTCTTGCAGGATGACTTGAGTAGAGCCTCCTTTCCTTACCTGTGGTGGAAGTCGTGCACTGTGGGTCTGACCTGCCTTTGTGCAGAGGCGAGAAGGACAAGAAACTTCACACGTTAAAAGCAAATGAATCTTAATGCCTCCTAAACATCTTGCACATGTGTGAAAGAGTACAGACTGTCAGCACAGAGATTATCTTTCATGCTGCATTAAACAAAAGTCATTGTGACCCTAGCAAGTGTTTTATTGAATAGATTGCAAAGATTTTAAGGACTAGTGGATCATGTAGTATTACTCATGGATATTTATTTTTCTTAAATTGAGAGCCTGACTGGTCATCTTCTCACTAATTATTTGTAGATTAAAAAGGAAATAAAACCATGATTTATATGTAAAAAAAAAAGTGATAGCTGAAACAGAATTTCCTGTTCTTGTACCTGTGGTAATGAATTGCACTGGCACTGCCAATGGAGAAAAGTCATACACAGAAGACTGAAGAGTGACATAATTCTGCGTCAGTAACTTTGAAGGATGAACAATTAGGCAGCTGGCCTTGCTGAGGCACAATGCTCAATCTAATTTTCTTGTATTTGCCGTACTCAGGAATGCTTAAAAGGGTACAGTACAGGAACAGATCTCACCATCCTGAGCTAAAATCTGAGTGACAGCACTGGCTTTGTCATCCCCTTACAAAGAGCTGTAGTGCTCAATAGCTATCAATACTGCAGCAGCAAATTGCAGCAGGCTAACCCTGGGAATGGAAGCATACTTGGAAGTGTTCTTGTTTCCCTGTTTCACTTTCAGAAAGGAACTTTAAAGACTAAGGATCTGAAGACTTGTAGGTGGAAACACACCAAAAGGTCATGATTCAGAGACTCGGATAAATTGGATCTTAGAGGCAGATGGTGGTATGGTGATGATTTCTCTGGATAAGTAATTCTGAGACTCAGGCTAATGCTGTAAGAACTTGGATTCAAATCCCACCATGGTGCTTGCTAGTGAAGTTTCAATTTAATTAATAAATTTGAAATATAAAGCTAGTCTCAGGAATGGTGATCAGGTCAAATATCACCAATTGTAGTATAAACATAAATGGTTCACTAATAGCATTTCAAGAAGAAAATCTGCTGCCCTTACCCTATCTAACCTTCTATCCAAGCCAAACAAATATGGCTGACGCTTATTTGCTCTATGAATTGGCCTGGCAAGCCATTTGTTTCAAGAGAATTTGCAGTGAGGAAAAAATACTGGGTTTTGCCAATGATGTCCACATGATATGAAAGCATTTTTAAAATCCCTTCTGGCCTGGAGCTCCCTCCAAACAAACTGGGTAGTACAGGATGCAGTAGCATGCAGCAGAGAGATATTTAATAGGTGTGTGAGGAACTAGCATGGCAACTATAATTTAGAAAACATTTTTTGCCAGAATTAGAACCATTTTGAATTTGTTTTGGTAAAGTTTGTTCTTATAGAATATTTTTGGTGTAGTGTGGGCAGGACAAAAGAAATAAGAAATACTTAGCAGATCTGGTAGCATCTGTGGAGAGAAGAAAAATGGTAATTAGATTGGATTCCCTACAGTGTGGAAACAGGCCCTTCAGCCCAACAAGTCCACACCAACCCTCCGAAGGGCAACCCACCGAGCCCCATTCCCCTAAATTTACCCCTGACTAATGCACCTAACACTATGGGCAATTTAGCACGGCCGATTCACCTGACCTGCACATCTTTGGATTGTGGGAGGAAACCGGAGCACCCGAAGGAAACCCACACAGACATGGGGAGAATGTGCAAACTCCACACAGACAGTTGCCCGAGGTGGGAATTGAACCCAGGTCCCTGATGCTGTGAGGCAGCAGTGCTAACCACTGAGCCACTGTGCCACCTGTGGGAAAAATTAGATTCCCAAGAAATCCACACCAACCCTCAGAAGAGTAACCCACCCAGACCCATTTCCTTCTGACTAATGCACCTAATACTATGGGCAATTTAGCATGGCTAATTCACCTGACCTACACATATTTCGACTGTGGGAGGAAACCGGAGCACCTGGAGGAAACCCACAGAGACACGGGGAGAATGTGCAAACTCTACACAGATAGGAGTAATGCTTCAAGTCTGTAAGCTTTCGTCAGAATTATTAGAAATTTAGAAGGTTAGAAAATCTTTTCAACAAAAGAAAGTAAGAGTGGGGAAAATAAGAAAAAGGGAAGGTCTGTGATATGGTAGATATTTGTTAAGATGCAACAGATTAGATATGATACATTTATTAATTAGGCAGAAAAGTATACAACTAGTAGCAATTCAAAGTGGTGGAGGCGACATCCACCTCTACTGGACCATTTTCAATCTGAAAGAGACAACTTTCAAGTGAGCATTGTCCTTCAAGAAGGACATACCCTCTAACTCTGAGCATTTATTGAGGTACCCTTCTTTAGAGTTGGTAATCTACAATGGCAGTTAATAACTTGTCTGAAACTTTTTCAGCTACTGTTCACAACAAAATAACCATTGTCCTGCTTTCCCACTTCCATTATAAGGTTAGTTTTCATTTTACCTAAGAACAAACCCTTCTGTTTTTCCTAAACAACTTAGGACACCAGGAGTCAATGGAGTGGTAGACTCTATACCAATCATCTTGAACTTGCCTTTTCTCCTTGTATAAGAAGTTTTGCTTAATGTTTAAGAAAGGGGGATGTAACTGGTGGAACAGCCATTGCTTGAGGTCTTATGCCACACAGAAAATACTGAAAACGTTCAAATTCAATGGGATCCCAACCTCTAATATCAGGATGTGTTTTAGTTCACAGATTGATTGACAGTTTCAAGTAGATGTAGAGCCATAAACAAAAATACTTCTTTTTATAAGGGCATAAATTGTTAAAGGAGTTTAAATGTAGCAAATATGTTTTTAATCAATAAATATGTTAATTTAATCAATTGAAACCTATAACTTGATCATATTCTCAAGTTGGATCCTGAAGTCTGCCTATGAGTGCAAACTGGTAAGTGGCATAGAAGGTTTAAGGAAAAAAGGAAGTTGGTGGGGGACATGGTTTTGGAATGTGAACATATGAATTAGGAGCAAAAGAAAGCATCCAAGCCTGCTCCTTCATTCAGTAAGATCTATTTATGTTTTGAATTCCAAATTTCCATCTACCCCCTGATAACCTTTGCTTCCCTTGCCTAACAAGAATCTACCTTTACCACCTTCAAAATATTGAATTACCCCACCTTCACTATCTCCTGAGGATAAGAGTTCCTAAATTACATCTGGATGGGTACATGAATAGGAAGGGTTTAGAGGCATATGGGCCAAATGCTGGCAAATGGGACTAGTTCAGGTTAGGGATATCTGGTCAGTGCTAGCAAGTTGGACTGAACGGTCTGTTCCTGTGCTGTATAACTCTATGACTGTGAAGGAAAACGTTTAATTCTCCAACTCATTTTGGTCAGAAGAATAGAAAGGCAACTTATCTAAATGGAGAGAAACTACAAAATGCTTTGGTGTAGAGAGCTCTGGATGTTCTGCATGAATCACAGAAAAGAGTCTGTAGGTACAGCAGGTGATAAAGAAGGCAAATGGAATTTTGACATTTATTGCTAAAGAGATATAATGTAAAAGTAGTTGAATGTTGCTCCAGCTGTACAAGGCATTAGTGAAACTGCACCTGGAGTATTGCATAGTTTTGGTCCCTACAGTTGAGGAGAATGTAGTTGTATTGGAGGCAGTTCAGAGGAGGTTCACCAGATTGGTTCCAGAGATAAGTTTGTCTCATGAAGCGAGAGTGAACATTTAAACCTGTTGTCTTTAGATTTTAAAATAATGATAACGGATCTAATTGAGGTATATAAGATGCTAAAGGGGATTGTGGGGCAATTTAGAACAAGGGATCATGTTTTGGATAAGGGGTAGCAAATTTAAAACAGAGATGAGGAGAAATTACTTCTCTCAAAGGATCATGAATTTGTCAAATTGATGACCCAAAATTACATGGATGCCAGGAGACTGAGTAAATTTAAGGAGGAGAGAGACAGATTTTTAATTAGAAACATTTTGAAGGGTTATGGAGATCTGGCAGTAAAGTGGAATTGAGGCTGAGATGAGATCAACGATGATCATATTAAATGTCAAAACAGGCTAGGGAGATTGAATTGCTGACTTCTGCATCTAGTTCTTATGTTATAATGTTGCCTCTTCCATCCTGTTTTGAGGGGTAGTAGGCCTTACTTCTATTTAAACTCCATTTCCCCAGTATCAACATTGGACCTCCTGAGGCACTTTCTCTTTAGTGAGGTTTATGGAGCCAGAAATTTTCCAGACTCTACACTCCCAACTTAGGAATGAAAATTCAGTCCTTTGTATCATATTCACAATTTGCTTTCCTCACATACTTACATCAGCAACAAATTTGGCCATTAAACATTTGGTCCCTTCATCCATGTTGTTCACATAGATTATTGTGCACTGCACTGATTAAAGTTGTCAATTTCAACTGATCCATTTTTCTCGCATTTCTGTTTCCTAATAGTTATCCAATTATTTCTCAGCCCCCTTCTCTCTCTCTCCAGTCCAGAGGAAAGGTTCCGACCTAAAACATCGACTTCCTTGCGCTTCTGATGCTACTTGATCTGCTGTGCTTTTTCCAGCTCCATGCTTTACTGACTCTGACTTTCTAGCATCTGTAGTCCTCATTATCTCCAAGTTACCCAATCTTCTTAGCATGCCAAAATATTGTATTATTGAAATCGTACCTTATATAGTAACTCTTTTTATGATACTTTATTGAGTACCTTTTGGAAATGCATCTATTCATTCCTCCTTATCAATGCTACTGGTTACCCTCAAGGAACTATGTAGAATATGGTTTCCTTTTCATTAAGCCATGTTATCTATGCTTGATTGTATTATCATTTTGTAAATGATTTATTACCTCAAATATGTATCCTTTGGCGTGTCTAGGTAATTCTTGCATTTGAAAATCATTCAATCAACTCTAGGAATATAATATTTTCAGTCATTTATAACTAATATTGTTGTCATATCCATAATATTGCTTACTTAAAAAATGCTAAAACCTGCTCTTGTACCAGTAATAAAAGTAAAAATTCATGAAAAAAGGCAATATGTGCTAATTTGAATTAACTTTTCCCCACTTGGTAAATTTTAAATTCTTTGCACAGAAAATGTAGTTACTGATATTTGATTCTATTCATATTATTCTAAGCCGTAAGCAATGCTCATTGTTTGTTCTCCAGATAGATACTGAGTTATCCAAGCAACAGGCTCATCACTACACAGAGCTTAAGGAATTAGCACTTCAGATGAAGGAAGAAGCAAAGATTGAAATTGATACAGAAAGACAAAAACAGCAAGAACTAATAAATAAACACAATGAAGAGCGCAAGACACTACAGGCACAGGTTTCTGGTATATCTTAATCAAAATAGGTTTTGAAATGCTGTGATCTCATGATTGTGTACATTTGTTTGTGAGTGCATATGAGCAACCTAAGTATACAACATATGCAAGAAAATAGTTACACAGCCCATTATATTCCTAGTGTGATACACATATGTTTTCAAGTCACATTTTATCAAATGTTTTATTTTCTTGCAGTATTCTTTACCATTATTAATGAGCAAAATAATTTGTGAAACTGTATTCATATGAAATCTGTGAATGTCTGGTGTTGGCTGCTTTTTGTGGGTATTTGATTCTGATTTCTCCCCTTAGCTACTTGCTACTTTTTTTGAAGGCATGTTTCTTCTGTTACTGATTTGGAACAGAGTGTTCAGATGGTTTCTCTGGAGAGTTTTCTTTTCAGGGATCTTTCTTTCACATCTGTTGTTCAGCTCTGTGGCTTTCCTGGCTACTAGCTGGTCTTAAAACTGTACTGGCTCTTTATTGAAAAAAGTGTTTTTTTTAATTCTTCACTTCACCAGATGATCTCAGCCCTATTCCTGATCTTCAGTGCTGTCGTGATTTTCTAGGCAGTATATCCTATCCTGACACCATCTTTTATCATGTGGTTGGTGCCAAACTCTGAGTTTAGTTTCATGCCGGACTGACAGTGTAGTGCTTGAAAAATACAGCATGTCAGGCAACATCCGAGCAGCAGGAGAATTGATGTTTGGGGCATAAGCCCTTCATCAGGAATGATACGTGTGGGTTGGGGTTGAGAGATAAATGGGAGGGGAGTGGAGTTGGGGGAAAGTAGCTGAGAAAACGATAGGTGGATGAAGGTGCGGGAGAAGGTGATACTTCAGAGGGGAGATTGAAGGACAGGTCGGGAGGGCGGTGCTGAGTTAAAGGCTTGGGACTGGGATTATGTGGGGGGAGGGGAAATGAGGAAGCTGTTGAAATCCACATTTATCCCATGTGGTTGCACGGTTGCAAGGCGGAATATGAGGTGTTCTTCTTCTAGGCGTCGGGTGGTAACGGTTTGGCAGTGGAGGAGGCCCAGGATCTGCACTTCCTTGACGGAGTGGGAGGGGGGAGCTGAAGTGTTCAGTCATGGGGTGTTGGGGTTGGTGGGTGTGGGTGTCCCAGAGATGTTCTCTGAAACGATCCACAAGAAGGCGTCCTGTCTTCACCATGTAGAGGAGACCGCACGGGTGCAATGGATGCAGTAGATGACATTGGTAGAAATGCAGGTAAATTTCAAACAGATGTGGAAGGATCCCTTGGGGCCTTGGATGAAGGTGAGGGGAGTGGTGTAGGTGCAGGTTTTGCACTTCCTGCGGTAGCAGGGAAAGGTGCCAGAAGTGGGGTGGAGGGGTGTGGACCTGACGAGGGAGTTGCGGAGGGAATGGTATTTTCAGAACACTGATAGGATGGGGAGGAAAATATATCTCTGGGATCCGTTTGGAGTTGGCAGAAGTGGCGGAGAATAATGCGTTGTATGCGAAAGTTGATGAGGTGGAAGGTGAGGATCTGGTGGGTTCTGTCCTTGTTGCGTTGGGAGGGGTGGGGTTCAAGGGCAGTTCTGCATGAAGTGGAGGAGATGCGCTGGAGGGCATCGTCAACCACTTGGGAAGGGAAGTTGCGATCGTGGAAGAAGGAGGCCATCTGGGACGTTTTGAGGTGGAATTGATCAACCTGGGCACAGATGCGGCAGAGCCGGAGGAATTGGGAATAAGGGATGGTGTTGTTACAGGAGGTAGGGTGGGAGGAAGTGTAGTCTAAGTAGTTGTGGGAGACTGTGGGCTTGTAGTATATGTCTGTAGTTAGTCGGTCGCCAGAGACGGTGATAGAGAGGTCCAGGAAGGGGAGGGAGGTTTCCGAGATGGTCCAAGTGAATTTGAGGTCTGGGTGGTAGGTGTTGGTAAAGTTGATGAACTGTTCAACCTCCTCATGGAAGCACGAGGCGGCGCCGATACAGACATTGATTTAGCGGAGGAACAGGTAGGGGGTTGGTGCCGGTGTAACTGCAGAAGATGGACAGTTCCACATATCCAACGAACAGACAGGCATAGTTGCATCCCATGCGGGTGCCCATGGCTACCCTTTGGTTTGGAGGAATGGGAGGATCGAAAGGAGAAGTTGTTGAGGGTGCGGACCAATTCAGCTAGGCGGATGTGGGTGTCAGTGGAAGGGTGCTGGTTGAGACAGTGTGAAAGGAAGAAATAGAGGGCTTGGAGACCTTCATCATGGCAGATCAATGTGTACAGGGACCGAATGTCCATGGTGAAGATGAGGTATTGGAGTGGGGAAATGAAAATCTTGGAGGAATAGAAGGGCATGGATGGTGTCACGAACATAGGTGGGGAACTAAGGGGGACAGGATGGTGTTGAGGTAGGAAGAGGTGAGTTTAGTTTTACAGGCTGAGACTGGGGCCATCAGGTTTGTGAATCTTGGGAAGGAGGTAGAATCAGGCAGTGCAGGGTTCACAATGAGGTTGGAGGCTGTGGATGGGAGATCCCTGGAGGTTAGGAAGGAGGTAGAACAAGCCAAGAACTGTCTTCACACTTAGACTTCAAAATAACATTATTTATAATACATTATAAAACGTAATATATAAAGGCTGTGATTTATAGTTACATTAGGTAAGGTTTAATCCATCTTCTTCATATGTTTGTGTCCATGTGCTCATGTGAGACTTCCAATCTAGATTGGTGAGGTCTGGTAGCCTTCTTCCAAAGGGCAGTGCAGTGTGTCCTAACTTTGTCCACACTGCTCTATTTATGATCAGGGACACCCAGTTCCATGACAAAATTTAAAAGTTGCTTCAGGGTCCCAAAGGCGAAAGTGAGGACTGCAGATGCTGGGGATCTGAGTCAAGATTAGAGTGGTGCTGGAAAAGCACAGCAGATCAGGCAG
Organism: Chiloscyllium plagiosum; assembly: GCF_004010195.1. NCBI lineage: Eukaryota > Metazoa > Chordata > Chondrichthyes > Orectolobiformes > Hemiscylliidae > Chiloscyllium > Chiloscyllium plagiosum. The sequence goes on along the minus strand of NC_057722.1, from coordinate 35,048,107 downwards.
CATCCAAGGAACAGGAAAATCGATGTTTCAGGCAAAAGCCCTTCAGGAATGAGGCAGGGAGTCTCTGGGATGGAGAGATAAATGGGAGGGGTTGGGGATGTGGTCCCAAAGCCCTTACACAATATTGATCAGTACAATTTTCATATGCAGTACAATTTTTAAACAGTAGGTAAAAACAATGACTGCAGATGCTGGAAACCAGATTCTGTTACCTTAATGCACCATTTACTTTACAAGCAGCTCCTGTTTAAAAATTCTGGATTAGTGGTGCTGGAGGGGCACAGCAGTTCAGGCAGCATCCAAGGAGCTTCGAAATTGACGTTTCAGGCAAAAGCCCTTCATCAGGAATAAAGGCAGTGAGCCCCACTCACCCATTGTACTCTATGCTACTTTCTCCCTACCCCCACCCTCCTCTAGCTTATCTCTCCACGCTCCAGGCTCACTGCCTTTAAGCTAGAGGAGGGTGGGGGTAGGGAGAAAGTAGCATAGAGTACAATGGGTGAGTGGGGCTCACTGCCTTTATTCCTGATGAAGGGCTTTTGCCCGAAACATCGATTTCGAAGCTCCAGGGATGCTGCCTGAACTGCTGTGCCCCTCCAGCACCAATAATCCAGAATTTCTAAACAGTAGCTGCTTGTAAAGTAAATGAAGTGCATTAAGGTAACAGTTTTAATGATCTCACACTTCCCAAAACACTTGGGTCCAGGAAACTATTTTTGAGGATAGTCATTTTTTGTCTAAGAAACTCAAAATAAAGTTACAAATGTATCTTTAATCAAACTGTGAATTGATTAAATGTTGTACTTAATCAGGGCACAAGGAAACATCTTAATCAAACAAAGGATAATAACAGTTAAAATGACAAAATGCTAAAGCCAGGATATAAAGTGCTTAAGAGCATAAAAGAGGTGTGATAAACGTGGATGAGACTAATATGTACTGGATGTATCTAAATACTAGTTAAGCATTCAGATTTTAAGACAATTGTTGGAAATTAAGACCATAAGAAAGCATGGATGATTGTAAAAGTCCATTCTTGACAAGCCCATTCCCTTCACAATTAGTGTACAATTTTGTGTTTATTATAGACTTTTTTTTAGATTAGATTAGATTACTTACAGTGTGGAAACAGGCCCTTCGGCCCAACAAGTCCACACCGCCCCGCCGAAGGGCAACCCACCCATACCCTACATTGACCCCTTACCTAACACTACGGGCAATTTTAGCATGGCCAATTCACCTGACCTGCACATCTTTGGACTGTGGGAGGAAACCGGAGCACCCGGAGGAAACTCACGCAAACACGGGGAGAACGTGCAAACTCCACACAGTCAGTCGCCTGAGGTGGGAATTGAACCCAGGTCTCTGGCACTGTGAGGCAGCAGTGCTAACCACTGTGCCACCGTGCCGCCCGTGGACTTCATCCACACACTCTCTTAACATAACTGCTATTTCCAGATATTCTATTATATTTGTGGAACTCTACAGAGATAACAGAAGTCATACTTTAGGAAGGCTATAGGGGTGCTTTACAATGTGTTAAAATAACAAATAATTTAAAAATGTAAAATCATTTCAAAAGTAAAATTTAAGCTTTCCTGTCACAATATAATGCTTATTAACTCTATGAAGTTTAACTTTCTTCTTATAGCCATATGTAGAACTAACTGTCATTATTTGAAAGAGACAGCTGTTAGATCATCAGTGTTTAATGTTTGTCTTTCTAGCAAATTTGTAAATAGATGGATATTAAAATTGAAGTTTGATAAATCAAGTACTTTTTCATCTCAACTAATTTCTATATGGATTATATTTTGGATGTTTTTTGTTAGGTTTCTGACTTAATCAGTGATGCTACCAAAGCATTACAGTTGGACGTGAGCAAACTGAAGAAAGAGCTTCAAGACATTCAGTGTCGGTCAATAGAGAGTGGACGTTCTAAAGATTGTAAAATCTATAACTTGGAAAAGGTAATCTCTCAGCTAGAGGGACAGCTAAAACAAGAACAGGGCAAAATAGAATCCATAACTGAGGAACTGAGGAGTGAAATACAGCAGAAATCAATTGAGTTAAGAGAAACACAGCAGGAGGTACAGCAGCTAAAACGTGAACTGGACCAGGCCAAAGCAGAGGTATGTTCTTCTTATTACAAATGCCTAGCGTTTTAACATTTTTTAGGAGAGCGTGTAATGCCCCAATAATTTCATATATTAAGCAGTTGAGCTGTACAGACCCTCCCAGAATGTTCCAGGTATGAGCCTGTGTGTTTGGCCCCTTTGCTAATCAGTGGAAGTACCCACATATGAATATCAGGTGAGGACAATAGAGCTGTTCTTATTCATAAACACAAGCTCATTAATCTTTCATGTCTCTACTCCTTAAACAATCTTCACAAAATGCACTAGCCCATTTCCTAAGCATTTGATAATGTAATAAAATGACTCACCTCAATATTATTCGATTAAGGCACAATTATTCATGTTGAGGAGGTGAGAATTTGGAACAGAAGCAAGGTCTGACAGGGTGCCACCTAAGACAGCTCATTTGGAAATTCCAACACTTTCCAGTGCAGGTCAAAATATAATGGATGGACATATTGGTTGATCTTATCTTTCCTGGTGTAGCAAGAACAAAGGCGAGAAGGTGGGAAAATGAAAAGATCAGAAATTCAATGTTGAGGACCATTTTTCCCAAATTGCAGCGACTACACTTCTTCCACGCATTTACATCTCATTGAAGCCCTAACTCATTTTAATTATAAACCACTTCCAATTCCATTCCTCGAGAAACTAGATGGTGCAAGTTCTCAACATCTAAGTCAGAATTGATAGCTCGCAACTGTAGCTTACCTGAATGCTTATCATAATATTATAGTAATAGAAGCAGAAGTAGGCCATTTGGCCCATCAAGCCTGCTCCGCCATTCATTAAAATCATGGCTGATCTATCCATAATCTCAGCTCCTCTTACTTGCATTATTCCCATAACCCTTAATTCCCCTATCATGCTAAAACCCATCCAACTGTGTCTTGACTATATTTAATTAAGCTGCCTCTACTGCTTCCTTGAGCAGAGAATTTCACAGATTCACTACTGTCTGGAAAAAGCAGTTCATCCTCATCCCTGTCCTAAATCTACTCCTCTAATCTTGAGGCCATGACCCCTAGCCCTAGTCTCACCCATCAGCGGAAACAACGTGCCTGCCTCTATCTTATCTATCCCTTTCATAATTTTATATGTTTCTGTAAGATCCCCTCTCATTCTTCTAAATGCTAGCGAATACAGACCCACGTGGCTCAACCTCTCCTCAAAGGGTAACTCCCTCATCTCCAGAATCAACCTGGTGAACCTCCTCCAGGTACGGTCTCACCAACACCTTGTACAATTACAGCCAAACCTCCCTACTCTTAAATTCAGTCCCTCTAGCAATGAGAGCCAATATTCCGTTTGCCATCCTGATTACCTGTTGCACCTGCAAATCAACTGTTAGTGATCATGTATGAGCACTTAAGTCCCTCTTCACAACAGTATGCTGCAATCTTTCACCGTTTAAATAATACTTTGACCTACTATTTTTACTTCCAAAATGGATAACCTCACATTTACCAATATTGTACTCCATCTGCCAAACCCTTGTCCACTCACTTAAACTAAATAAATCTTTCTGTAGACCCTCCACATCCTCTGCACAGTTTGCCTTTCCACTCAATTTAATGTCATCAGCAAACTTGGATATGTTACACTCAGTCTCCACTTCTAAATCATTTATATATATCATGAACAGTTGAGGGCCCACCACCCACTCTGTGGCACCCCAGTCACCACTGATCTCTAACCAGAGAAGTACCCATTTATCCCAACTCTGCTTTCTATTGGTTAACCAGTCCTCTGTCCATGCTAGTACATTCCTCGCAACTCCATGTATTCTTTTCTTATGGGTGAGCCTTTTATGTGGCACCTTATCGAACGCCATCTGGACATCCAAGTATACAACATCCACCTGTTCCCTTCCATCCACTGCGCTTGTTACATCCTCAAAGAACTCCAGTAAGTTTGGTCAAACATGACCTTCCCTTCCTGAATTCATGCTGCATCTGCCTGATCGAACCCTTTCCATCCAGATTTTTCACTATTTCTCCTTTAATGATAGCCTCCAGCATTTTCCCAACTACAGATGTTAAGCTAACTGGTCTGTGGTTACCCGCCTTTTGTCTACACCCTTTTTTAAACAGTGGCGTGCCATCTGCTGTCTTGCTGTCTGCCGGAACCTGCCCAGAGTTCAGTGAATTTTGGTAAATTACCACTAATACATCTACTGTATCTTTTGCCATTTCTTTCAGCACTCTGGGATGCATTCTGTCAGGACCAGGGGACTTAACTACCTTTAGACCCTCAAGTTTACTCAACATTACCCTTTTAGTGATAACAATTGAATTGATGTCCTCACCTCCCATCATATCGTTAACATAATTCTGTGGGGTGTTGGACACATTCCACTGTGAAAACTGACACAAAATAGTTGTTGAATGTTCCAGCATTACCCAATATTAATTTCCCTTTCTCATCCTGCAAGGGACCTATGTCCACTTTAGCCACTCTTTTCCATTTTATATATTTATAAAAACATTTCCTGCCTGTTTTTATATTCAGTGCTAGTTTGCATTCATAATCTATCTTTCCTTTCTTTATTGCTTGCTTCGTGGTTTTTGTGTTGCTCTTTAAAGTTTTCCCAATTTTTCTGTTTCCCAATACTCTTGTCTACTTTGTAAGCCTGAGCTTTCAATTGGATGCCTTCCTTTATTTTCTTGGTTATCCAAGGTTGGCCCTTCCTACCCTTGCTATCCTTGTTTTTGGCCAGAATGTACTTTCCTTGAGCACTGTGAAAATTCTCTTTGAAAGTCCTCCCCTGTTTCTCAACTGTTCCACCATATAACCCATGTTCCCAGTCTAATTTAGCCAACTCCTTCCTCATCACATTATATTCTTCCTTATTTAAACATTGCACCCTAGTTTTTGATGATGCTATTTCATCCTCCATTTGTATCCGAATTTCGATCATACTGTGATCACTCTTTCGGAGAGGATCCTTACCACGAGATCATTAATTTTACCTGTCTCATTACACGGAAACAGATCTAAGATTGCCCGCTCCCTTGTAGGTTCAGTAACATGCTGTTCAAGAAAGTTATCACATAAGAGTTCTATGAACCCACATGCTAGCGAGGTGAGGAAAAGAGAGAGAAGTTGAACACGTGGCTACAGGGATGGTGCAGGAGGGAGAGTTTTGGATTCTTGGATAATTGGGGCTCTTTCTGGGGTAGGTGGGACCACTACACACAGGATGGTCTTCACCTGAACCAGAGGGGTAACAATATCCTGGGGGGGGAGATTTGCTAATGCTCATCGGGTGGATTTAAATTAATTTAGCAGGGGGATGGGAACCGAAATTGTAGTTGGAGTTTACAGGAGGATGAGAGTAGTGAAGCCAGAACTAAGATTTCAAGATTGCAAGAAGGCACTGGCAGGCAAGAAGTTGGTTTGAAATGTGTCTACTTCAACGCCAGGAGCATCCGGAATAAGATGGGTGAACTTGCAGCATGGGTTTGTACCTGGCATTTCAATGTTGTGGGCATTTCAGAGATGTGGATAGAGCAGGGACAGGGATGGTTATTGCAGGTTCTGGGATTTAGATATTTCAGTAAGAATAGAGAAAATGGTAAGGGGGGGGTGGTGTGGCACTGTTAGTCAAGGACGGTATTACGGTTGCAGAAAGGATTTTGAGGACTTGTCTGCTGAGGTAGTATGGGCTGAGATTAGAAACGGGAAAGAAGAGGTTGCCCTGTTGGGAATTCTCTATCAGCCTCCGAATAGTTCCAGAGATGTAGAGGATAGGATAGCAAAGATGATCCTCTATAGGAGCGAGAGTGACAGGGTAGTTGTTATGGAGGATTTTAACTTTCCAAATATTGACCGGGAATACTATAATTCAAGTACTTTAGATGGGTCAGTCCTAGGATTCTTTGGGAAGCCAGGGAGGAGATTGCAGAGTTTTATGTCGTAATTGTCTACAGGAATAGTACCAGAAGACTGGAGGATAGCAAATGTTATCCCCTTGCTCAAGAAGGGGAGTAAAGACAACCCTGGTAATTATGGTTGTGGATAAAGTGTTGGAAAGGGTTATAAGAGGTGGGATTCATAATCCTCTAAAGAGGAATAAGTTGATTAGGGATAGTGAACATGGTTTTGTGAAGGGTAGGTGGTGCCTCACAAATGTTATTGAGTTCTTTGAGAAGGTGACCAAACAGGTGGATGAGGCTAAAGCCATTGATGTGGTGTTTATGGATTTCAGTAAGGCATTTGATAAGGTTTCCCACAGTAGACTCAAAATACGGAGGCATGGGATTGAGGGTGATTTAGTGGCTTGGATCAGAAATTGGCGAGCTGAAAGAAGACAGAGTGGTGGTTGATGGGAAATATTCATCCTGGAGTTCAGTTACTAGGGGGATACCATAAGGATCTGTTTTGGATCCATTGTTGTTTGTCATTTCTATAAACAACCTGGATGAGGGCACAGAAGGATGAGTTAGTAAATTTACGGATGACGCCAAGATTGGTAGAGTTGTGGATAGTGACGAAAGATATTATAGGTTACAGAGAGACATAGATATGCTGGGATGAGAGATGGCAAATGGAGTTAAATGAGAAAAAGTGTGAGGTGATTCACTTTGGAAGGAGTACCAGGAATGCAGAGTACTGGGCTAATGGTAAGATTCTTGGTCGTGTAGATGAGCAGAGAGATCTCGATGTCCAGATACAGAAATCCTTGAAAGTTGCCACCCAGGTTGATAGGGTTGTTATGAAGGCATATGGTGTGTTAGCTTTTATTGGTAGAGGGTTTGAGTTTCAGAACCATGAGGTGATGCTGCAGCTGAACAAAACTCTGGTGTGGCCACATTTGGAGTATTATGTACAGTTCTGGTCACCGGATTATAGGAAGGATTTGGAAGCTTTGGAAAGGGTTCAGAGGAGATTTACCAAGATGTTGCCAGGTTTGGAGGGAAGGTCTTACGAGGAAAGGCTGAGGTACTTAGGGCTGTTTTCATTGGAGAGTAGAAGGTTGAGAGGTGACTTAATAGAGACATATAAGATAATCAGAGGGTTAGATAGATTGGACAGTGAGAGCCTTTTTTCCTGGGATGGTGATGGCTGGCACGAGGTGACATAGCTTTACATTGAGGGGTGGTAGATATAGGACAGATGTCAGAGGTTGTTTCTTTACTCAGAAAGTAGTAGGGGCGTAGAACGCACTGCCTGCAACAGTAGTAGACTCACCAATGTTAAGGGTCATTGGATAGCGTGTGCTGTAATGTTCTATGTTCTATTAACTCCTCTTCAAGACTGTCTGTACCAACTTTATTCGGCCAATCAATGGGCATGTTAAAGTCCCCCATGACTACTGCCATTCCATTCTTACATGCATCAGATATTTCTTGATTGATTGCCTGTGCCGTTGTAGCATTATTATTGGTGGCCTATAGACTACTTCCACCATTTTTTTTTTTCTCTTACTATTCCTGATCTCCATCCAAATGAATTCAACATTTTGCTCCTTAGATCCTATATCGTCTCTCTCTATTGCCCCAATCTCATCCTTAATTAAGTGTGACCCCACCTCCCTTTATTTCCTGCCTATCCTTCCGAATTACCTGATATCCTTAGATATTTAATTCCCAGTCATCACCACCTTGCAACCACATTTTTGTAATGGCAACTAGATCATACCCCTTTGTACTGATTTGCACAACAAGTTCATCGACTTTGTTTTGAATACTATGGACATTCAGATAAAGTGCCCTTATCCTCAGTGTCCCTTTAGAACCTCGCAATCTCCCTGTTTATGATTCTGTTGCCCAATTTTACTTCTTTCTTTTCTAACTTTTGCTCTGCAACACTTCCTCCTGCCTTTCTGCCTGGACTCCCATCCCTTTGCCATTTTAGCCTACCCTTCCTCACAGTCTTTCTCTCATTGCATCTACCTTTAAAGCGACTGCTGCATCTTCTGACCTGGTGCCCTGCTACCCTAAGTTTAAAGCTTCCCCAACAGCTCTGGCAAAACTGTCCACAAGGATATTGGTCCCCCTTGAGTTCATGTATAACCCACCCCTTTTGTATAGGTCATACCTCCTCCAGAATATAATCCAATGATCCACAAATTTAAAGTCTTGCCCCTTGCACCAATTCTTCAGCCACACATTTGTCTGCCATATCTTCCTATTCTTGCCCTCACTAACGTATGGTACAGGCAGCAACCCAGAGATTACTACTGTTGAGGTCCTTTTTAGCTTCCTTTCTAACTCCCTAAATTCACTTTTCACAACCTCATCCCTTTTCCTAGCTATGTCATTGGTACAGACGTCTGGATGCTTACCCTCCCCTTTAAGAATGCTGATTATTCTAACTATTTCATTGCAACAGTCAGCTGCATTCTCAATGGGCATGACCTTACTTGACTTTTTATCTACATAGGTTAACATCGGAAAAATACTAGCCTTAATGATATAGCCTTAATACGTCATTATACCTTGTCTTAGACCAATTCACAGACTGCGTCACCCCTTCAACACTCTAGAGTTCCGTGATACCTGTGACTTACATGTTTCTGCCAGCTCGATTTGCTTACAGAAGCTCAAATGTATCAGAAACATCTTTTTTAGGATGCATTTACAACTCTTAGCTTTCTTTCTTAGTGCTCACTCATTTTATGTCTACTTGGAGACTACCAACCTCTGTATGCCTCTCATTGCTTTCTGAACAGACTCACCGATTTCAGCTCTGATACTGACAGGCTGCCAGCCTTTGTGTGTGACACATTACTTTCTTAGCTCATAGGACCTTCAGTATTTCGTGAAAGGCTGCTAACCTTTGTAGCTTGCACTGCTTTTCAGCACACAGTGTCTTGAGTGCTTAGTTACAGGTTTTCAGGCTCTAATGGATGTATTGTTTTTTAGCTCAGAGGGAGAGGCAGATAACTTGTCTCCACAAGGAACACTGAGATTCAAGAGAGTGGATATGTTTGTGCAGCACTGTGCTTTATAAAGGTCATACCTGCAGTATGTGCCAGCAAATTACACAACACACTCTGTATATGCTTCAAGGATTAGTCAGGAACATTACTCCATGGAAGTGTCTTGGTCAGTTGGGGTTGTGCTGCCAAGTCAGTCCAGGTGAATGTGATACACAGAAAAGAAAGCAAGGTTGTAAACATCCAAGTGAGTGAGTGCTCAGAAAACAAGATAAGAGCCCTGAGATGAACCATGCTACAATTCATGAGATGGGTCTTGGTCCCTTTTTGCAGAGTCACCCAGCAGCCACTTACAAAGCCAGTATGGTGTGCTCCAAATGGCAGTATTGATGCGGTGAACTGTATTCTAAGTGACATGGAGATGTGCCATAATGATATGGTGCATGTCTCTGCTTACATCCATGAATGAGAGGGTGCAGGTGGTTGCTGCCTGTGGAGTATGTTCTGAAATGTAGGGATATACTAGCAAGTTGGAGGTCTGAAGAAGCATGTGGAAAAACAGAGTCACAGGTATTCTCTGTGGCTCATATCAGGAATTGTCACCACTGTGTGGGAGAAGAGCAAAGTATATAAAAGTGAAGTGCGAACAGGTAATAATGAGATGTAAATGCAATCAAATAGTTCTTTCTTTGTTCACTAGCGAGATTTTTATCTTACCATTCAAAGCTTTGGTAGAAAATCTGATCTTTTTCTCAATATTGAGAACATTTTTCTTATATTGCTATACTTTCCTAACTGACTCGTATTTACCCACATCATTCAAGGTCTGGGAAAGTTCTGCCCCCAAGCCTGAGATGATAACTCTGTTTTTCTTGAAGATGCTGCCAAATATACGTGCAAGTCTGATATTACTGGCATTATGGGTTCTGGCAGAGCACTGGATTTTATGTTGCCTGGCTGGTTAAGGAAAGTGGAATGCAAACTGAGGGGCATATTCACTTCTGCCCCCACCATCTCTGTACAACAGCTGCCCAATGAGAAGGAAGCCAAACTTAGTTGAATGGGTAGTTTGCTTCTCAATTACAAACCTTCCGTTGCTTCTGTACAACCTTGCAGCCATTGTCAGGCCATTTACTCATCTAAGTTTTTAGATGCCAGAATATAACCAACTCTTGTGAATTCGAATTAATAGAGAAGAAAGTCGTGATGAATTTGTATTACAGGTACAATCGCAAAGGAATGTGAATCAGGCCTTGGATGTGAATACATAACTTGTATTTTCTTTAATTGTTTGTTCAAATGGCATGGGTGTCATTTGCCAGACCAGCATTTCTTACTGAAATAACTGCACAGAGGCCGGTATCCCATCATCAAGTCACCCTTTATTTACATGCGCACAGTACATGGACTCTGACCAGCCAGCTCAGAGCCAGTCCCTAGACTAAGGAGATCTTCTGAATCTCCTGTTTAGATCTCTCAGCCAGAGGTCCCTGATTGGCCCAGGTTAACAACCCCAATCGAGGATCTCATAGTCAATGCGATCCACCTGGCCCTGGTTCCAACCACTGCACTTGTCATTCCTATTGCTCTGAAGAAGGTGGTAGTGAGTTACCTTCATGAATTGCTGCGGTCCTGTAATTCAGAGACCCATGCCAATTATGACATGGGTTCAAATCCCACTATGACAGCTAGTGGAATTTAAATTGAATTAATAAAATCTTGGATTGAACATTAGGGTCATTGTTAGTAGGAAACTATCATTGATTGTTCTAAATCACTAAAACCTGGTTCACCAATGTCCTTTGGGAAAGAAAGTGACTACCCTCTGAAATATTCTAGCAAACAATTTAGTTCATGGAAAATTAGAATGGGCAACAAATGCTGGCTTTACTGATGATAACCACGTTTCATGAAAAAAAAAGGAAAAATATTCTGGATGCACTTCCCAAAATAATCAGAATAACCTAATCTAGCATATTCAAAAGTATCAGGAATACTGGCTCTGGATGCCTACTCAAGAATGTTTGTGCCAATTTATTTATGTAAGTTGCTGAGTAGAAATTATATCCTACATCCTACAACATGGTGTTTATTCCATTGATTTCACCAGTTATGTAATTAACATAAGGTCCAGTTTATCATGTCATTGTTCCCCCTTAATTAACAACCATAGTATTATATAGTGCTCTCTGAGTGCTTTGTCATTTTCTTCTAAATATACCAATACATTTATAATTCAAAGTGTTTTAAGTATCATATTCAGCTGCAATGTAGCTAGTTCAATGACAGTAGTTGACAGATTTTCAATTCAGTATTTTGTTTTCTTGATTGTCTTTTGTAGGTTTTACAATATGCCTTTTTGCAGTTCAATTTATCTAGTTCAGTACAATTAATAAACATTTTCTCTAAATGAAAAGTAACTTCAACACATTCTCACTTGCAGAATACATTTCTTGAAGAAACAGTGCGAAGAGAATGTGAAGAACGCTATGAACTCACTGAGGCTCTTAGTCAGGCCCGAGAACAATTGATGGAACTAAAGAGACTCAGTAGAGAACATCCACATTCTCAATGTTCAATTAGCCAAGGAAGTCTGAATTCATCCTCTTCATCTGCAGGGAGCTATAAGATCCAAAGAAGCCTGTCTAACAGTAGCAGAACTAAACTCAGTGCCTTACATGGGCTACCAGTGAATGCCAATGTCTCAAACAATGCTGGAACCAATGCTTTACCAATCATACCAATGCTACAACCATCAAAAGGGAGAGCTTCATCTGTAAGTGAAATCAAACAGAGGATTGCAGCTGCTGTAAGAAGAAAGTAGTATACTCTCAAAAAACAGAAAATATTGCACTAAAATCAATCTGCTTGGACTGTGCATCTAATGTTGATGTATTTGCAAATAAAATTAGATTCTAACAATGCACTGAAATTGTGGACCATTGGGTTTTCTGCCAAGAATGATTACTTGTTGTGTAGCTTCACAAAACTGTAAAATCCCTTCAAATATAGCTAAATATGGCCCATTCCCAATGATGCTGGAAAAATAGAAAATGTTTTCTGACAACAAAAAAGTTCCTTCAGGTCCATTTACATCAGGGTTGCATGGAATGGACAGCACAGAAATTGTTCACACAACCCAACTGATCTATGCCAGTCCTTACGCTCCATAGGACCCTCCTCCCACACATCTTACTCCAAACCTATTGGTACGTATTTCCATTCTTTTATGTGATTAGCTACCTTCCCCTAAAATTCATCCATGTGTTCAACTGAATGACTTGTAGCATGTTCTATATTCTGATGACTCCTGTTTAGAGATTTCTCTTCAACTCCCTATTAAATTTATTAATGACTTATTAATAAATTATTAATATAAAGTATTAATATATTTGTACTTATGACCAGGAGTTTTGACTGTCCATGAGTTGGAATGAACTTCCTTATGCTTACCCTATCAAACCCGCTTAATCATCTTAAACAGAAACACACCTCTTATCTCTCTCTTTTCTAAAGTGCCCTAGCTTGTTCAATTTTTTCCATTAGATATAACTTTTCAACTATGATATTCTTATCACTCTTTCTTGCACTTTCTGTAGCATCTATTTGTTATTTCTATAACATAAATATCTGTACACATCTAAGTGATTTCTGATCAGGAGCCTGTACCAGTTTAACAGAATCTCTTTTCCTTTTCAAGTTCTATCTCTCATTAATGATTTGCTACATTTTGTAATTTCTGTGTCTGTATATCTTGATCTCTTTGCTACCCTAGCTTATTTAGACTTGTATTTTGCAAGGTGTATGTGGCCTCTTTAATCTATCTATCAAAATCCAGCATATCATACTTACTTGTATTGAAACTATTATAGGTAAACACACATTTTGCAACATTATTAGTATCTTATATTTTGTTGTAATTCTTAGTATATACGTCAACCTTATGCCCAAATTTGTGAGTTCTGTGATGCAGGAATGATGCCCTTAACTCTGAGCCTGAAAGTCCAGATTCAAGTCCTACCTGCTTCCGAGATGTATCATATATCAAAACAGATTGATTGAAATACTCCCATCCCCCTGACCTCCATTTGGCATTATTTGTAGAGTTTGAAATTGGCCTTTCAGTTCCTGGTGTAAATTGTGGACAGCAATGGCCCTAGCACTGATCCTAGTGGAATACCATTTCCCACTCTCTGTTAGTTGGATGAGCTACCCTTAATGCTACTCTCCATTTTTCTGTCTATCTTTTTTGTGTAACCTCCTATCATGTATCCGTAACTATTGCCATGAATTCATGTTACTGAAAGTTTTTGCCAATTTAAATGTATTACATCTGTTGCCTTCCCTTGTTTTGTCTTTCTGTTAATTGCTCTAATCACTAAACTGTAATCAAACATATCATTCCTTTTTTGTTTACTTTTGTTCTTTAGATTTATTAATTGAATCACCACTTTCTATTTTGAATCTTTTTATAACTTCTTTGCTCTTTTAATTTTTTTTCTAATCGCTTAATTTAGAAGTACCTGGATACTATAGACAATATAGGTCAAATTGTCTTTGCCAAATTGCAGCAGAAATAAATAAGTTGATCATTCAAAATATTTCTTCATAGTCATGAAAGTAGGATAGTTCCAACATTGTGAAGCTTTAGCAAAAATAGTTTATGATTGTTTGTATTGACAAATATTATGACGTTGAATTTGTTAAATGGATAGAGACAAAATTTTAAGCAGTTTTTCAATAAAATGGATATAAATGTAATCCTCTAGGTTTTATTTTGGTACAAGATGATCAACATTTTTCTCAAATTGCTGTATATTCGTCATTGATAATAATTGACCATAACAGTGATGGTCAATAAGTAATATGAAATATAAGAATTGCAATTTTTTCAAGTCTGTTTCCTGCATCCCAGTTTTGATGAGTGTAAGATGAAAACCTTTAACTTCTAGTCACTTCTAGCAATGTTTAAGTGCATTTTTGGACTACTAAAAGTGAAATACTGAAAATTTTATTTTGTTGTTAAGAATGTAAGAAATAGGAGCAGGAGTAGGCCATCTTTCCCATTGAGCCTGCTCCACTATTTAATAGGATTGTGCTGATCTTTTCATGGACTGAGCTCCACTTATCCACCGCTTACCATAATCCTTAAATCCTTTACTCTTCAAAAATCTATTTATCTTTGCCTTAAAAATACTCAACAAGGTAACCTCAACTGCTTCACTGGGCAGGGTGAAGAAGTTCCTCTTCAACTCAATTCTAAATCTGTATTCTATTATTTTGAGGCTATGCCCCCTAGTTCTAGTTTCACCCAATGTAGATTAAAAAATTCAACTCTTTAGTGCCTGGCTATTGGGTACTTCAATTTCCAGTTGGTTGAACAATGGCACTAGCAGCACATCAGAAACATCTGGTCTGAGCTCTGCTGATCATCATTTCATTGAGCAGATTAATGTACTTGCAACATTGATTTATGCCATTTTGAATGTCAGTGCTTCAGCTAACACTGTCACTTAAACAAGTGCAGATCAATTTCATTTCAGTAAAAATGGCCACCCATATATCTAAAGGGAGAATGAACTTCTTTCAAATAAGTTACTGATTAAATTCCACTAGCTCTTGCTGTAATGACTGAATCAGGCAGGTTCTAGATTCCTTTTAGGTCGCCACTATCTACAGGGGATGGTGTGACACATATTGAAGTTTTTATCCCAACTCCAAGGATTCTGCACCAACTATTTGTTCACAGACAGGTCCAATGATTTGGATTTCCCTTGGACTACAGCTTCACATGAAGAATGAACCAAGGCAACACAGAGCTGGACAAGTACCTGGATCAGGCATGACAGGAAGGACTCTCAGTAGGAGTCTGCATCCGTACAGAGATTTCAGAAAGCAATTCCCTTATCAAGCTTTAGTGAGGAACATGGTGGTCAGACATCACCACTTCAGTAAGTACATGCTTACTGAAGTCTCTGACCTGCTGCCTCTATAGCTGCAAATAGGGTGACAGCACAATTGCCAGTAGCTGTTATTGTTGCCTTGAACTGTTACATAGGTAAAAACAATGACTGCAGATGCTGGAAACCAGATTCTGGATTAGTGGTGCTGGAAAAGCACATCGATGTTTCGGGCATTCCTGATGAAGGGCTTTTGCCCGAAACGTCGACTTTACTGCTCCTCGGATGCTGTCTGAACTGCTGTGCTTTTCCAGCACCACTAATCCTTGAACTGTTACATATTGGACCCGCACCAGATCAGCTGCAGCAGGTGAAAATGCAACGTCTCCAATCCACAATAGGGATCCTAAGAAACCTTGAATATAATTGATTCTCTTTTGGTCGATGGATTAAGAACAACACTTTGAGGGATTGTAGGATTGCCAATGGTGCAAGGTGATAATGACTGCAATCACATCACTTTGAAGATAATGCATGTTGACTTCCCTTTGTACCATAACCAAAAGGACTTCTAAATATTATCTAATCAACCTGTTCAGTGATTTATTACACCCCTTCGGGGAAGGTGGAATTTGAATATCCTGGCTCTAAGGTAGCTACACTGCCACTGTGCCACAAACGCCAACCCAAGGGGGATTCCCTTCTGTCAGTATCCAGGCAACGCTCAACCATATGCAACAGACCACACAGGTCAGTTTTTCACATTCTGATAGCGGGGATAGAGGCATTATTTCTATGGCAGATCGCTGTGCCAGCTGCATTTGAGCTACCATGACAAACCAGATGATAGCTACTGAGAACCAAGGTCTGTCC
Source organism: Chiloscyllium plagiosum (assembly GCF_004010195.1). Lineage (NCBI taxonomy): Eukaryota > Metazoa > Chordata > Chondrichthyes > Orectolobiformes > Hemiscylliidae > Chiloscyllium > Chiloscyllium plagiosum. The sequence goes on along the minus strand of NC_057722.1, from coordinate 35,032,313 downwards.
TTCAACAATATAACAGCATCACCACCACGCGCACAAACCAGTGTGTATGTAAGAAAAGCCATACTGCGATATGAAATGCGATGAGCAGATCATTGGTATACTGAAACAATACCTCCATTGCTTGAAGTGCTCTGGAGCCTGCTACAATGCTTAGTAGAACACACGAGAGCACTTGCAGTTGTTTACTGCATTCTGCATAACCCCACCATTACAAAGCACAGCATTGTCACAAACTAAAAGGCAACAGTTGAGGAAGCACAAAAAGGGAGGGGTTCTTTTTCTGACTGGGCTGATCATTAACTCACCAAAATGCAACAAGAATAAATGTGTTCCAAATTCTCCATTCACCTATTGTACCTCATAGCTCTGTTACTGGCTATAACATCCGACCACAAAACTAAAATAGAAGTTAACACAAAATAAACATTCCAAATGGAATTTGTAAACCAAACCATGTGTTACAGCACAAGGCATAACCACCATGTGGTCAGGGAGCTGGAGATTAATGTCGAGCCCTTTAATTTGTAATAAATCAAGTTAAAACAGAGCAGCAGTCAAGTTTATTGTTTGAATAGATTCAAGGTTAGTTTATTATGAGCTATTACTGAAGGTTATTTAGGGATTGTGATAAAGATTTATAATATTCTATAATTTAGGAATTAAGATTCAAAAATAGAATAAATAGATTTTGGTTTTAATTCTGTGAAGGGGTTTTGATAATATATAATATCAGAAAGTAATTTGGAATGGCAAGCTAAAGATGGCTTTCTGGAGAAAGCATGTGGATTTAAGTTAAATGACTCAATCATCTACCTGGGGAATTAAATCACAAAGCGCCTAAATTAACAAAAGATGGAATTGAAAGATGTTTCACTTTATTTGAAAAGAGAGCTGGGGAGATGAAGTGGCTGCATGATACTGGAACTTTATGTTACAGAGTATCTTGACAGGTACAGCTGTAAATATATAAATCAAAGCATCAGGCAACAATCCACAGACTATGCAACTGTTAAAAGAACAATTTTCAATTTATGAGCTTGTTCCTAAAGCTAATCAATCAACATTTAAGACTACAGTATAAAAAAAGAAATCTAATTAGATTATTTTAGAATTGCAAGAGAGAAAGAAGTTATTGGAGCAATGTGTTTGATGCTACAGTTAGAGAAATATCTTGAGAATATGAAAGAAATCATGATTCCAGTAGAATTCTGAAGTAGTATACTTGGAATCCTAAAGATTTGGTCATGTAAGTGTCAAACATCAAAGATCCAAGAAGTAATTGCTCTGGCAAATACCTATAATATCTCACATAGATGGTGGGAAATTATCAGATGGGTATCGACTAAGTTATTGGAGGAATAGAAAATCTGAGCATGGAAAAGATATTAATTTTAGGAAACAAATAGAAGAACACCAAAATAATAAATGTGAAAGGTGCATTAACTAAAAGTGAAATTAAGAAGTAACGTGCATCTAACTGAAGACTGTACACACGATTGTATATACTACTGTTACAGTAGTTGCTGTTAGTTAATTGGGAGACGAATTGCAGTAATAGTTCCATTTAAGGATTCCTCAGAAAAGAATGTGTCAGGAAAGGAAATGGGTGTTAATATTGTTGCAGTGTTCCAGGTGGAATATGTTATGTCACAACTTACTAGGAAAGGAGAGATAGCTCAGGACAGTCAAGAAAATTCTTTCTCAATTCCTAATAAAGAGAATCAGACCATTAGAGATTCGAAATACTTTAGTTTAAAGGGAAAATTGTTTTTTTTAGGGTTTTTGTGTTTTTGGGACAGTCTTCCTTTTACAAACAACATATTTTGGAATTATAAGTAAAAAATGTCTACAGAATTTTGGTGTTCTCATCATTATCATAATGGTCCGAGTGAGAGGGATAAAAAAAAATTCCACTGTTGCATTTTGCCATTAGGGATGACCCTAATGAATGAATAGGATTGGACCTTTTAAACTGATAGACATCTGGTGAAAGGCTCCTAAAATTTATTGAAGAAAAATTTATAAATGAAAGCTCAGAGACTACACTTCTGACCAATGTATTCAAGAAACAAACTAATCAAAGCTTATGAACATGCCAAAAAGTATTTTAAAAGTGCTCGTAAACAATGAAAACTACAGAAGATAAAAAGACCAAAGTTTGAAATTTAGTTCCTGGAGACAAGGTATTGTTAACTGTCTGTGAGTGTAATCATTAAAAGTATTGGACTTCATCAAATTAAAAAGAAACTTAATGATGTGAATTATGTAGTGAGGACTCCAGACGGGAGGAAAAATCAGCATCTGTCATTTTAACATGGCAATATGATAGCAAGACAGACAAATCAGAAGTGTATTTAACAGCAATGCAAGAAATAGTGAGTGAAACAGAAATTTCAGAATGACTTGAGAATGAATCAGAAATTGAAAATTCAAAAGTTGACCCTTCACTAATCAGATTACATAATATGAGGGTATTCAGTAGATGGAATATTATTGCTAGCTCTCAGAAAATATTGAAGTGACTTACAAAATCTAATACAGACTCACAAATCCATGTGTGCTAAATAGGCCAGGAGAAACATCTTCGGCGATATGTGATGTTAATGCAGCTGATGCATCACTCAAAAAAACAACATTGTTACAAACTCAAACCAGGGATATTAGTCCAAGTGAGGGAAGAGATTAAGTTATGCTAGGCAATGGCTTTAATGATCTGAGTCACCATAGCTGGGAATCACCTTATCATAATGTTGCTAAAAGCAGATGATATTGATTATCATAAAGTCAATAGTGTCATGCCCAGAACTGTGGGTGGCACAATGGCACAGTGGTTAGCACTACTACCTCAAAGCCCAAAGGAACTGGGTTTAATTCCAGCCTTGGGTGGTTGTGTGGAGTTTGTATGTTCTCCCCATTGTATGGGTTTCTGCTAGATGCTCTGGTTTCCTACCACAGTCCAAAGATGTGCAGGTTAGATGGATTGGCCATGCTAAATTGCCCTGTAGTGACCAGGGGTGTGAAGTTGGTGGGCTAGCCATGGTAAATAATAGGGGACTGGGTCTTGGTGGAATACTCTTCAGTGGTAGGTGCAGACTGATAATAAGATATATAGATAGAGGAGCAGAATTAGGCCAAATAGTCTCTTTCCACACTGTCGGGATTCTAAGAGCTTTCTGCAAAGTCAGTGCTTCAGGTGTTGAAACATCTATAATTCCGCCATATGCTTTTGGGGAGGGCTTTTCAGCAATTTCTTAAAATTCCACTGATATGTTTTTTGGATGCTATTATTGGAATGAGGAAGTATGGTATAATTGCTGGTGGAGGTTTCCCCACCACCTGACATTTATAGCATGTCTGGCTAAATGTAACCACTCGAAATTGACTATTTGGAATAAAAATGTTTTAAATTTTTTAGACTGCACTGCCCAAATGCTTAAACAATATGCCATTGGAATTTTGTGAGCCAGCGTCACTTTCTTTTACAATATTCAGATGAAATATCACTGGATGGACTGTTGCCTACTTCTCAATGGCTGATGTTGAGGTTTACAAAGTTAAAAATCACACAACACCAGGTTATAGTCCAACAGGTTTAATTGGAAACACACTAGCCTTCAGAGCGTCGCTCCTTCATCAGGTGGTTGACAATCACCTGATGAAGGAGCGTCGCTCCGAAAGCTAGTGTGCTTCCAATTAAACCTGTTGGACTATAACCTGGTGTTGTGTGATTTTTAACTTTGTACACCCCAGTCCAACACCAACTCCTTCAAACCATCTCTACTTGGTAGATCTCTAGGTGATCTCTATGAATAATAACTTTATGAATAATAACTTGTCTCTTAAATAATAAATTGGGTATTGATTTTGGTTTGAGTTCTGAGTGGGCTTTTTAATATAACTCTCAATTCAGCATCCTTTTGTACCATTTCAATTAAAGAATATGGGCTAAACATGTCTGTCTCATTTTCTTCGCCTTTGTTTTATCTATCCAATTTTTAAAACATTTGGTCAAATTCCTGAATATTAAAGAGATCCCCTTTTTATTGGCTCCTTCTCTGTGGGGCTCTTATCATAGTGTTATCAAATGTTCTTTCTGTATCATCTCGGTTTCTTCTAATTCCCGTCGTTGTTCTAACACCCTCAGTAAGCACATTTTTTTGAACAAGCCATTCCTCAAGATAAAATTAATTTCTTCCACTAGGATTTATTGCAATACCCTGACTACAAATGTACACACATAAGCATTTTCCCGCATGTAATTGTCTGTGTGAGATATCATGGTAATGTGTTAGAAGTGTTGCTTCTTAAATGTTTGATGCTTATCTAATTACGTTTTAAGGTTCACTGGAGTATAATTTCAAAGTTCTTCCATAATCATGATTTCCCCTCATATTCGCAATTTTTTCCTCTAATTTCAGCAATGAAACCCAGTGAATCTTTAACATTTATTTTTCGCTTGAATTTTATCAAATGTTTGATTCGATTTCTTTCTTGTTATCCTAAATTTGAATGGATAAACTTCACAGACAGTCTCATGAGCATTAAATATTGCTTTCATAGTATACAAATTGTTCTTTTGATAAATTGATGCACATTTTCTAGGTATGCATGTCAAAACACACTGTTAACATTAAAGTCCAAACATCTTTTGGCCACTTCTTTCTCCAGCTATCTTCTCAAATGAAGTAAAATGTCATTCAACTCAATCATCTATAAACTTAATTACTAACCATAGATTACTAGCTAAATTGAATCAGAATCATTCTCTAAGCTGCTGCATCTTCTTCCTCCAATTATTCAAAGTTTTTCTCTCTCCAAGTTATGTTGTCTAAATTCTCTGTTTGCTTGAAGTTCAAAATTTTAGGGGTTGAAGAGTTGAAATTCACTATTCAGTTGAAGGCACAGATACAGTGGAGGCTACTTGGAGTGGAAATTGTAATCTACCAAGAGCAGCAAAACATCACATGGAGATATCACTCAAGAGGTTTCTACATAATTTTGATGATTTTTATCATTATCCTAGAGCTTCTTCTATAAATGAATGATATCATGATCCAACTTGTTGCCTATGCTTGATTCAGTACATCTTGTTTACTGAATTTACTTTGTAATGTAAATACATTTCTGTTGGGAAATAGTTATATTTTGTGAATTAAAACATTTGATTAAATGTGAACATCTTGCTCTATTCAGATTTATTCAGTTCTAAATTGCAAACAACTAAGTCATTTTTTGCACTCTTATCCAAAAACAATAGGACTGTGTTGAGGATCCAAAATTGTTGAACTCAGTTTTGAGCTCAGAAGGTTGTAAGCTGTTAAATTGAAAGATGAGATGCTGTCCCTTTAGATTCCCTGGAGCTTCAGTGATATAAGCCAAGGATAGTGTGTCAGAATAGGAATGAGGTAGACAACTACAATGGTAATTGACTGGTAGCTCAGGAACATGCTTGTGACCTGACTTCAGCAAATCAATCACCCAATCTACACTTGGTCTCTCGAATGTAGAGGAGACTGCATTGGGAGCAGCATATACAGGACACTAAATTAGAAGAAATACATGTAAATCACTACTTCACATGGAAGGAATGTTTGTGAGGAAGGAGGGAGGGAAGAGTGAATTAGCAGATGTAGCAATGAATGGGTGGCATGATGGCTCAGTGGTTAGCACTATTGCCTCACATGCCAGGGACCTGGATTCAAGTCCACTTTCAGGTGGTATGGCATTTGCATGTTCTCCCCCTGTCTGTGTGGATTTCCTCCCACAGTCTAAAGATGTGCAGTTCAGGTGGATTAACCATGCTAACTTGCCCATTGTATCCAGGGATGCATGCGGTTAGGGTAGAGTTAGGTCTGGGTAGAACGCTCTTCAGAGGGTCACTGTATACTCAATAGGCTGAATGGCCTGCTTCCATACTGTAGGGACTCTATGAATGTGCCTGCATGGGAAGGTGCTACTTGATGGGCATAGTGGCTGTTATTGAAGAGTGAACTAGGAAATGGTGCAGGGAATAGTTCCTCTGGATTCTGAAAATAAGACAGGAGTGGAAGATGTATTTGGTGGCATCATCACACTGAAGTGTGCTGAATATGGAAGGTTTGGGGTGTAAAATAAGGACAAGGGAAACCTACTTGCTGTGGGAAGATGGGAGGGAACGAGGGTGGATTGTGAAATGAAATGGACACTCTCAAGGACATTGTCAACTCTAGTCAAAGGGAGATTCTTTCGTTTAAGTGAAAGATATTGAAAACAATATTGTAGAAGGTGGCATTGGCAGAGCACATGGAACTGAAGAATGGAAGAAATCTTACAAGAGGATCAGTGAGGGGGCTGTGGATTGTAAGAAGGAATGTGATGCACAGTTGTTAGACTTTGCACAACTAAGTATTTGTGGCCCAGAAGCAATTGAGCTATGAGTAGAAATGCAAACCTGCATAGATAGAGCAATATTTATTTTTGACAGAGGTGACAGTAGTCTTTATTCCATTCACTGTGCCCCCCCAACACTACCCCTGAACCACCCCCCCATCGCCAAACGTTCAAGTGTAAGGCAATACTTTCAAGCAGTACTTACTCAGCAGTAGCCTACTCACTGATATTCAAACTTGATTCTGACCTCAGCTCCTCATCTCATTGCAGCCTTGGTTCCAAACAGGAGCAAGACAACAGAATTTCAGAAGTGAGATAAGAGCAACTGCCTTTGACGTCAAAGCAGCATTTGACAGATGGTGGCATCAAGAAGCTTTAGCAGAATCAAAGTCAATGTAAATCAGAAGTTACTCTCCACTGGTTGAAGTTTTACAAAGGTGGATGATTGTAGTTATCGAAGGCCAATCATCTCAACCCTAGGACCGTGCTTCAGCTTCACTAAACATAAGATCAGAAGTGGGATTATTCACTGATCCAGCAAGATCTGGACAACTGCACTCCCAATGACTCCCAACCAAGGAAAACTGGTCAAGAATGCAGAATTCCCAGGCAGCTTGTATTTGCTCCCACACCACCATACAAGGGAAATATAGCCTTAGGTTTGTAATGAAATGAAAAATGCATCTTTCTGGAGTGATGGAGTCATCCAGCACAGAAATAAACCCTTCAGTCAAACTCATCCACACCAACCATGTTCCCAAACTAAACTAGTCCCACCTACCTGTGATTGGCTCATATCCCTCCAAACCTTTCCTATTCATTTACTTGATCAAATGTCTTTTAAATGTAGTAACTGTACCTGCATCCACCACTTCCTCTGGCAGTTCATTTCACACACGAACCACTCTCTATGTAAAGACATTGCTCCTCGTCCTTTTTAAACTTTTCTCCTCGCACCTTAAAAATATGCCCACTAGTTTTGAACTTTGCCATCCTAGGGAAAAGATCATTGCTATTCACTTTCCTTATGTCCCTCATGATTAAATATATATCTCCGTAAGGTCACCACCCCTCAACCTCCATTGCTGCAGCTAAAAAAATCCCAGCCTTTCCATCCTATTTTACTATTCAAACCCAACATTCCCACTAACATCCTTGTATATCTCTTCTGAGCTCTCTCCAGTTTAATAATATCCTTCCTTAGCAGGGTGACTAGAACTGCACACTGTAGTCCAGAAGAGGCCTCCTTTACAACCTTAACATGATGTTCCAACTCCTATACTCAAAGGTCTGAGCAATGAAAGCAAGTGTGTTAGACACCTTCATAACCACCCCTATCAATGATGTAAATTTCAAAGAATTATGTACCTGAACCCCTAGGCCTCTCTGTTCTACAACATTACACAGGGTCCAACTGTTAATTGCATAAGTCCTGCCCTTGTTTGTTTTACCAAAATGCAATACTTTGCAGTTTTCCCAATTAAACTCCAACTGCTACTCCACAGCGTATTGGCCCAATTGATAAAGAGCCCTTTGTAATCTTAGATAACCTTCTTCACTGTCCATTACACCACCAATTTTGGTGTCATCCACAAACTTACTAACTATGCTTCTTATTCCCATCCAAATCATCTACATTAATGAAAAACAAAAGTGGATACAGTTACCAATTCCTGTGGAACACCACTGGTCACAGGCCTCCAGACTGAAAAACAACCATCTGCAACCATCTCCTGTCTCCTACCATCAAGCCAATTTTGTATCCAATTGGCACGCTCACCCTGAATCCCATGTAATCTAACTTTACTAATTAGTCTCAAGGAGACCTTTATCAAAGGCTTTACTAAAGTCTATATAAACAGCATTTACTGCTATGCTCTCATTAATCTTTTTGGTTCCTTCTTCAAAAAAACTCAATTAAACTTGTGAAACATGATTTCCCTTGCACAAAACACATGCTGACTATATTTGATCAGTTCTTGCCTCTTCAAATTCATGTAAATCCTTTCTTTCAGAATCACCTCCAACAACATATCCACCACCAATGTCAGACACAAAGGTCTATAGTTCCCAGGCTTCTCCTTACAGATTTTCTTAAATAAAGGCACAACATTAGTCCTCTGGCACCTCACCCATGAGTATAGATGATAAAAATGTTTCTGCTGGGGCCCTGCAATTTCCTCCATAACTTCCCACAATGTCCTGGGATACACTTAATCAGGTCCTGGAGATTTATCCACCTTTATGATTTCTAAGACCTCCAGCACTTTTTCTGTAATTTGACATACATGAATTAATATATTTAGGTTAATGTTCAATGCTGCTTACATACTTATTGAGGAATATGGGAAATGTTCCCACATTAGAGAACAAAACACACATTTAGTACTTTGCTATCTCATTAATATTTATTAATGATTTTGTTCAGGCGACAATTGTATAGCTATTAAATTCACAGGTAAAATTAATAATTTTCAGAATAAGAATAAGAAATACGTTATAACTAAATTTGGAAAGACAGAAGTGAGGTCAGAATTTGCAGCAGTCTTTCAGTCTGGATAATTATACAGTACATGTGCACAGAATTTGGGTATTCAAGTGTTACGCAGATCATTATAGTGAATTAAGTACCATTTATAACACAGAAACAGACTGTGCATGGTAAATTAAAGATGACAAGAAGAGAAAAACTTTGCATAGGCCATGGATCCCTTCCCAAAGATTTAAATACATTCAGGCCAAGGAGAAATGGCCCTGGGGTTAATTTTCTGAACAGATCAAGGTTAACCAAGGATGGCATTACTGGGGCCATATAAAGTTTTGGTGAGACCTCATCAATCTGCAGTTTTGGTTTCCCCATCCTCAAGAACTTTGATTCAAATAAAAGTAGTGAAAAGGCATAAAGGATGAGTCCAGTGTGTGTGCATTAAGCTATGTAGACAGACCTTGTCTCTTGGATTAGGATTTGCTGCAGGGGTATAGGCTTAGAGGAGATCTGATTCATAGTTTTTAAACTTCTACAGAGATGGGACATGCATAGATAGAACCGGGAAGTATCTTTTTAGACTGTGAATGTAGTACGTTAGATTGGGTCATTCAAAATATGATTCTTGGAGGCTTATCAACCTGTGGACTAACTTTCTGGAGAGGGTAGTGATTCCTTACTCCCTTTAAAGAGTTATTAGTTTGTATTTACAGGCAGCAAAGTTGTTTTGTGTTAATAACAACTTTTGGAAATTTGGAATTCTGCTGACAGAACTGATTATGAATCGCTGTGTATTTCTGCCTGCTTTGGAAGGTAATGGTGGAGCAGTTGTGGCAATTGGGGAAGGATGAAGGGGAGGAGGAAATAAAAGGAAGGTTGGATTTTTGCTGAGACGAGTAACAAGTTGGATGAGTAAGTATGAGCCTAATGATGCTTTCCTCATCTTGAGCAAGTAATGTAGCATTAAATTTCAAGACAGTCAAATCAATTTTCATTTTGATAATCCTTGATCTTGCGTTGTTCAGAAGTATTGTAGCATGGTGCCTAACCGTCTGAGGAGAAGCCTGGGTTTTCAGTCCCACACCAGGACTTGAGTGCCAAAGAAAGTGTGTTCATGATGCAAACAGGTTGGTTATCAACTTGTAAATCCTTCCAACACCCTTTAGGGAAGACAGTAAGAGTGGGAAAGTGCCTGGTCAGCTATGCTTGATGTGAACTGGCACTACTCCAACTATCAAATTCTAGCTTCAGGCTAGTGACCTGACCTGGGAGAAACAAGCTATAGGAAACTGGATCAGAAATTGGCTAGCTGAAAGAAGACAGAGGGTGGTGGTTGATGGGAACTGTTCATCCTGGAGCATCCTGGAGCAACTGTTCATCCTGTTAATTACCAGTGTTGTGCTGCAAGGATCTGTTTTGGGGTCACTGCTGTTTGTCATTTTTAGAAACGATCTAGATGTGGGCATAGATTGGATGGGTTAGTAAATTTGCAGATGACACCAAGGTAGGCAGAGTTGTGGAAATTGCTGAAAGATGTTTTGGCTTACAGAGGGACATAGGTAAAATGCAGAGCTGGGCTGAGAAGTGGCAAATGGAGTTTAATGCAGAAAAGTGTGAGGTAGTCCACTTCAGAAGAAGTAACAGGAATGCAGAGTACTGGGCTAATGGTAAAATTCTTTTGGCAGTGTAGATGAACAGAAGGATCTCGCTGCATAAATCCGTGAAAGTTACCACCCAGGTTGATAGGGTTAAGAAGGCATATGGTGTGTTGGTGTTTATTGGTAGGGGAATTGAGTTTCGGAGCCACAAGGTCATGTTTCAGCTGTACAAGACACTGGAAAGGCCACACCTGGAGTATTGCATACAGTTCTGGTCACTGCATTATAGGAAATATGTGGAAGCTTTGAAAAAGGTTCAGAGGAGATTTACTAGGAAGCTGCTTGGTGTGAGAGGAAGGTCTTACAAGGAAAGACTGAGGAAACTGAGGCTGTTTTCGTTGGACAAAAGAAGGTTGAAGGGTGACTTAATCGAGACATATATGATAATCAGAGGGTTAGATAGGGTGGACAGTGAAAGCTTTTTTCCTCAGATGGTGAAGGCTAACACAAGGGGACATAGCTTTAAATTGATGGATGATAGATTTAGGATTGATATTGGGGTAGTGTCTTTACTCAGAGAGTAGTAGGGGCATGGAATGGCCTATCTACAACAGTAGTAGACTTGCTGATGTTTAGGGCATTTAAATGGGCATTAGACATACATATGGATGATAATGGAACCCATAGTAGTTCAACTGCCTTACGACATTCTCCGTAATCAGTCCTCCAAGTGTAAATCTTCTTTTGAGATGCCAAAAGTGGAAATATGACTTTTGCACCATTCATATTATTTTGTCCTAGCCTGAATGTTGGCCTAAACTTTTATTGAATAGTGAAAGACAAAGTAGTTAGCAGATGTTAGTGGTTTATATGTTCACATTTGCAATTCATTATGAGGGGATCTTATTTTGCATTACTAATAACACTTTAGACTCTATAGGTCCTGTGCTCAAACTTGCTATAAAGCTGCACATTTATTGTTAAAGCTGTTCACAATTTTAATAGGACATATGTCAGACATCTGAGCAGTTGAACTTTGGCATGATAGCAAGTTTCTAAAGAAATAGCATACTCAAAAGTTGAAAGTACTTCTGAGAATATTCTTGACTTGTGAAAGTCATTTAGTTTCTATTCTGAATAGTTGCTAAATCTTGGAGCTATCATGTTTCTTCCTGGGTTGAACCTAGCTGTTGTATCTGTGACTGATAAGGGTGAGAGTGTGAACGTGAGAAAAACATCTGTAGCGTTGATCCTGATCATACTCTACAAGTTGACACTTCTGCTTTTCTCCTGAATTGCATGTTTTCTCTTCATCATATCAGCTCATATTATTTCATTTTTTAATACATATATCTAAAAGAAAGCAACAACCAAATAATTTTATTTTGTAATTAATAATCAAGGTAGATTTGAAACTAGGATTAATTCCACGAGTGGACACAATTTATAAAGAATTTGTTTTTCTGTCTTCTATTTGTCCCCTTCTTACGGTCTTTCATTTCTCTTCTGTTTTTCATTTCCCTCCCTGATTCCAAAATCCCAAAAACTGCATGGTGCACATTGCATGAATCAACATTTTATGTGGTCAACTGTTTTGCATTTCCTCTATTTTTACAAAGCATTTAAAGTGATACTTATATCATTGCAAGAAAATGTAATGCCACATCGATGAGCAAGTACATTTCCTTAAGTGAATCCGTCAGTGCCTCTTACTCAGGAGAATTGCTACCTTCCAGATTTCACAGACAAGGAAATTATCAAGACTTTGATAACCGGACAAAAGCACCAGATAAATCCATAACATCACACGCCATTCAATCATGAAACTTTCTGAACAATTCAAATGTTCTTCTGATCAAGTTGTTTTGTACACCTTTTGTTAACACATGCACTGTTAACTTTCCTTCAAGAACTGAACAAGTTCAGAGCGAGCAATTTAAGACTTCTTTGCCTCATATCAAAGAAGTCAGCAACAATCTCATAGAAGAGTGAATTTTTTGTTAACTTGAACTGCTTGCATTGTTGGGGCGTAAAAGAGATGGTAGCTCTCAAATCGATTGCTTGTTTTACCATGTTCAAGTTGAACACTTTGCCCATGAGTATCAGAAATTAAACAAATATGGAGGAGTAGACATTGTGCTTTGGGTGTAATTAGCAATTTAGATGTAAATTTGACCCAGAATTGCCTTCGTTTTCAGAACTGATCTTTCTTGTTCAAGTTTCTGCTTAAGCTCATTTGCTGATCAGAACCATTAGCAATCCACTATTAACCATGCAATCGGAAAGGTAAGAAAAAGTAGTTATTCACAATTTTAAAAATATTGATGTATTTCACAATCATGATCTGGCATAGTTTTATTAACTAAACTAAAAGCAAACTTATCACCAAGAAAGAATTTTCATGTGTTAAGTTCTCCTTATCTAAATACACTTTAAAAAAGTGTACAATTTTTTTGTTTTATTGGCATACAGTAGTCAGTTCCATTGTATTTTTAAATTTTATTTAAATTAGTGATTTTGCAGATGGTAACAACTTAATTAACATCCTTTGAATAAGGTCCCAGAAAAATTCAAATGAGAAGAAATTCACAGTAGTGCTTGATTCAATATGGAGACATGGCAGATTTTGCAGGTAGGGTTGACTTAGAATCCTTGTCATAAATTGCAAATATTTTTAAACAAGTACCTTGGAAACTTGATTTGCATGAATGTAACTTACACTTGAAAGTGAATATTTTGCAGTGCATTGGCAGACTTTTGCTCAAGTGCACTGCAATAATCATCATAGATACCCCTTGCTGCACTTTAGATATTTTCCTAATCAACCTGTTCAGGGATCTTACTAAACATCCCTGGACCTGAATCCAGGCCTTCTTCCTCAGAGATAGAGACATTACCACTGCACCACAAGCATCCTCATGCTACATTATATAAGTAATTAGGAGATGGGCTTAAGTAATAGAAAAATAAACAGTTGCAAAAAGCATTCTCTTAGTCACAGAATTTCAGCCATTATGACTTGGTGATTATAAACACAGTTTTCAGATCAGTGCCTGTGATTCATATATGTTTCTGAGATTCATTTATTATTGAGATTGAAACAAGAAAAGGAATATTTTACACTACAAGGCTATTATGCCATTCAAAGAGATCAGACAGAAAATAATTAATCCATCTCCATATACCTCTCTTTATTAAAAAACTGTCACTTAGTTTTAAATTAAACAATTGATCTATTATCAGTTACAATTTGCAAAAGGAAGTTCCAAACTTCTACCACCATTTATGTATAGACGTATATCCTAATTTCACGCCAGCTGTTTAGACTATATTCCTTTGTTCTGTACTCCCAACCAATGAAAATAGTTTATCTTTATCTAACTTATCTGTTCTCTTTAATATTTTGAAAATTCAATCAAATCACAAATTAACCTTCTAGACCCATGGAGATACAGTCTTACATTGTATAATTTCTCATTGTAACTTAATCCTTGAAGTCCAGATGTTATTGCAATTTTATATCTTTCCTAATGCATTAATATCCAAAACAGCTCGGAGTGCTCTGAGCAAAATCTAATGAGAGTTTTGTATAGCTGAAAGATGACTTTTAACTTGTGTTCTAGTACTCTTGATACAGAGATAAGCATTCCATTGTACCTTTTGATATTTTATGGTCTGAATCTGACTAGGCATTTCTGAGTGATGTACAAGTCAGCTTTAATGGGACCTCAAACGACCAGAATATAATTTTCATGTATGATGAAGAGGGTGTTGTAGGTGTCGAGCCCTGGTGACCCAGTGAGGCAGTCCATTCAGTGGCTAAGCCAAACAAACTCGGAGAAGTTCCCTGTTTTGATTTTTAATCGATTTTGAATTTGGGTGAAGTTTCTTCCCTCTCTCATCTTGTCTTTTTCCTCAATTTCTTTTTCCTCTTTAGCAATAGGTGATTGGTTCCCATTCTCGCTCTCATTCATCATGGCATATCTTTTTTTACTATATGTTTTAGAAAAATTGTCATTTTATAATAATTATAATGCAAACAAGGAATAGAGGCTAAAGTAAATTCAAATTAGTCCCTGTTTTCAATAAATTTATGCTGATGGAATCATGTGCAAAATTAACCAACTTCAACATCAGAAGTACTGTAAATGATGTCATGTCCAGTCGAACTGTTATGTTAATTACCTCTTTTCTGAACTTGAATAATATTATTGTAATTTGGAAAGAGATGAACTTTAATGTTTCCTTAGAATAAATATTAAGTATTAATATTTAAACATTTCTACATTTTTAATACATTTATCTTTGCATTTGAACAAACATATGTACGTAAAACCATATGAAAATACAAACACATTAACATAGATATGGATAGGAACAGGAGTAAATCCTTAGTAGCTTCAATAAGATCTTGGCTGAACTGTTAGCATTTTGAATTCCACATTCCCAACTATCTGATAACCCTTGATCCTCCTGCCTGATAAGAATCTAATCAATATTGAAAGAACCTGCCTCCACCACATCTCAGGTAGGGAGTTAAAAAGTCACACAATTAACTGAGAGAAAACATTCTACTCATCTCTGCCCTGAAAGTAATCTAATTTAAAATGGTGTCACCTAGTTCTGGATTGAATATCCTCTCCACATCCATGTTCAAGACCATTCAGGATCTGATATCCTTGTCTTAAGTCATGCCTTACTCTTCTAAACTTGAGTGGAAACAAGTTCAGTCTGTGTGACCTATCCACATTCGACAACTTAGTCGTTCTAGGTATCAATCTACTAAACTTCGTCTGAACTATCTCCAATGGTTTTACATTCTTCCTTCAAATATGGCACGTAGCATCCAAACTTTGATCTCCCAGTGTCCTATATAACTGAAGCCTAAGATCCTTACTGTAATGTTCAATTCTTCTCTAAATTAAGGGTAGTATTCCATTCATCTTCTTGATAACATATTGCAAATACATGCTCATGTTTTGTGACTCATGAACCAGAAAACTCCCACACCTCAGAATTCTGCAGTCAATCTCCGTTTAGATTAGATTACTTACAGTGTGGAAACAGGCCCTTCAGCCCAACAAGTCCACACCGACCCGCCGAAGCGCAACCCACCCATACCCCTACATTTACCCCTTACCTAATCCGGGCAATTTAGCATGGCCAATTCACCTAACCTGCACATTTTTGGGAGGAAACCAGAGCACCCGGAGGAAACCCACGCAGACACAGGGAGAACGTGCAAACTCCACACAGTCAGTCGCCTGAGGCGGGAATTGAACCCGGGTCTCTGGCGTTGTGAGGCAGCAGTGCTAACCACTGTGCCACCGTGCCGCCCAACTTTTAGACCACTTTTAAAAAGCTTTTCATGCCAAAGTGAACATATTATATTCTCCCACCAGACTTTGCTCACTAACTAAACCTGTTATATCCATTTACACCGTTTATGTCTTCTTCATAACTTTATTAAAATAACTTCTAAACATTTTGTTTTATGTGAAGAAGATAATTTGAGAACAAATTAATCTAATTCTTAATTTAAACATTTCAGACTACCTTGTGATGTATGCATCTGATTTTTCTTCAAACAATTTGCTTTAAAACATTGCTTGTTAACTTGAATTTGTATCTAAGCACTGTCATCTGTGTCATGCTCCTCATTGAAAGTTTGTAGTTTGGGTTTTGAAGGTTCAAACACATTGCAAAGGATTTCACAAGTTCTCCCTTTCAGTTTTAATTCTGATCAGATGGTTTCTTGTATCTTAAGGAACTTAGAAACTTCACTTAGGCAAAGACTTGGAGTGAAATTTTCCCAGTCTTGTGGGAAAATGGCATGTGCAACAACGAGTCAATTGGGAAAATGTGGCAATGTTGGAAAAGTGAGATACTTGACAATGTCCAATTGTCTACCCAAAGTTTGAAAGGTAAGATAAGAATTTCACGAGTGAGTGATGAGAGACCTATGTGCATGTATTTAAAATTCATTAGTAACTAATCCCTTCTCATTTATAAGCATTTTCATATTCTGCCATGCCATGGAGAAAAACTAAATGGGGACAATTCAGAACAGGAAAGTCAGAGCTGGTACCTAGTGGGTAACTGGCAGCTCCAACTCATGGCTTGCTCCTTTAAGAATCCATCTTGGTCTGTAGTCCTAATCCTCTCCAAGCACATTCTATGAGCAGTAATGGCCTGCATACTTTGTCCATGGAAGTTGGCACTGGACACGCACCAATGTCGGTGGTGGGTAAATTGTTGGAGGGGATCCTGAGAGACAGTATTTACATGTATTTGGAAAGGCAAGGACTGATTAGAGAGAGTCAACATAGCTTTGTGCGTGGGAAATCATATCTCACTAATTTAATTGAGTTTTTTGAAGAAGTAATGAAGACAATTAATGAGGGAAGAGCGATAGACATGATCTAAGGACTTCAGTAAGGCGTTCGACAAGCATGGTAGACTGGTTAGCAAGATTAGATCACACAGAATACAGGAACAACAAATCATTTGGATATACAGAACTGGCTCAAAGGTAGAATACAGAGGGTGGTGGTGGAAGGTTGCTTTTCAGACTGAAGGCCTGTGACTAGTGGTGTGTAACAAGGATTGGTGCTGGGTCCATTGCTTTTTGTCATTTACATAAATGATTTGGATGTGAATAAAGGAGGTGTAGTTGGTAAGTTTACAGATGACACCAAGATTGAAGGTGGGCAGCAAAGAAGGTTACCTCAGATTACAACAGGATCTTCATCAGATGGCTCAATGGGCCAAGGAGTGATAGATTAATTTAGATAAATTTGAGGTGCTGCATTTTGGAAAGGCAAATCAGGGTTGGACTTCTACACTTAATGGTAAGGTCCTAGTGAGTGTTACTGAACAAAGAGACCTCTGGTGTGCAGATTAAAAATGGAGTCACAGTTAGATAAGATAGTGAGGAAGGTATTTGGTATGCTTTCCTTTATTGGTCAGAGCATTGAGTGTAGGAGTTGGGATGTCATGTTACAGCTGTACAGGAGGTTGGTTAGGCCAGTTTTGGAATATTGTGTGCAGTTCTGGTCCCTCCTATTGGAAAGATGTTGTGAAACTTGATAGGGTTCAGAAAAGATTTACAAGGATGTTACCAGGGTTGGAGGATTTGAGCTATAGGGAGAGGCTGAATAGGCTGGGGCTGTTTTCCCTGGAATGTTGGAGACTGAGGAGTGACCTTATAGAAATTTATAAAATCACGAGGGGTGTGGACAGGGTAAAAAGACAAGGTCTTTTCCCTGGAGTGGGGGAGTCCAGAACTAGTATTAGTATGAGAGGGGAAAGATTTAAAAGACATCTAAGGGGCAGGTTTTCACGCAGAGGGTGGAGCGTGTGCGGAATGAGCTGCCAGAGGAATTGGTAGAGGCTTGTCTAATTACAATATTTAAAAGGCCTCTGGATGGGGATATGAATCGGAAGAGTTTAGAGGGATATAGGCCAAGTGCTGGCAAATGGGATTAGATTAATGTAGGATATCTGGTTAGCATGGACGAATTGGATCGAAGGGTCTGTTTTCATGCTGTACATCTCTATGACTCTATGGCTTTATGCACATCACTTGCTCATTTATAACACAGTTCCCACTTCAATGCTGTATTTTACCTGTAGCAAGCGGTACAGTTACAATGCTTAAAAGACATTGGATAAGTACATGAATAAGATATGTTTGAAGCAATACAAGCCAAACGCAGGCAGGTGGGACTGGCTTAGGTTGGGATTATGGCTGGCATAGACTGGTTGGACTGAAAGGTCTGTTTCTGTGCTGTATGCCTCTGTGACTCTATGACACTCCAAAGCTTGTTGTTCATGGAAAGAGCATTCAACACCCTGTTTCAACAGGTTGTTCATAAGCCTGCTAGTAGAGTCATAAAGATCTACAGAACAGAAAAAGGCCCTTTGTCCCATTAAATCTGCAGTGCTCAAAACCAACCGCCTAATTATTCTCATTCCATTTTCTAGCACTTGGTCCATAGCATTGTATGCCTCAGCATTGCAAGTATGCATCTAATTACTTCTTAAATGTTATGAGGATTTCTGTCTCTACCACTTTAACAAGCAGTGACTTCTAGATTCCCACAACCTTCCCAGTGAAAGAGATTTTCCTCACCTCCTTAATATCCTACAGAGGGATAAGAGTGTGTTAACACTGGTCTCAGGAGATCAGGGGCCTTTGCAAACACCTCCTAATGCCAGCTACATGTCAGGGGGGAGTCGGCAATGTGAGGAAATGCTGCAAAGAAGCAGGAACCAACCTTCCAAGGCTGTAGAACTAGACAACTTGGCATCAGGCTGGAATGACCTTGGAGTGGGCAAAGGGATGGGCTGGTTATTCAGCATGGGGGAGGGGTTCATGTTAACTGTTAACTGCTTTCAGCAGGGGAGCTGAGGTCTCTGATATAGCTAAGTGCAGAACCCTGGTGGTGAAATAGATTGGAAACTGGTGACAGGGTGGAAAATGAATAGCTTTAGAGGAAGCTTAGATATTTATCATGCTAATATTTCATCCATCCCACAATGATTCATTTATTTAGGTTAAAACTCCCTCATCTATATTAGCTGGCATATAGTGGGAAACCTTTATAAAATGGTGAATGAGACTTTCACAAAAAGCTCCCAGGATTCTTCAAAACTGATGTGTTGATGGAAATAGAGAGGAGGCAGAAGTAAATCATTTCTGGTTGGAAATATGCAGTTAATGGTGTGCCACATTTGAACTTTTTAAGCTTTATACTCGTAATCACTAATCTGTCTCATAGCGCCAGAGACCCAAGTTCAATTCCCGCCTCAGGCGACTAACTGTGTGGAGTTTGTACGTTCTCCCCGTGTCTGCGTGGGTTTCCTCCGGGTGCTCCGGTTTCCTCCCACAGTCCAAAGATATGCAGGTCAGGTGAATTGGCCATACTAAATTGCCCGTAGTGTTAGGTAAGTAAGGGGCAAATGTAAGGTTATGGGTGGGTTGCGCTTCGGCGGGTCGGTGTGGACTTGTTGGGCCGAAGGGCCTGTTTCCACACTGTAATGTAATGTAATCTAATCTAATCATGTAGAAAAACGTGGTAATCAAATTATGCAAAGCAGTGTTCACAAACAAGATTGCTGACAAAATAATCAGGTTTCTAAATTGAAAAAGCTGCCAGTAGATTTTGCTTCGTAGACAGGCAGGAGGCTGAAAAGAACACAGCAAGCTGGACAGCATCAGGAGGTGGATAAGTCAACGATTTGGGTGTAACCCTTCTTCAGGACTAGGGGTGGGTGTGGGGGCAGCTGCAGGTAAAGGGGGAAGTGGGTGCAGGATGGTGAAATGGGGATAGGTGAAGACAGGCAGAGGGTACGACTCGGTTGGTCAATGTGAGGAATGAATCCGGTTGGTGGCAGGGAGGAGTGGAAGGGAGGGGGAAGGGCTGGGAATGGAGTCGGGGGATGGGGGAGGGAGATTATTTGCAATTGGAGAATTCAATGTTAAGTCCAGAGGATTCCAGCCTTCCAATGTTCTTCCAGCCTCCTGCCTGTCGATTTTAGATTCCAGCATCTGCAGTCTTTTTTGTCTCTAAGTAAATTTCACCAGCAACTGGAACTCAGATTTCTTCCATTCATCTAGTAAGTCATTGCATGCTACAGTGAAAGTGGTGTAATTTGCAATCAGATGCTGACGCTATATTCTTTAATGAGTTGCAAAATGCAGGTATCACTTTCTTCATAATAGCAAGAAGAAGATGGACTGAAATTGAGCAATGCATTTTCAGTTTCAGAAATATTCACAGCTGTGGCTACAAATTAACACCTGTGAAGACACTGTTGCATCGTGATGAAGATCAGCTCAGAGAAGAGATCATCAAGCTAAACAGTTTTATGGCGATAATAGATCATTGTATTTCTGAAGTTATGTTCCTAGTCTTTTAGTTTATGGTGCATATGAATAATGCAAGATCAATATGGTATCTATTGTATGTTGATTATTAAAATTCAATGAAACTACTTGCTCGTCCTGTACATTTTCTACATGTGTATGTTATATTGAGAAGGAAGTGGACTGGAGATATTATACTTGGTCTCAAACTTTGGAGCTTTGACAATAGGAAATAAACTATCATAGACTTACAGGAAAGCCAGAGAAGAAATCACTAAGGAAACATTAAGAAAGGTATAGTTTGTGAGAAAGTAAAACATTTTTCTTTATTCTGTCAATAAAATGCTATGCCTGTTCATTTATATGTATATGTTAATCAGCTCCCTGACTCTACTACTGCTGATGGTTCTCCCTGATACTCACATGTGGGCTCTATCAGCAAGCCAACATTGATTGCTCACTCCTTGAAGGCCTTAAGGAAGTTTTGTTTTCCACCAATCTTTGTACTTCAAATAGTGAAGATACCATTGCAGTGCTGTTCGAGAGGAACATGAGAAGGTAAGCAATCAGAGCAAGAGTAGCCCATTCAACCCTTCAAACCTGCCCCACGTCCAACAAGATCATGGCTGATCTGCCAAAGGCCTCAACTGCTCTTTTGTGTTAGCTCATCAGAGCCCTCAACTCCTCAAAATTTCAAAACAATATCCATTTGCTTTTTAAACACTTACAGTGATCTAGCCTACACAACGCCCTCAGGTACAGAACTCCAGATATTCACTACCCCCTAAGAGAAGAAACTCTTTCACATCTCAGTTTTAAATCACTACCCTCCTATTCCATAACATGTCTCCTAGTTCAAAGTTTCTTTACTTGTTAAAACATTTTTTCAACATCTACCCTATCAAAATCCTTCAGAATTTTGTATGATGAAATAAGATTACTCCCCATTTTTCTTCATGATTATAGGCCTAACTTGCTTTGTTATGCTTGACATCAACCCCTTCATCCAAAGAATCAGCTTAATTACACTCTTTTGAACTGCCTCCAATGCTAGTACTGTATATCATTTCTTAAACATGGGAGCCAAAACTGTGCACAATACTCTAGTTGCAGCTTCACCAACACCCTGCATAGTTATAACAAATCTTTAAATTCCAACTTCTACAAATAAAGGCCAAAATTCAATTTGTTTTGATTACATGCTACACTAACATGCTGATGTTTTGTGTTTCATGCACAAGAACACCCAGAGTCTGCTGCACTGTACATTTTTGGAGTCTCTCTCCGTTTAAGTAATAGTCTGCTTTTGATTTTGTCAAAGCACACTAGACTCCATCTGTTTAAGTTTCCTTATGTCCTCTTCATACCTCATTTTTGTATCATCAACACGTTGGGGTATAACACACTTGGCCCCTCCACCAATTGTAATGCTCTGCTTACACATCTTTATTATTTTCAAACTTGACGCTTCGTCCTTCAGTGAGGCAAATCTTTGACAGCCTATAGAAAACATCCACATGTGATGTCATTCCCTTGCAATTTCTTATTTTCACTCAAACTGATTCCAAATCATGATCTACTACACCTATATAATTACTCACCACCTTAATGGTACCATCCTTTACTTTAAAAAGTTGTAACTTGCTTCCTAATGAGTTTAGTTATCTTCCAACTTCAATAAGTGGGGATTCCTGTCTTCTCCATCAACACACCCTTGAGAAAGATGGCAGTTCTTCCAATGTTTCTGACCACATTAGCTTAAAATCTGCCTCCAACAACTGGGAAAATTCCCTCCTATATATTTTTAAGGTCTTTTATTTCCTTATTCCTTTTATATTTTTTCTATCTCAGTTACTGAGACTCATACTGACCCTGCTACTCTTCTTTTCATATACTTGCAGAAATTCTTAGATTTATTTTCATGTTTCTAACCCATTTATAGCCATATTCTCTTTCTATCGTCTTTATTTTGCACATGGTTTGCTGGTTTCGAAAACTGTTCCAAATCTTAGACATACTGTACCTCTTAGAGGTAAAAACAATGACTGCAGATGCTGGAAACCAGATTCTGGATCAGTGGTGCTGGAAGAGCACAGCAATTCAGGCAGCATCCGAGGACAGGCCTGAATTGCTGTGCTCTTCCAGCACCACTGATCCAGAATACTGTACCTCTTAATAATACCATGAACCTTTTCTTTTGATCTATTTATATCCTTCACCTCTTTGTATCATATCAAACCACTCCTTCTGATAGTGAGGTATAAATCAAATCATGATTCATCCAAATAACAAGGCACTTCATACACTGGCAAACCCAGAGCATGATTTGCCCGATGTACAACAAATTAGTTGCCTAATGTGTATTAAGCACAAAAGAGATAAAGGAAAAGGCGATGTGATGATGATGCTCCTTTAATAAGGTTAGGTTGTCCTTGTCATTGTTCTCAGGAGATTGTAAAGACACAGACTCTGAAATGTCTGGGGGTAGATCTACTTAAGAAAGCTTTGAAGTTTTAAAAGAAACACTTGTACAATGAAAGGGTAATGGTCAGTTCTTCCAGCTCAGCTTTCCTGTAGTTTGGTTTGGGTTCAGAGCTGCTAGTCAGTCAGTTTTGAGGCTGCTGGTACAAGAAACAGCTACATGTTCCATGCTGTATCTCTCTGCTATCTCTCTCTCTCTCTCTCTCTTCTGTAAGACCCCATGATTAATTTTCCCTTTTTGTGTTAAGGGGTGTTTAAGGGAATTGTTGCAAATATTTGGAACAGCATTCTTAAATTGGGATAATCTGTTGGGTTTTCGGATAGGTTAAGTTATTCTATATTCTGTTCTCTTTTGTTTGCTTTTCATTCAGCAATCTTGTAAATAAATTGTTTTATTTGAGGCTAAGTGGTTTGACCAGCTGCACTCTAAACCTGCTTAAAACAATGAGCAAAGTTAGAGTCTGGGCTACTTTCTTGAAATGTTTTGAGGAGGTCTCGCTTGGTCCATAACAGTGACGATTCACTAATAGCTTCCAGAAGTTGATTAACTAATAGAGTAAAAGTTGAAGTTATGAAATGGCAATGTTTTAATAATATGAGTTTTAGGAAGTCACCTTAAATTATTTTTTTAATAGTGTGTGATTAAGACAATTTAAAAAAGGCCCCTGTTAGGCTGTTACTCAAATATGTTAAGCACTGGCTGATCAAACAAATATCAAATTGCTATTTATTCATTCTAATACTGTTTGCCTGTTCACTAATTATAGCCATAATTTAAATAAAGAAAGAAAATAGGTGCTTTCCATAATCTCAAGATGTCTCAAGTGCTTTACAGTAAATGATGTGCGTTGAAAATGTCATAGTCACCATTCTAACATGGGAAACCACAACTATTTATTTGGCAATAAATTGATAATCTGCTTTAATTATCTTGTCTGATAGATAAAGATTGGTCAGGACACTGGGAGAACTCTTCTTTGAAATTTGCCACAGGATCTGTGACATTCATCTGGGAGATAGTCAGAACATTGGTTTGTTGTGGCTGAAGGTTTATGGGTGCTCATTTTAAAATAAATATATTTCCATTGATAGTTGATCAGTGCTTCACTGAAGATTCCTAATTACTTAAAGTAGTAAAATGTTGAGCCCTTTAATCAATCATAAACTATAAATTGGATTGTATTTCAGCAGAATGGAATTGTTAAAAAAACACTCCCTCACCTGTAACACTCACCACCTACTGACTGTTAACATGTCACTAAAGCAACAGGGTAACTTTGGTATGGACACCTGTATGCAATTAATGAAAATTATTGTGCACGGTGAGCTGGAATTCAGCCATTTAGCTGGAATTTCATAAACTGAAATTTGTAAGAGGGTATTTTGGAAGATTAGTTTAGATTCCCAACAGTGTGGAAACAGGCTCTTCGGCTCAACAAGTCCACACCGACCCTTTGAAGAGCAACCCACCCATACCCTTATATTTACCCCTGACTTATGCACCTAACACTACAGGCAATTTAGCATGGCCAATTCACCTGACCTGCACATCTTTGGAAACCCACGCAGACATGGGGAGAATGTGCAAACTCCACACAGACAGTTGCCCAATGCAGGGATTGAACCCAGGTCCCTGGTGCTGTGAGGCGGCAGCGCTAACCACTGAGCCAAAGATATGGAAACTAAAACACACTTGTTTTGTTGTCAATCTACAAATGATCAAACTTGGGTATAATTCATCTCAATATTTGAAACAGGAACCACAATTAACAATTTCTTTGTGTTCTATATCATAATGGCCTGAGCCAAGCTTCCTAAAATCCATTCCAGTGCAAAACAAGAACATGCTGGTTAATTCAACTTTCCAGATGTCTACAGAATAAAAAAGCAGTTTGTAATTTATGAATGATATTAATCTTTCTGGTGTGAGATTTGTTGCTGTAATGAACTTGGGCAAGAAATGGATGGGGTTTGGGAGTGCCTTAGAATTCCAAAATGGCAGCCAATAGTTGCTGCACACATTTGGAACAAGTTGCACCAAATGTCTTCTTGTTGCAGGTGTTCGTATGCATGCAATGAAATCTAAAATATGCATATAGATTTTAATGTCAATTGATGTACAACTTTAATTTAGTATCTACAATGCTATTTCAGCAACAAGAAGGAACACTCTCCATCATTAATTAAAGAAATTATCAACTTTAATAGATAAAGTGCTGATTGATTTCTTTGTGTTATTGCCACAGGTTTATCATTATGCAGTGTGTACCACAGTAATTTCAAGTTCCAATAGTCTGTAGTAAATAATAGGGGCTGAAGGATTTATAGCTAACTTCAGGTTCTATCAGAAACAATGTGTTCCCAGACCTGAGTCCAATTATATGTCTTTTATGCATCTGGCTACTTTTAAGCTTGAAGTATAGATACTTTAAAAATCCTGAAATTTGTCATCCGCTCTTAAATGAAGGTCACAGATTTTCATTCAAGAAGAGCTAACGACAGTTAATTGTTGCTTCTGAAACTCAAGCAGGCATCACTTTGCTAGGATTGGAGACTCCTGCATGGTATAAAGAGCTACTGGCTACTTTGTAAAAGCCACACACCAAATTTGTCATAAATCCAAAATGCCAAAAGGTTTTCACTTCCTTGGCACCAAAGTGCAGCGTGAAAACAAGCAGATTATCCTACAGGTCAATGCCTGGTGATTTGAATAATCACTGATGCTATTGGTGCCATTTGTACAATGTATCATTTGTACAAGGCATTCACCAAAAATTATCATACAAAGACTTCTTTGACTCCACAAATGAGATAATGAAACCAACTCTGCCACTTTCCTCCCTTCACCTCACACAGAAGTCTACCTTCTCTAAGACTTCCCCTTGCTATAATCTTGAACTCATTCTTTCTCTAGTTTCTGTTACCCCTCAAGTGGTTCCAAGCTCATGTTTCCATCCAATCCACCTCTAACTACCTCAGTCTAATTCTCTTATTGATTATTGCTTCAAAAACCTTACCTACTATTGATGCTAAACGGATCTTTCTGTAATTACTATGAATTTCCTCACAGCCTTTCTTAAATAAAGATGTCACATTTTCCACTTTTTAATCCACTCTGTGTTTAGTGGGAAAGTTATGATGTTTTGGAAAAGTGGGAACTGAACCTTATCACTGATTCATCCAGCCAATGAACAACATAGTTCATGTTGATTTAACACAGGGACTTTTTCAATAAAAAGGGAGCACCAGGTTGATATACTGCCATACAACACAGGTCAATGATGCATTGCAATCCCACACCCATTTTCAATGGCTGTCCAAGTTAACCCCTGAAATCTCTGTTGTAGGTATTCTATTTACAGAAGAGAAATGAATGTAGAATTTCTGTGAAAGTTCTCCCAATCTCCTACAATAACTTTCGTTGAGGCATCAAACATAGCAACAGTTCTCCTCCAATATAGTTTATGTTTTGTTCTGACAGACTGCTTTGCCTCATAATGAGTGATGTCCAAGAGGTGTGGAAGAAAATTGGTCAAGTATTGCTTTTCTAATATGTACTACTGAAAAGAACAAAAAGATTAGTTGTGCGAATGTTTTTCCTAAGATAACTAGTTCACTTTGTTCATGTTAATGAAGCCACTTCAATTTTCTCTTTGCTGTAATTCAGAAACCAATTCACAATTGTGTCCAAGTTTGGGGAGTAGTGTACAAGGCAGGATGTCTTGTTGCATTTTTTCAGTTAATGGTCAACTCATGCATGGAAAATAACATGACATCTCTTTATATCTGTGACTAATAAGCAAATGAGTGCTTGACTGGATTCCAATGATACTCAAAAGTTGTGGTACTGGAAAAGCACAGCCAATCAGGCAGCATCCGAGGAGCAGGAGGGTCAATGTTTCGAGCGTAAGTTCTTCATCAGGAACTCCTGATGAAGAGTTTATGCTCGAAACGATGACTCTCCTGCTTCTCAGATGCTGCCTGACTGGCTGTGCTTTTCCAGCACCACACATTTTGACTGAACTCCAGCATCTGCAGTCCTCACTTTCTCATTGATTCCAATGAATAATCACTTTCAAACAAAAGATAATGCATAAACAGTGTAAATTAACACATCCTCTTTTTAGGTTAATTGGTTGTCTATACACATATATATTTTATGCTTTTAAATTATCATGTGTGTTTAAAATTTTCTTGCCACTACATAAAGGAAACATTTTCAAAACAGTAAAGGTTACCAATGTCATCCAGTTGCTTGGATAAAAACTAATTAAAAGTATACAATGAATACTTGGATGTAATTTACAAGGGTGTAATTGAACCGATGCCTGTAAATAAAATCATAAGGATATTTGGATCCAGACATCACATTACATCCTTTATCACATACTCCCCTGATTTCTGTGTATGTACAATTGTAAAAGTACATAAAGTCATTATAGTCCTCCTGGGCCATAGTACTGTTCTCTCATTGGAGAGAGATGACAAGTGGTGGTTTTACTTGAGGGTCAGCATGCTTCAGATGAGGGGTGAGGTTGAGAAGGAGAGTCCTTCATGGTGTGGGAATTGAACCCATGCTGTTGGCATCTGTAGAAATATATATGTTTTCATCTCAGATTTTCAAAAGACTCCTTGACCAGCACCTTCTAAACCATAGATCCTTACCACCTAGAAGGACTGAGCGAGCAGGCACATGGGAACAACTCCTTCTGCAAATTCCCCATCAAGCCAGGCACCACCTTGACCTTTAACTATCTCACTGTTCCTTTACTGCTGCTGAAACAAAGTTCTGGAATACTTTTCCTAACAGCATTGTGGGCACACGTATACCACATGAACTGCAGTGGCTCAAGAAGGGAGCTATTCACCATCTATTCAAAATCAACTATTGATGAGCAGAACATGCTGACCTAGCCCACATCCAACTGAAAGAATTTTTAAAAATTAAATGCAGAAGACTAGAGGCGTTTCGCTCAAAAGAATCTCCACTCTTTCAGTTGCTGATGGATCTACTGAGAATGAAATGATTCAACCGGCTCTACGTTTTGGTTAACTTTATTTTTCTGAGACTTAAATATAAAATGTGGTGTGAAATTGTTATGAACATTTTTTGCATTACTGACAAAGAGCAATTTCAGCCTTGCTACAAAATTCCAGTATCCCTGTTTTTCTTTCAAACATTCGGAATTTCCATTTTTTCTTTTGTCTCTGTTTTACAGTTAACATTCTTCCCCGGTTTCATGATTAGTTTTCACTGGCTAGTTACAATGTTACAGAATACTATTTCTGCAGTAGGGTTATCAAAGTACAATAACTATATACTATTGGGAATTTTGCTATCTAGTGTTGATCCAAACTGGCAGAGCTAATGTGAAGTTACCCAACAAGTAATATTGTCGTCAAAATGTGCATAAGGTACTTCACCTTGCAAAGAGATCAAATTTCACTGACTATCTAATTCCACGTGCAGTGGTGGTTAATCCCTCATTTTCTATAAATTTAGCAAGTCTATTGGATTTTTAAGTTTATTGTATTATATATGACAATTCTAATGTATAATGTAAAAAATATTAAAAACTCGCATCTTTCTCATAAATTCCATAGTGACAGTGATTGAGCAGAGAGGCCTGGGACACACAGACATAGCAGGAGGCTTATTAGGTTTGTAAAAATGTAAAAAAGTTGGGACTATCCAGAAGTTGGTAAGAGTGTAGTGCCACTTTAGAACAGATGCTGCAAATCACTGGGACTCTTATTTCATTATCTAAAGCAATAAATAATCACGCAACACATTGTCTAATTTTCTATTCCTTGTCCAATACAGGAAATCCCCTCACTGTTCCTCTGAACTGGCATGTTTCTGTGATTGGCATCTGCTTGCAATTAACAAAAAATGCTGATTAGAAGAGTACGTTAAATGATCCAAAGTCTTTTCATATGCGTTGCCGCATGAACCTAATAAATGCTATACACACTGTCATTCATTATCGATATGATTTATATAAAGGACTTTTAATTATCAATATCTTATACATGAGTAACAGCTAAAAATGAAAGGTAGTTGCATTTAAGTGCACCATGCAAATTCTGTGTAGAATGCTGGCCCACAT
This sequence comes from Chiloscyllium plagiosum, assembly GCF_004010195.1. Classification (NCBI taxonomy): domain Eukaryota; kingdom Metazoa; phylum Chordata; class Chondrichthyes; order Orectolobiformes; family Hemiscylliidae; genus Chiloscyllium; species Chiloscyllium plagiosum. The sequence continues at coordinate 35,003,399 of NC_057722.1, read as the reverse complement.
CTCCCAGAACAGGTTCTCACTCTGTGACCTTCCATGGTGTTGAGTTGAGACTATCATTATGTATCAGATGGTGAATAAACTTTCAAAGGAGAAGAGGTTTGGTGGCACCAACAAGGATTAGGGGAGAAGAAGGAGAAAGCTACATAGAAATATGTATTAAATCCACCCTCATCCAATTTTCTCCCTTCAACTTTCAGTTTTAATAGAGATGAGCTGAGATACAGAGGTACAATCTCCTCTGAGGAGATAGCTTGGTGATTTGAATATGATAATGAGGCCTCATGCCTTATATTTAAATTTTTTTGTCTTTATTCATTCATGTGATCTGAGTTTCACTGGAAAGCCAGCACTTATGCCCACCCTTAACTCACCAAGGTGAAGGTCATGATCAACATACGTTCTGTATGCTGTAGTTATTTCCAGTTGCTAGGTAGTGAATTCTAGAATTTTATTCAGCAACAGTGAAGGATGTTCTAAATCAGGGTGTTTTGTGACTTGGAGGGAAGTTTCCAATTGGTTCTATTTATATGCACCTACTGTTCGTCTTCTAGGTGGGATAAATTTTGAGATTGGAAAGTGCTATTGAAGGATGCTTGATCATTTGCTGCAGTGTATCTTGTGGATAGTATATACTTCTGCCATTGTGCATTGGTGGTAAAGACAGTGAATATATGAGGTTGTGGATGGTGTGTTGATAACTGAGCTGCTTTGTCTTGCTTAGTACTGAGTTTTTGACTTGCTGGAATTGCCATCATCAAGGCAAGTGGGGAGAATTCCTTTACAATCTGAACTTATGCCATATAGATACTAGAAAGGTTTTAGAGATTCATCAAAGACCTTCCCGCATCTGATTTGCTCTTGTCATCACAATAATTATGTGGCTGGCCTCAGGATGCTAATAATGAGAAATTTAGCAATTCTAATAGTGTTGAACATCAAAGAAAATATGTTGTATTTCTTCTCTTATCAGCAATACTTATAGCCTGGTACAGATGTGGTGTAAATGTTACTTGCCACTTACCAGCTCAAACCAGGTTGTCCTGATGTTCCTGCATATAAGCACAGATTGGTTTATTAATTTATGAGTTGTTGCAAATGGAATCACTCACTGTCTGAACACCACAAACTGACCCTATGTTTGAGGGATAGGCATCTGAACATGCTTGCATCCAGGACATTACCTTGAGGAATTTCTGCAACCATATTTCTGGGCCAGAGATGATTGGCCTCCAGCAACACCAACAGCCATCATTTGAACAGGAGATCCTTTTGTCTCCCTGTGAAGATTGCCATCCATCATGGGCAAAGATTGCTTCCCATGCCCCAAAGAATTATCTCCTTACCATCCCTGAAAATATCCGCATCCCTCCTCCTTTTAGGATCACGAACATTTCCTCCAAATTCCACAAAGATTTGCAATCCACTGCAAAATTATTTCCAACCTCCCAGATAACCTTCTAATGAGCACAATTATTAAATTTCCCAGATTACATTCATCACCCCACCCTCTCCCAAGATCATAGCTTTCAAACCCAGGACCCAGGATTGCCAATCTCCATTTTCCCAGCTTGCCTTTCTCTTCCTCAAAGTTCAGATCCCAACCTAGAATTCCTCTCCTCCAAGATCACCTTTGCCCAACTCCAGGATAGCTTCTCTCAATGTGATCACCTCTCCCACAGCTTATTGCGACACACAACAGATTTGTCCCTCCTTGTGACCGCACAAAGGTCGCACGGGTATCTATAGCAGCAGAAGAACCAAGAATACTCGCAACGAGTCAGTCCAGGATTTACAACAATTACACCTGGACAAGTTCAATGCTATAGGAGGTTTCAAAGATTCTGTACTTCAGAAAAGATGCAATTCTATTAATTAACTCTCAAACAAAGTGCAGTACTCACATACCAGAAAAGCTTAAATATGAACTCGATGCAAGGAACAGACTGGCATCATTGGTCCCCAGGGTCAAGAATAGATTGAGTTAATTCACTTACGTGTACAAAATAACAACGCATCATCCTCTGCCACTTCTGCCACCTCCAAACAGACCCACCACCAGAAATATATTTCCCTCACTACCCCTATCAGCGTTCCGAAAAGACCATTCCCTCCGTGACTCCCTCATCAGTTCCACACCCTCCACCAGCCCACACCCCCTCCTGGCACCTGTCCCTGTCAGTGCAGGAAGTGCAAAACTTGCGCTTACACCACTCCACTCACCTCTGTCCAAGGTCCCAAAGGATCCTACCATATCCATCAGAAACATACCTGTACCTCTACCATTATCATCTACTGCATCCGTGCACCCGATGTGGTCTCCTCTACATCGGGGAGACAGGACGCCTTCTTACGGATCGTTTCAGAGAACATCTCTGGGACACCCGTACCTACCAACCCCACCGCCCGTGGCTGAACACTTCAACTCCTCCTCCCACTCCGTCAAGGTCATGTAGGCCCTGGTCCTCCTCCACTGCCAAACCATTACCATCTGACGCCTGAAGGAGGAATGCCTCATATTCTGCCTTGGGAACCTGCAACCACATGGGATAAATGTAGATTTCAACAGCTTTCTCATTTCCCCTCCCCCCACATTATCCCAGTCCCATGCCTCCAACTCGGCACCACCCTCCTGACCTGTCCATCGCTCCCTCCTCTGAACTATGACCTTCTCCCCCACCTCCATCATATCACTCTCTTAGCTACCTTCCCCCCAAATCCCACCCCCTCCCATTTATCTCTCTGCCCCAACCCAAAAGCCTCATTCCTGATGAAAGACTTATGCCCAAAACGCTGATTCTCCTGCTCTTCGGATGCTGCCTGACCTGCTGTGATTTCCAGCACTACACTCTCGACAAACACCAGTGCAATCAGGGAATGCCTTGATATGGGATATTTAAAGCTCTTCCTAAAGATATGCCCACACAAGATTCAAACACTAAAGGAATTGAACACCAAGATTCACAAGAGCTAAATTCTTTTCTAAGCCAGATGCTAAACATGGATTTGAGCCAATATACTTAGCTAAGGAATCTCAGGAAGTCACTGCTTCAGAACATCAACTGGAAGATATCATTTCTAGACTCTACCATTTGGTTTGTCTGTCAGTCAAGATCTGTTCCAGCTACGCATGGACAAAATTACAGAAAATGTACCTGAAGGGTGATTCAATCTGATTATATAGCAGCAATGAGTAAAATCTTCACTCATTAATATGGGCACTGAAAAATGGCAGTCGCTCATCACCAAGGACCCTTGTGCAACAGCAAGAAGTGCCTGTAGTCATTTTTTTGACTCCATATATTCAGGTTGTGGAATGAATCCTGACTGAAGCAAAGTGAAAAGTGTGAGACAAATGCCAACCTCATAATAGAAACAAGACCAACTGATCTTGGATTCTTCAATTTCTTGTCACTATACAAAATGTTGAACTTTAAAACATCATAATTGGGAGTGCTCCTGAAGAAAGACGTAACACTTGTATGACACCTGGGCTATCAATATAAGTTTGAGCCTGTCAAACAAGCATTGACAGCAAAGCACTGTAAAGTATGTACAATGAGCCAAGGAAGGAGATAATCCTGAAAGTCAAAATTTACTTAAAAGGATTTGGAGTGTGCAACATGCAGGATGTTAAAATGATTGAATTCAGGTCCAAAAGTCAATCTCAAGTAAAATTCAATTTGCTCCAATGTAGGGTATGAAGTAGTTTTTTTTGATATTTTGGAAAGCAAGATTTCACACCTACCTATTTGGGAAGCAGGTCACTGTAGAAACCAATCAAAAGTTATTGGAGATGGTTTGGTGCAGCCATTGACAGAAGGACCATTCCAACTGCAATAATCACTACCTCAAAATATTAGGATGCAACTCCAATATCTATAAATCTTAGACCAAAATGGTCATCTTGGATAGGCTAGTTCCCAAAACTGAACAGCGATGTAGATGTTCCACTGGGTTTGCAAACAACAGCCCCCTAAGCTTTGTACCTACACTAGGAGGTTCTGCGCATGCTGATTAACATACCATGCGTTGGCTTCCACTTCCAGAAACTGCTGCCTTGCACAGGCCTTGGAGGGCCCTGCAGCAGAAAAATAACACACAAAACCTGTTTACAAGTCATCAGCGTGGACATTGTGTATGCACTTGGAAGATGGGTTCAAAATTGATCTGTTGCATTTCTGTCAACATTGATACAACCAACTTCAATCAGAAAGGACTAATGACCCACAACCAAAGGCACCATGAAATTATATTGTAGAGGGATGGCCAGACATGATGAAAAAAAAGTACCAGACCCTCTCAGATGCTTTCGGTTTTATAGAGGTGGGCATGGTTTCTCAAAAGCATAATTTTCAGAGGAAAATAATTATTTGTGCCTGGAGCTCTCCACTGGGACCCTATGTTGTCACAAGTACTTACAGGATATGGGACACAATGCAATCTATTGGCTAGGATAAAAAAAGTTAGTGAGGAGATGCGAGGCATGCAGAGTTACCAGCCACAGCAACAGAAAAATCTCGACATCTTCATAAGATTCCATTAGTCCCTTCATCCATAATTGCTCTGATCCATTTATGATAAACAGAGATAATTTTATTTTAGTCACCTATAATTTCTCCAATGTCTAATTGCTAGACAGGTAAACAACATTTCAAGCGTGTCTATGGCAGACACATTCAGTTTCACATTCAGTCTGTTAGTGCACCTGAAGAAATTATTTCTAACTATGGGTCACAATACAGAGACAGACATTTCAGAAACATGTGTAAATTCTTATCACACGACCGTAAATCAACAGGTCTCACCAAGCAAATGGATCACACCATAAATTACTCACCCAGAAGTATAGGACAATTAAACAAGATTTTCATGTTGCCACTTCAGAGCTACTCTTCTAGACAAAGGGTTCCCGTGACTGCAGTGATTATGTTTGGAAGGCAAGTGAGATCAATCATGCCAAGCCATCAGCTATCCAAATTTCCAAGATGTAGAATGCACCTCTCAAGAAACAAAGGAGGATGAAGATGGCCATGACCAATAGGCAATTGTGGAACCAGATCAATGGTACTTAGAAAAAAAGGTTAGAGTTACAGTATCTATCATGGGAACCTGGCTGCATGCAGACATATCTGAGCAGCACGATGGCTCAGTGGTTAGCATTGGTGCCTCACAGCGCAAGGACCTGGGTTCATTTCCAGCCTCACACGACTGTCTGTGTGGACTTTGCACATTCTCCCTGTGTCTGCAAACGTTTCCTCCGAATGCTCCGGTTTCCTCACACAAACCAACGATGTGCAGGTTAGGTGAATTGGCCAAGCTAAATTGCTCATAGTGTTCAGGGATGTGTAGATTAGGTGCATTAGTCGGGGTAAATGTAAAATAATAGGGCAGAGAATAGGTCTCGGTGGGTTACTCTGCGGAGGGTCGGTGTGGACTTGTTGGGCCAAATGTCCTGTTTCAATATTGTAGGGATTTTATGATTCTAAAGTGTGTAGTGAGTCCAGAACTTCTGAAGTTACAACATCCTTTTTGTGATGGAACAAAAAGTAGCCAAAGATAATGCACAAGAAACCAATTGTGGATAGCAAACTGAAAAAAAATCCCATCCCTAGGTGATGTCAGTGATGATAGAAGAGCAACAAAACAGCCAAAACATCAACAACATCTCTGTGAATCAGATGCAGCCAAGGGTGTGAAACCCACATCTCTGGAAGGTTTTACCACAATGAGATTTAGAGGAACTGTCAAACTACGAATTTTGTTTCCACATGTTTCATATTTAATAATCCCTACTCGTGGAGAATTAGTTTTGATATTGCGCAATGTTTATGTGTTTACAATTGTAACATATGATAGCTATCTTTGATAAAAGGGTCTTTACTAAGCTGAATATATAGATAAGCTTAAAATATCTGGATGTCGTGATGTGACCAAGTCACTCAATCAACTACAGCTACTTTTATTGGAGCAGCCTAGGCAATTGTTGTGTTGAGAGATTACTCTGTACTACTTGTACTGTTTCAGCTGCAAATAAATATACCAGAGATTTTCAAGTAAATGGACTCCATACACCTTATTGATGTTACATATAAATAGCACAAAAATCACTACAGGCAAGCTTGAATGGCCAAAGGCAATCTTCTAATAGCATTTCTACGGACTTCTACTAGTATTTTTTATTCACTTATGAACAATAACAGTGAGTTGCCTGCAGCAATAATCACTAAAATATTCAAAACAAATGTTGCTGTTCACTAATAAACACCCATTACCTTATAGTAAACAAGATCAAATACAGGACCCATTTATAATGCTACCCAATTAAAAATTTAATTCAAAGGCAGTATACCTTCTGCTGAAGGCATTTTCTGATATGATTAATTTTTAGGCAGATGTTTGCTCATTATGACCCTATCACCTGCTGGGCATTCCTCTTGAAGTATAGGGATTTCTAAATGTGCTCTGCAGATCCTTGAGAATCTGGAAGGGGATCCTGAGGTGGATGTGATCTCATCAAATATCTGATTTATCTGCACTCAGACATATCACATGCACATGTTTTTCACTCACTGCTGTGGTATTAGTATTCCTGCATACAGAAGTATTTCCTGCAATGAGTGCATTACTTTCCGTTAGGTGACTGTGCTGTCTAGTCAAGATTATGGCAAGCTATCATGGGAACATGTGATCTGGCCACAAACTAGAAAGCAATTACTGTGGAAAATATAGGGACACTCTGCTATCCATCGGGTTTGGAGCTGGAATGTGATACGCACTATCTCTCCCCATTCTGAAGCAGTCCCTCGAGATCAGAGATGACTTATTTTCATTTTGGGTCGTCAGGTTCTTAAGCAACTTTTACGTCCAGCATATGCCATAGGTATTCAGTGATATTAGCAAATAAGAAAAACTCCATGCTCCTTGAGTCAGTCGAGTTGTGGAGATCTCTTAGTCCTAAATCAGAAGGTTGTGCATTCAAATCTACTCCACAAATTGCAGCCTTTGAACCAGGTTAAGATCTCAATACTGCAAAGATGCTTTCAAATTTGACATTAAACTATTGCCCTGTATGACTTCAGGTGGACATAAAATATATTAAGAAACTTTTGAAGAATAGCAGGGACTTTCCTGGCCAATATTTATGTAGCCCCAATAAACATCACTAAAAAATATTATCTTCTCCTTGATCTCATTGCTTTTTCTATACAAATTGCCTGCTGCATTTCTTAGCATCATCACTAGGACAGCACCTCAAAAATACTGAGTTGTGTTACCAATAGTATGGTTCATGTGTTTTTGAATGTATTTTTTAGTTTTGGAGACATAACATCTTGAATACTGCATGAAGTTTTAAAAAAAAGTCTTCTTATCTAGAGAAGGATGGAAATACATTGGAAGAGGTTTAATTAATTGATATCAGGAGTGAGCGGATTTTTAAATGAAGAATGATGGGATACATTGGACATATTTCTACTGGAGTTTAGAAGAGTGAGTGGAATTTTTGCTTTGATTTCTAATCATTATTTCTAATACTAGACAAATATCTGTCTTCACAGTGCATATTGTAATCCTAAAATTCTACTGGCTCTTCCTGTTATAATACTGAAGACATTCTTCAGGAATTCCTAGGAGATTGGGTGAAAATAACCATTTCCAACATCTCGTATATGATGCATTCATTTCCCATGAACTTCAGAAAAGCCCCACATTGGCCCATCGGTCACATTGGTCACAGTCATTTCCATTCAAGCTGCAGGTATACTATTTTAATGGGAATGATGAGATCACTAAAAACCTGACTTAATTCACCATTACCATATAATCAGGCATGTTATGTAATGTTTAGGATTAATATCAGTATAGTGTATTTCTAGTTCTAAAAAGGAGTCACTGGACCTGGAATGTTGACTCTGCTTTCTCTCCACAAATGCTGTGAGACTCGCTGTGTTTCTCTGGTATTTTCTGTTTTTAGTTCAGATTTCCAAAATCCACAGTTCTTTGTGCTTTTTTATAACATACTCTTTCGCTTATTTAAGAAAGCATTGCACCATGTTTTAGTGTTAGTTATCAGTTTCATCAATTAGAATTAGAATTGGATTTGGAATTAGAATTAGCTTTATTGTCACATGTAATCAAATGAGTATAGTGAAAAGGTTAAGTTTAAACTTAGTGGGCATGTTCACAAAGCGCTAAAGATGCAGAATTTCTTCTTCAAAGTTATCTTAAACATTGTTTAAGATTATAAATCTTTAAAACGAAACAGAGAGTTTTCAGCTTTATTTAGAAGCACAACTGTGCCATATCTTATAAACAAAAGTCAAAGCTGTAAGTTGCATTAAAGTGCCTTCAAGCAAAGTATTTGAACAATTGGTTAATAAAATAAACATACAAACATTTGTTTTCTAGCTGTATTACTTACAGATGTAATGGTGAATCTTCATTGTTGCTAAGGTGACAAAATAACTTTATAAACAAAGATAGTGGTGTGCCATCATTAAATGAGCCCAGGAATAATTTACAAAAATACAAACCACATGTGGGTAATATTTTCTGTTTGTTCCTTGAGATTTCCATGGCAATACAGAGGTTGTGGTATTTGTTATGTGTGTTCAACAATTCAAAGGAATTTCATAACAATAAATGATAAATAAATTTGACGTTAAAATTATGATCAACTGAGATAACTTCATTTCTGTCAGTTAATTGTTCTGTCAATTTCATGTTATGAATCCTAAAAAATGATTTCTATTATTCTGCCTGTCAGTATGGAGAGGAAGAAGCAAGTTATTTTTGACACTCATTGTAAGGTGCAGTCTGTGTCCAGACTAGAGTCTGCATCTGTGCAGAAGATGTGGAAAATGCTGCCTTGGCAGTTACTGAGAGAATACATTAGTCATGACGCAAGCAAGGTTAGCATCAGCCCAGGAGAACAGAGCACTGGCAGAATGGGATACAGATTGAAGTCTAATGTTAAAAACTGTTTTTTCCATGTCCTGTCATGTGGTGGAAACTCAACATTCCTAAGGTTATGGAGTGCTGTTGTGAAGTAACTTGGTACTGGAATAGATTCAGTTTAAATCTTTAATTACAGCATTTAACACCTTTGTAACAGTCCTTTTTAAATCTGATTACAGTGATATTTTTGAAGATGCAATACAGCTTGTATTCTCTGGTTCCAGAGCACAGGACACTCCATTCATCAAGCAAATTAAAAATCTGAGTCACAGGCATGGGAACTGAGTTATCATCTCCAAATAGGGTGCAGTTAGAATGGAATGTGCTCCAAACCATAAGACAAAGGAGATTGATTGTTCCAGAGTTGTTTGCTCTGTTGTAAATCATAGGGGACTTGTTTAGTTGACTGCACATTTGCCTTTCCTTTCTCTGATATTCAGATCAATATAAATCTTTTTCAGAAAAGATTTATTTTTCTATTTGCTGCTTTTTTTTCCCTGGGATTCCTATTCCTTACGTTCTGATCTTCTTTCTCCAATGGGGAGAGGCAGAGGCCTCAACCTTAACTCACACCTGGATAGGGCAGGCTAATACGGTCAACCACCACCCGCACCTCTCCCCATTTTTCTGACCACTACCTCCATCCCCCCACTACCTCCTCCTTCCTCAACTCACTCAGGCCTCACTTCGAAATTGAATATTGAGCTTCAATTCCATTATCAGAATATTTAAAGTGACCTCCATTAGGTTAGAGCAGATGCCAAAGCCTCTTTCAAATTAACTTTAATTAGATTAGGTTGCAAAAAAGTGGGTAATTCCCCACTCAATTTCAGCAGCTCCCTCCACAGGTTTCTATCAAATCTAATGAATTAAAGTCAAGACTATTCTTATCTTTATCTATTATTTCTTTCATCTCTTCTTCCGGTCGTTAACAGGTAGATCTTTCAAAGAGAGGATCTGAGAATGTGAAGCATTTATTGATTCCCTAAAGTGCAGATAGATGCCATTTAGCCCATCAAGTTTTCACTGATCCTTCAAACAGCATTCCTTCCTATAATCTCAGGGACCCACATTTACCATGGTTAATCCACTAGCCTGCAAATTCTGGATTGTGGGAGGAAACCAGAGCACCTGACAAAAGCCTGACACTGGGACAATATGCAAACTCCACTCAGGCAGTCACCCAAGACTGGAATTGAACTTGACTCTCTGGAGCTGTGAGGCAGCAGTGCCCCCCAGCCACCCCAAATACTGGCCTTGGGAATTGTGTTTTAATCCAAACTGACACCTGCAGTGTGTTGAGATGTTGGACTAGATTATCTCTGGGCTGCTTAAGCTGATCCTGAGGTTGCTTACTCCTTATCACTAAGTAAGGATCTTCAAATTCTTATGTTCTGTAATTTATTTGCACCTGTCCTGAGAAGGTTATAAAATACAGTTTTCTTCATAAGCTCATTTTCGATTTGTTTCTTTGCTCGTACAGGTGTCAGTATCATGTAATCAATTACATCATCATGATTACATTAAATCTCATTAAACCGCATCTCCTCTCCATTATGTCTGACTCTGTTCAATCTATAATATTCCAGTAGTTTACCATGCACTTTCAAGTACTCATATCTCATCTTTAATTATGGACTTTAAGATTGTACCGATGACTGAGCTCAAGCTAACCAGCCTATAGCTTCCTGTCTTCTTTCACTTTTATTCTGTCCCTGACTTTTCTTGTCAGCTATGGTTGTCTCATCCGCCCCTTAACATAGAGTCATTGTGTCATAGAGATGTACAACATGGAAACTTGTCCGTGCCAACCAGATATCCTAACCTAATCTAGTCCCATTTGCCATCACTTGGCTTATATCCCTCTAAATCCAAAATATTCCTCTCTCTGCGAAAAATGTTAAAAATCATACAACACCAGGTTATAGTCCAACTGGCACCTCCACATCATGTGGAAAATGTGGCAGCCATGCGAGCCTAGCTATTAGGGATTCGTTCTGGCAAATGACCCATTTTGCCACTTCAGATATATTAAAAGGAATGGGTCTCAGGGGAAGACTGCCATTTGAATATATGGGAATGTGAGAACAAACCCAGCAGCTGGAGATATTGGTACACTCAGCATAAACATAAGACATAAAACCCTTCCTAATAACATACCCATCCAGATGCATTTTAAATGCTGCAATTGTATCAGCCTCCACCACTTCCTCTGGCAGCTCATTCCATACACGTATGAAAAAGTTGCACCTTAGGTCCCTTTATATCACCCTAAACCTCTGCCCTCTAGTTCTGGACTCCCCCAGCCCAGTAAAACACTTGGTCTATTTATCCTTTCCATGCCCCTCATGATTTTATAAATCTCCATAAGGTCAACCCTCAGCCTCCGGTGTTCCAGAGAAAACAGCCCCAGCCTGTTCAGCCTCTCCCTATAGCTCAAATCCACCAACCCTGGCAACATCTTTGTAAAAATATTTCTTCTTTTTTGATATGTAGTTAGAATATAGAACATAGAACTGTACAGCACAGGAACGAGTCCTTCAGCAACAATGTTGTGCTGAATGTGGTGTCAAATTAAACTAATTCCTTCTGCCTGCTCTTGGTCTATATCCCTCCATTCTTTGCATTTTCATGTGCTTATCTAAAAGTTCCTTAAATCCGTCAATCGTATCTGCCTCCACCACCAGCCCTGGCAGCGAATTCCAAATTCCTACCACTCTCTTAAAAAACTTGCCCTTCACATCTCCTTTGAATTTTTCCTCTCTCACCTTAAATGCATGCTCCCTAGTTTTAGACATTTCAACTCTGGAAAAACGATTCTGACTGCTAACCCTATCTGTGCATCTCATAATTTTATAGACTTCTATCAAGTTTCGCCTCAGCTTTTGCTGCTCCCGAGAAAACAACCTGAGTTTTTCAAGCCTCTCCTTATAGCTCACAATCTTTAATCCAGGCAGCGTCCAGGTAAACCTCTTCTGCACCCTCTTCAAAGTCCCAACATCCTTCCTGTAATGTGGCAACCAAAATCGAATGCAATATGCTAAGTGCAGCCAAACCAAAGTTTTATAAAGGTGCAACATGACATTGTCACTCTTGCACTCAATTCCTTGAACAATAAGGGCCTTCTTTACCACCCTGACTACTTGCACGGTCACTTTCAGGGAGCTATAGACTTGAAGCCCAATGATGTTCAGGGTTATGCCATTAACTCTATACTTTTCCTTAACATTTGATCTCCTATTTGGTCTCTGCTGTGCCTCCTGATTCCCACTAGAAATTGGTCAATGCCTGTCTCCAAAATGTACTTTCTAAAATCCTTGTTTGCAAATTGAGGTCCAGAGCTTGCTTCTAATTATTCAATGGAGCCATGTATCAGAAAGATTCTGTTTTTGTGAAGACTTGCCACTTCAATACATCCTGAATAATGTTGACACTGACAAAATCTTGCCTTCCCACTAAAATTCAGCAAATTTGTTCCTAGCCTTTTCCATATACTTTATTGAAAATTTAATAAAATTATTGTCACTGTAGGCTCTTAGCTGTGTAAGGCACATGTTGGCACAATGTCAACATGTCTTACAAGACACTTGACTATCACACATTATTATGCTGTTGTTTTGTACTTTGTCTTACCCAGATGTCTCCCATTTGAGAACTCTGTCAGATTTGAATTCATATCATCATTGGCATAACCTTTCAATGGTCATGTACCAATAAATTGTCTATTATTGTCAAGTGTTGTTTCTGTTCAAGGTACCTTTTCAGCAATTGTTCTGCTAGGCCGTATTTCAATTATCCTTTCAAAGTTTCAAACCTTTGAGCATTTTTGTCAGATTTGGTGCTGCACAAAGTTGTTTTAGTTTTGTCCTGGTTGCTGATGTCATGTTATTTAGAGCTGTAGAATACAGCACTGCTTCTTTGAACAGAATAAGATTTTTTTTGCTTGATCAACTGCTGTTCTTAAGAGTATATCTGCCATTACTTGGGGCTTGCCTGGAATTTATTTGTACATCATAGTTACATCTCATCAGCTATGCTTGAATCATCGTATTCGCAGAGGCATTTTAGAGATGTCTTTTAAGACCAATAACATTACCAAAATCTTGTGGGTGACCTTAATATAGAATTTCAATTACATGGGGACATCTACGAACGTTTCACGTCCCCATATAATTGCTAATTCTTCCTTCTTGATGGTGTATACCTCTGTTCACTTTCTGATAAAGCTCTCAGAGTCAAATTTTATTTTGTGTTCCATCAGCATGTACTTGAATAATCCTATCAATGATGTATATGCATCTATAAATTTCGACCGTCTTTATCATAGAATCCCTACAGTGTAGAAACAGGCCCTTCAGCCCAACAAGTCTGCACTACCCCTCCGAAGAGTAACCCACCCAGACCCATTCCCCCTACCCTACATTCACCCCTGACTAATTCACCCAACCTACACAAGCCTGCAGTCGATGGGCAATTTAGGACAGCGAATTCATCTAACTTGTACACCTTTGGGCTGTGGGAGAAAACTGGATCACCCGGAGGAAACCCACGCAGACACAGGGAGAATGTGCAAACCCCACACAGACAGTTACCTGAAGCTGGAATAGAACCTGGGTCCCTGATGCTGTGAGGCAGCAGTGCTAACCACTGAGCCAGTAGCCTATCACGAGAAAGTAACTTGACTTAAAACTATTCAAAAGCTACATTATGTTCCCGATTCCAATACCATCGCCAAACATTCTTCAAAGCTTTGTTACGGGTTTATCAGACTGGGGAGTTGGGCACAAACTCTCCCACTTGATTAAACTGCTTAATCACTTACACACTTCAATGCTGGAAATTCATGAGTGGATCGTGTTTTCCTTGGATTCACTGTGACTCCTTGATCTGAGATTATATGCCCTAGGAATGTAATTGTCATTTCAAAGAATTGGTATTTTTCATTAAGTTTAAGGCCTGTGTTCTATAGTGCCTTTAACACATCCCTGACCCTCTGATCAGGATGTTTATTTTACCATGCACATGGCAAAATGTTTCCTGTTTTCCTTCCAGGATTCAAGACATTGTCCTTTGGAAAATCTCTAATTCAGAGGAGATCCCAAAAGATACATTGTTGAGGTGGTACAACTTGACTAGTGTAGTAAATGTAATTAGTAATCTTGACTTTGGGCTAAGAATATCTGCAAGAAATGAGAGTTGACATCAATTTGTTAAACTATCATCAACAGACAGAGTAGGATAGATTTCCCTCCTAACTCCTTTGCCTAACTTCATGGGATTCATAAACAAACATGCGAACATATGAGCAAGAGTAAGTCACTCATACCTTCAAGCCTGATCTGCCAGTCAATAAACTCAATCTGCTTTTAACCTGCACTCTACATTCCTGCATTTCACCAATAATCTTTCATCCCCTTGGTTATCAAGAATCCATCTACCTCTACCTCTTGAATTATTGTTGCCCACCGTGCCCTGACTCATTGTCTTAATTCTTCATTTGTCTTCGGAACAGTCTCTAGCCCTGAGCCCTCCTCTGTTGGTTCTATCTTGAGCGAGAAGAACCCACTTTTAATCATGCTGTCTAACTGAGAGTTTCCTTTTCCCATCTAATGATGAGGAATTTTCCTGGCAAAGTACAAGCAAGAGGCTTGAGCATATTCCTGTTGAGTAATATGATACTGCTGCTTCAATACTTAAAGAGCTTTAGAAATTCTTTTCGAAATTCTCTCCTGTCTTCATTGTATCTATTCTCTTTAAGAATCTTAGATGAATATTTGCATTTCTGAGGGAACATTGAGGCATTCTAATGCCTCGGTATATGTAATGTTCCATTCACATTTTATCTTCTGTGACTAAGCTTCCTGTTGAATTGCCCATACACCTGAGCATTTGTGCCTTCTGGTCTTTAGAATATTATATTCGCTAATCTAAACTCTCACAGACTTTAATCATGGCAAGCTGTCACCCATATTGAAACAACAGCTCATGTGCCAAGTTTATGTTGTGATGGAAACCTCTTGTTCCTTGAAGTTGATGCTTCAGAACCTGCTTTGACTCTCTGACCTCTCTTTGAAATTTTATCCTCACATTTTACAGTATAACTTTAAATTCTTGAACTTTTTTTGTTGCCTGATTTCTATTTCCATGGAAATTTTTCTTTTGAAATGAACTTTTTTGTTTTTGAGGTGAGAAAGGTGCTGTTAATTTAAAATATTTTCTCAACGGGCTGTTGTCTTCTAGTACTCAGCTCCCCCTGCTGGTCATTTATTGCAATTGTGATTGGCAGTTCCCGATTTATGAACGGGTTCCGTTCTTGAGTCTGTTCACAAATCATGGAGTCATAGCGATGTACAGAAAGGAAACAAACCCTTCGGTCCAACTCATCCATGCTGACCAGGTATCCTAAGTCCCATTTGCCAGCATTTGGCCCCAATCCCTCTAAACCCTTCTTATCCATATGCCCATCTAGATACCTTGTAAATGTTGTAATTGTACCAGCCTCCACTTGACAGCTCATGCCATACATGCACCACTCTCTGTGTGAAAAAGTTGCCCCTTAGGTTTCTTTCAAATCTTTTCCCTTTCACCTTAAACCTATGCCATCTAGTTTTGGACTCCCCACCCTGAGGAAAAGACGTTGGCTATTCATCCTATTCATGCCCCTTATGATTTTATAAATCTCTATGAGGTCACCCCTCAGCCTCTGATGCTCCAGCGAAAATAGCCCCAGCCTATTCAGCCTCTCTCTCTAGCTGAAACCCTCCAACCCTGGTTCCATCCTTGTAAATCTGAACCATTTCAAGTTTAAAAATACTTTTCCAAAAGCAGGGAGACCAGAACTGAATGCAGTATTCCAAAAGTGCCTAACTGAAGTCCTGTACAGCCACAACATCATCTCCCAATCCCAATGCTCAATGCACTGACCAGAAAAGGCAAGTGTACCAAACGCCTTCTTCACTACCCTGTCTACCTGTGATTCAACTTTCAAGGAACTATGCACTCCATGGTCTTTTTGTTCAGCAACACTCCCCAGGACCCTATCATTAAGTGTGCAAGTCTACACCTTACCAAAATGCAACCATCTCGCGTTTATCTAAATTAAACTCCATTTGCTACTCCTCAGCCCATTGGCCTATCTGATCATTTAACTTTGAGATAACCTTTTTAGCTGTTATTTGCAAACTTACTAATCATACCTCCTATATATACATCCAAATTATTTATATAAATGACAAAAAGAAGTGGACCCAGCACCAATCCTTGTGGCACACCACTGGTCACAACTCTCCAGTCTGAGAAACAACCCTTCACCATCACCCTCTGTCTCCTAACTTCAAGCTAATTTTGTATCCAAATGGCAAGCTCTCTCTGGATTAAACATGATCAAACCTTGCTAAACAGTATACTATGCAGAACCTTGTCAAATGCTTTACTGAAGTCGATTCAGACAACATTCACAGCTCTGCCTTAGTCAATCTTCATTGTCACTTCTTCAAAGATCTCAATCAAGTTCATGACACACAATTTCGCACACACAAAGCCATGTTGTCTTTTCCTAATCAGTCTTGCTTTTCCAAATACATGTAAATCCTGTCCCTCAGAATCCTCTCCAACAACTTACCCACCATTGATGTCAGACGGACTGGTCTGTAGTTCTCTGTCTTCTCCTTACCACCTTTTAAAATAATGGCACCACATTAGCCACCCTCCAGTCTTCCAGTACCTCACCCATGGCTGTTAATGATACAAGTATCTCAGCAGTCACTTTTCCAGCTTCCCACAAAATTCTGGGATACACCTGATCAAAGTCAATTTGTCCACAGTCAGAACACAGTGCAGGACAATACTAAAAAATGTTCATGAGTACGGGAGATGTTTGTATGATCTGTCTTTAAAATTACGCTCCTGTATGGGATCACGCTTGTAAGTATAAGCATTTGAAAGCCAGACTTTCATAAATCAGGGGGGCGTGTGTGGTCAAATTACAGCGATGCCCACTCTTTTAGTGTTTTGGCTAGCTTTTGGAATATGGATGAGACCATCTTGGGATCTATCTATCCAACTGTGTAAGAAGAATTCCTAATATTTCCTCACAGTACCAGCTGATTTTGGGATGGATTTCTGTCGTGTAATGAATTAGATTGATTGATGAAGCATTACATCCTCCTTGAATTATCTAAAGACACCTGGATACTCTTTGCATGAGTCACTAAAAGTTAGCAGGCCCATGAAAAAATCAATTGGGAAGATAAATTGTATGTAGGCCTTCTTCACAAGGGGATTCGAGTACAGAAGTCAAAATGTCTTTACAAAACTGTATAAAGACTTGGTGCAATCATGCCCTGGAGTATTGCAGTTTTGGTCTTCTTATCGAAGAAATGATTTTCTTGCCATAAAGCAATTGCTCCAGAGGTTCCTGAGATGGTAGCACTGTCCCCTGGACAGACATTGAGAAATTGGGACTGGATTCTCTAGAGTTTTGAAGAATGAGAGATGGTTTAATTAAAACTTTTTCAGGATATGACAGGGTGGAAGTAGATAGTTTACTTCCCCAGGCTGGTCAATCCAGAATCAGGAGGCATCGTACGGAATAAAGATTGATTATTTAAGACAAGTTGAGGAAGTATTTCTTTACCCCAGAGAGTGAAGAATCCTTGAAATTCTTCACTCCAGAGGCTGGTGGAAGTTCAATGTTTGAGCATGTACAATATGGAAATTGATAGGTTTCTGGGGGCTAAAGCTGTCAAGGGTGAAAAAGTGACACTTATCAGCCTTATCTAATTCAATTACAGTGCAGACTTATAACTTATTCCTAATCCTAAATTCCCAGCACAGTTGATGTCTTTTTTCTATATCACACACTAGCCTGTTAGCTGACCGAACTAACCAGATACCTGACATAAAAGTTACATGAAAATTTTGTGAGATAGCCTTCAATGACAGGTAAGTGGTTATTACTATTATCTGCAAAACCTACCATTACACCTACCAAGATTTAACTAGGTAAAAACAATGACTGCAGATGCTGGAAACCAGATTCTGGATTAGAGTGGTGCTGGAAAAGCACAGCAGTTCAGGCAGCATCCGAGGAGCAGTAAAATCGATGTTTCGGGCATTGTTTTTAACCTAGTTGATGTTAATCATACTATGGATCCTCTTGCAAGGATGCCTGCTTTGAAGATGTTTTCCTCCTCCCCTTACCTAGATTTTACCAAGGCCTTTGATCACTTTTTTGTATGTAAATTAGGATTTGCCCAAGCTCCATATACCAGAATTTAGAGAGGGTATTTTGAAAATTATCATTACCTGTCGCTCAAATCAAAAGGCAATAGTGACATATGCTCTCTGCCATTCTTTCAGCACAGGGGAACAAACTAAACATGATATCATTTTCCTTCCCACAGATGTTTGTGCAAATCCACTAACACATTAAAAAAGAAAAAACTCCTTGAAATTAAAGGAATAGATGAAAAAATGAGAACATAACATACTCTTAAATCGTGATGAAGTGGCTAATCTTTTGATATAAACTGATCGTCAATGGTTTGTGTGATCAATGACTTCTGAACCTACAACCATCTCAAATTAGAATCCTACTGAAGTGGTAACTTTCATGATTCTATGTTTGCATTTTTAATGCTTCACTCTATCTTGTCTATTTAGTTTATTTGAGTGATTCCAATCTAATAATTCAAAGCATTGTGTAGGATCTTTCAGCTAACAAAATAGCCAGTAAGCATGGGTCCTTTGAAAGGTCCTGTACCTCTTTTGAACTCAGGGGACTAAATTGGTTATTATGACCTTTGAAGTACCAGTGAATGTAGACAGTTACAATCCACAGAGGTGTAGATCCAATTGGCTGGAATATGGAATTGCACCACTAAGATATTATTTCAGTCAATCTCTGCACCAGAAAAGGAGAAGATGACCTCAGAGGAATGCTATCTTCCTATCTTACATCAGATTATTATAAAATGTTTTTAGTACTTTTAGTTCTTTATGCTCCTCTTTGCCTTTTCTCCCACGTTACTGTTGTTTTCTATGCCCTCCCTCTGTCTAAAATCACTTTGCTTTTTCAACACAATGTATGTTGTGTCGAGCCCTTAAGGGAAGGAATAAACATCTGACATTTGCTGTGGAGAACTGCATGTTCTCTGATGATAACACGTTGTACAGTGTTTTGACTTTTTGTTCTGTAATAATAAAATACAAAGCCTGATCTCTTACTTAAAAAATTAAATAATTCAATTGCAGCAATAATATTTATGCACACTCTCTTGGTAAATTCTGACTTAACTAGACATGAACAAAAACATATTTCAAATCAAATTGTCAGTTTCAAAAATGAGCCTATTAGCATGTTTGAAATATGAAACTATTTGGTCAATTTACATTTTTATGTTCAATATATTTAATTAAAAATGAACCAACTTAGTGATTGATCAATTTAATATGAATGCATTCAAAGATTACATTTTTTAAAAATCAGTATGCAAGTTGATTTTTAAATGAATTTTTAAAAATGACACATTTTGGTGGGTTAGGTTTACATTTCAAGTAAATATACTTATGTGCAATTGCATTCATCACTTAAACTATTATTGACAAATTAATTAATTCACAATTTACCATGCAATGACAATCACTCCTGCAATTAGACACCTATTTCAAAGCAAATGCAGTCAACGGCTGATTACCAGTCATACAAATGGGGTTGCAGCAGTTTGAAATGATAACTACACATAAACAGAGATAACAGGGAAGAAAGATTTCTCCTGTATGAGGAGAAAAGTGAGGACTACAGATGCTGGAGATTAGAGTCGAGAGCGTGGTTTTGGAAAAGCACAGCAGGTCAGTCACAATCCGAGCAGTAGGAAAATTAACGTTTTGGCCATAAGCCCTTCATCAGCAAGGGCTTATGCCTGAAACGTCGATTCTCCTACTCCTCGGATGCTGCCTGACCCGCTATGTTTCTCCTGTATGATCCCACTTTATATCTTGTGGGATCGTAGCTGTGATTTCCCAACCAAGATTTCTTTACTTTTGTCTCCTCGGGGTCACCACTAGCTGCTCCTTTTTCACACATCATATATAGGAACATAAGAGCAGGAGGAGGCCATTCAGCTTCTCGAGACTGTTCCTCCATTCACTGAGATCATGGTTGATCTGTGGCCGAACTCCCTATAGCTGTCTATGGCCCATATCCTTAACACTTCCTTAACAAATAACTATCTAGCTCAGATTTAAAATCAACAACTCATCCAGTGTCCACAGCCATTTATGGAAGAGAGTTCCAAATATCTACCATCCTTTGTGTATAGAAGTGCTTCCTAATATGTACATAATTAGTATGAAGATAGAGGAGTACCATTACGTTCAGAAAATTTCCCTCTCATATATCTAACATCCCACTGCCTCCCAGGACTGTTATTGCTAACTGGCAATGGACACCTGGAAGTACTGGTAAAGGATCTGTGTTGCTCTAATGAAGGGAGAGGTCACTGACTCAAACCATTTGTGGCTAACATTATTAATTGTTGTCAAGGCCTTGAGAGAGATGCACACCCTGAGTTTTGGAGATGGTCCTCCATCTTTCAAACTTCATCTGACCCCCATACAGCAGTAACCTGGCATAGCACCAGCAGCAATTTCTGTGTTAATTTGCGTGTTAATGAACTCTGCCTAAATGGCGAAAGGAGCCTTCTTTCTGTAATGAATGATCCCTGATCAAAGAAATTAGTCCATTTATCTAAACTTTCAGATTGCTCTCTAACAAGAAGATTTACATATCTAAAATGCTTTTCACAACCTCAGGATGTACCAAAGTGCTGAACAGCCAATTAAGTATTTTTAAAGTGCTGTCACTAAATATGGGAAAGACAGCAGCCAATTTGCACACAACAAACTCCCACAAATAGCAATATGATAATGATCAGGTAATTATCAGTATTTATTGAGGGATAAATATTAGCCAACATATAAGGGATAGCTCTATTTATCTTCAAAAGTGTGCCAGGAGATCATTGTGAAAGAGCAGGCAGAACCATGGTTTATGTTTTATCCAATTGGAGCAGTGCAGCACTCTATCAGTATGGTCCTGGTTTCAGGCTCGTGTGGGCACAAGACTCAAGAGTGGGTATTAAACAATTAATCTTCTGACTCAGACAAGAAATTGATACTAAATAAACATTTTCTGGTATTAACTCTGTCAATGGGAATTCCCAACGTGTCTATGGCATGTATGCATGTATGATTTTACCCAAATGTCATGAATTAAAATGTATTGCAGATAATGCAGCTCTGGAACATTGATGCTATGAGCACTGCTCTCTGGGGGCTTTGTGCTCAATTATTGCTTCCTGATGATCTTATAGTATCATGCAAGATCAGTTTATTATAATAAATACAATTATCTAGCACCCTGTGATAATGTGTAACAGGGGTCAAGGCCATGTACAGTGTCTAGGTGAAATGGTTTTAGACAGTCAGGAATAATTAGATCCAAGTACAGTAGATGAAATTCCGTTCCATTTCTAAAGTCATACAATGGACTGCTTTGCAATTGTAATGATGGGAACATTGTCAGTGTTTGCTCTTATTACAATTGTGGTTGAAAACTTCCATCTTTCAGTCTAAGTTCAATGGCAGGGACAAATATGAAATTCACTGTTTCCTACATGCAGCACAACTTTCCCTTGCAGTTATGCAGGTCTCAGCTCATTACATACATGCACGAGGAGCATGGCAATACTGTAACAGGGCTAACTCAATGTTGATATTTTGCCTTAAGTCATCAAATGTCCTGCAACAGTATTTAAGAGACAACAGGACAAGCATTAATTCTTTGCAAGTGACTTTTTCTTGAATTTATTTTTCTATTGTGTGGACCTCCAATATCCATGTGCAACAATAGCGTCCATAAGGAGAAGCCCATATGTTTGCTCGCCAATTGGCCCTCATTTAATCTCTCACCATCTGTGCAGTCACACAACTTCGAGGAAATGTTGCCTGTAGGCCAGGTGCATCATTTAGGCTTTTGGAGTTGACACCTTCAGCTAGGCATCCTGGACCTTTGTTCCTTTCCCAGATAGCTGATCTCTTTTGGCAGACAGATTTCCGTCTTCAGCCAACCACCTTGATTTTTGTCTATTATACTCCAGCCTCCTTCCTTCAGGCAGCCTCTGTGTCCTCTGCAACTTAGACTACTGCCACACAATCTCAATCGTGGTGCAAACAAACACTCCTCAAAGAGGACAAAGCTGTAGTTATTCACTCCAAGCACTATACCTCACCTATTGCTTGGCTGTTACATGAAATTAGGAATCAAAAGGCATATATTGTTTACACATAGAGGTTTTAACTGGGAAGGGAAATTAATTCTGGTGAACCGGCTGTCGGATGGTCATCCATGACTTGCAAAATGCAGGCAAAAGGTCTTTTTATGCCTTCTGCTAGGAAGCTCAATTCACGTTCAAAGTTCTTATGGTGGAAAACTCTCATTGGGAGCTATCCTTTTGGTCTGTGGTGCAGTTAAATTCACCTGCTTGCCTTCTTCCACTCCCAGGAGCAGCATAAGATGCTTTCCCAAGGAGCTGATGACAATTTGTGGCGTCTGCACATGTGCCATTAAATGCAGTAATTCAAATTTCTGAAGAAGCAGGGACTTTCTGACCAAAATGATTGGTAAAGACATTGTATTTGAAATTCTTCAAAAATCATTTGAATTGATATGAAACTCCATTTTTGAACAAGTAGATTTGTGTTAAAAACCCTTGAAAAAGTTACATTTGTTGAATGAGTCAGAATTGGATCCTAAATGATATAATAAGTTCATAATGTCATGATGATGGATCAGAAGTTCAAAGTTCTCCAGGAAATGTTTGACATTTAATTTTAAAGTATTTTTTAAAGAGGATTGCTACAGACAAAAAAACGCTGCAGATATAAATTCAGTGCTGTCTGGCAAATTCCTGTGTGGGTGCTATGGAAAGAGAAGGAAATAATGTCTGAGGCTAATATTCCCTCACAGCAGAGATCTACCTTTAGCAGACACTTTCCATTTGAGTTTTGCCTCCCCAGCAATATATAAAAATGGGGCTACAAACCAAATGCAACACTGGAATGGGTATGCTAGTGGACTGAGGCTTCTGTGTACTAATCTGGGTTCGATCTTAACTATGATATTAAGATCACAGTGGAAGAAATATCCACAAATCACATCTGAGGGTCAGAAGCCAGCTAACAGACCGATTAAAAGGAAACTGAAAAGTAGAAGGATTCGCTCGTTCTGAGTGCTGTCAACCAACCACTGTCAAAAATGAATCAGGACAAAATGATTTCAACTGACCTGCTGAAAAACAAAGAATTCTGCAATTGTGTTCAACTGTCAAAAGTTTTACTATCTATTCTTCACAAAACACCCAGACAAACTGATCTCTCTATCTTTCAATTTTTATCCTTTTCTGGATTGAGTGTTCAGTCTAATCTGTGTGTGTACATGTGCTGCATCAGTAATTCCTTTTACACTCGGTAACTAATGAACTCAGTCTTTTGTTAACTCAAGAAAGCCTTGTTAAATTGGCTCTGTTTAAAATATCAATTAATTTGGTCTGGAAGAAAGACATTCATAAGCAACGGATGTTTTTGATGAACCTTCTTGTAACCAAACCAAGTGAAAAATAAAGAATGGGAGCCAGTTTATCCCTCCTTACTTGGGAGCTTGATCAGTTGGAATATCTATCAGGAACCATAATAACATAAAGAACCTCACCCAGGGTCTGGTTGAAGCAATAGTAATGTTCTAGGCACCACCATCACTATCCCTGAGTGTATCCTATCTCACTGAAAGGACAGATCCGCCTGAAGTGGTGGCACAGTGACATATACTCGGAGGGAGTTGTCCTTAAATATGGGCAAGCAAACCATCTTCTCCTGAAACAAAAACAAAAATTGCTGGAAAAGCTCAGCAGGTCTGGCATCACATGTGGAGAGAAATCAAAGTTAATATTTTGGGTCTGACACTCCTTTGTCAGAACTAATGGCAGCTAGGAAAAAGTTGTTTTTTATACAAAAGATACAGTGGGGCGTGGATGTAAAGAGGAAATGATAGGTGGACATAGAGCCCAAAGAGGGAGAAGGACAGTTAGACAGACAAAGGAGTGGATAACAAACAACCTAGAGGAATGAATAGCTACTAATGGGGACAATTAACCACTATCAATGGATTGTGTGTAATAGCAGACTATTTGCTAACAAGCGAGAGGAGGGTGGGGTGGGGAGAAAGTATCATGCTACTTTCCTATGCTACTTTCTCCCCACCCCCACACTCCTCTCACTTATCTCTCCACCCTTCAGGCTCTCTGCCTGTATTCCTGATGAAGGGCTTTTGCCTGAAACGTTGATTTTACTGCTCCTCAGATGCTGTCTGAACTGCTGTGCTTTTCCAGCACCACTCTAATCTAGACTCTGGTTTCCAGCATCTGCATCATTGTTTTTACCTACTTGATAACAAGGCCTGGTGTGTGGGGGTTGGGGTAAGGACATGGTTGAAGGTGCCTTAAGCCTTAAAGTTGTTGAACTCGATATTGAACCCAGAAAGCTGTAGAATGCCCAAGTGGAAAGTGAGGTGCTGTTCTTCCAGTTTACGCTAAGCTTCACTGGAACACTGCAGCAAACCTGAGACGGAGATGTTGACCAGGAAACAGGGTAATGTGCTAAATTAGCAGGCAATTGGAAGCTTAGGGTCATTTTTGCAGACAGAATGTAGATGTTCTGTGAAGCGGCCACCCAGTCTATGTTTCGTTGCCCTAAAGTAAAGGAGACTAAAGTAAAGTAAACATCAATTTTCCACCTCCTCAGATGCTGCCTGACCTGCTGTGCTTTCCTAGCACTACTCTAATCTTCTTAAGGAGCTTGACAGGGTAAATGCTGAGAGGATGTTTCCCCTTAAGGGTGTCTGGGACTAGAGAGCATAGTCTCAGAATAAAGAGGCACCAGTTTAAGATTGAGATGAGGAGGAATTCTTTTTTCAGAGGTCTGTAAGTCTTTGGAACTCCTTGCCACAGAGATGTTTGGGAGCAGAGTACTTATGTAAATTTAAGGCTGAGATAGTTAGATGCTTGAAAAGTTAGGGGACCAAGGTATATGGGGAAAATGTAGGAAAGTGGATGTGAAGAGCATTGAATCAGCAAAGATCCACTGAATGGCAGGGTAGGCTTGAGGGGCCAAATAGCCTACTCCTGTTCCTAGTTCTTTTTGTTTTTGTAACTGATCCACTCTCTGCACTCCTCACTTGTGACAGCCCCTACCCCCAAACTTTGTCCCCTCTCTTTAACCTCCCTCCCCACCTCCAAACAGACCCAATCCTCTCTCCCACTACCCTCCACCTGCATGATATTCTTCCCCTACCACTTCCCCAACTCCCTCCTTGTTCACAGTTACATCTGTTAATGCACATGCGCATAACAGTGGAAAATAGTGAAAGTGCTCTGCAGTATCAGCAAATACAGGTTTTATATAACGTAAACAGCTCCATTCACAATTTCTGATGTAATGAAACATTCAATGCAGCCGTGGGGAACCTTCAGATTTTGCTGGTAAATTTCAAGCCCACAAGTGTCAAATAATGACCATCGCCAGCAAGAAGGCAGCTAAGCACCTTCCTGTGAGCTCAATGGCATTATCGTTATTGAATCACCTATTATCAACACCTGGAGGTGGAATCACAATTTACCAGAAACAGCCAATTAAATGTTGTGGTTATTAGGGCAAGTCAAAGGCTATCAACGTTCCTGCAAATAGTTCAATTCATGACTCTCCAAAGTCACCTCACCATCTACATTGAACATGTTAGATGTTTGATGGAATTGAAAAATATCAGGAAACTCATTACTGTCCAGGGCAAAGCAAAGTATTTGATTGTCACTTTATCCACTAGCGTGGATACCCAGCTTTAAGGACTATGGTCAAGGCTTCTACGGCAGCAAGTCTCATACATATAGCCTCCACTATATTGAAAGAAAATGTCACCAAGTGTATGGTATCGCCATCACTTCCAAGTTCCATTCATGTCTCACACCATCCTAATTTTGACATATATTGCAATTTCAGCATGCTCAATGTGTCAAACTCCTGGACCAGTCTAGCAGAAAGACCTTTCTACTGCAGTGGATGGATCATTTAGCCCAGTTAGCAAATCAGACAAAAGGCAGTGCATGCTCAGGGAAGGAGAGAGAAGGAGAAACCTACACTGCCAATTGACACCGCAGTGAATCTGCGCAGTTACTGCCCTTGCTGTTGAATTTATGTATCTCTGGCAATCGGAGTGCATCTAGGACAACTTAACAAACAGTAAAATTCATAACCGATCTTTATATAAGAGAGCTCACAGCACAGGATTAGCTAGGTGCATAGATTTAACGTGTAACCTTGCTGTCAGTCTACAGTAGTGAGTGGAGTGGGTTCTTTCTTGATGATATGTTTTATTGAAATCTGTCTCTTGACTAAATTTTAAAAATATAAACCATAAATAAATAAGTTAGCCTGGAGCACTGTTTTTTTTAGAACAAAAAAGACAATGCTATTTTCTGGGTCTGTGGATTGTGAAGGAGCAAAGATGGCCTTAAGTAGAGTGATATGCTCTTCTTGTTGGATGTGGGAGTTTAGGGAGAGTTTAGATGTTACTGCGGATTATGTCCGCAGGAAGTTTCTTTGATTGCGAATCCTATCAGATCGAATGGATCGATTGGAGCGACAGTCAGAGGCAAAGAGGAATTTACAAGGGGTGGAGGGCATCATGGATGGCAATTATAGGAAGGGGGAAGGATCGCAGATACAATCACATAGATGGGTTAACACCAGTAAAGGTAGGAGAGGTAGGCAGGCAGTGCAGGAATCCTCTGAAGCTATCCCATTTCAAACAAGTATGCTGTCTTGGAAAATGTAGAGAGTGATGGACTCTCAGATGAATGTAGAATGAACAGTCATGTTTCTGGTATCGAGACAGGCTGTAGCGTAATGAGGGGCATGTCGGGTTCCAAGTGATTAATTATGATAGGGGACTCTCCAGTTGGAGGCACAGACAGACGTTTCTGTAGCTAACAGTGAAAAATCAGAATGGTGTGCTGCCTCTGTGATGCCAGGATCAAGGGTATCTCAGAGAGGGTGCAGAATATTCTCAAAAGGGAGAGAGACCAGTAGGAAGTGATTGTACACATTGGAACCAATGAAGGATGAGATTCTGAAGGGAGAATATAGGAAGTTGGGCAGGAATTTAAAAAGGAGGTCCTCTAGGGTAGTAATATCTGGATTACTCCCTGCGCTACTAGCTAGTGAGGGTAGGAATAGGAGGAAAGAGCAGATGAATGCATGGCTGAGGAGATGGCGCGTGGGCAAAGGGTTCACATTTTGGATCATTGGAATCTCTTTGGGGTAGAAATGACCTGCACAAGAAGGATGGATTGCATCTGAATTGGAAAGGGACTAATATACTGGCAGGGAGATTTGCTAGAGCTGCTCAAGAGGATTTAAACTAGTAAGGTGGGGGTGGGGAAGGAGGTGGGACCCAGGGAGAAGGAGCAAGTCAAACAGTCAGGGCAGGCAGGCAGGAACAAAGCAGAGAACAAGGTCTGACTGATAAATTAAACTGCATTTATTTCAATGCAAGAGGCCAACCTGGAAAACAGATGAACTCAAGGCATGATTAGAAACATAGGACTAGGATATCAAAGCAATTACGGAAATGTGTCTCAGGGATGGACAGGACTGGCAGCTTAATATTCCAGGATACAAATGCAATTGGAAGGATAGAAAGGAGCGAAAGTGAGGAATGCAGATGCTGGAGATCAGAGTCTAGATTAGAGTAGTGCTGAAAAAGCACAGCAGGTCAGGCAGCATTCGAGGAGCAGGAAAATCGATGTTTCAGGTAAAAGCCCTTCATCAGGTTAGAAAGGAGGGCAAGAAAGGAGTGGGAGTGGCACTTTTGACGGGGATAGTATTACTACTGTACTTAGGGAGGATAAACCTGGGAATACATCCAGGCAAGTTATTTGGGTGGAACTGAGAAAAAGATGATCACCTTATTGACACTGTATTATAGACCCCCTAATAGTCAGTGGGAAATTGAGAAACAAATTTGTCAGGGATTTCATTTATCTGTAAGAATAATAGGGTGGTTATGGTAGGGGATTTTAATTTTCCAAACATAGACTGGGACTGCCAGAGTGTTCAGGGTTTAGAAGGAATTTTTAAAGTGTGTACAAGAACATTTTCTGGTTCAGTATGTGGGTGTACCTACTAGAGAAGGTGCAGAACTTGATCTACTCTTGGCAAATAAGGCAGAGCAGGTGACTGAGGAATCAGTAGGGGAGCACTTTGGTGCCAGTGACCATAATTCTATTAGTTTTAAAATAGTGATGGAAAAGGACAGACATTGATCTAAAAGTTGAAGTTCTAAATTGGCAGAAGGCTAATTTTGACGGCATTAGGCAAGAAGTTTCAAAAGCTGATTGGGGCAGATGTTCATAGGTAAAGGGACAGATAGAAAATGGGAAGCCTTCAGAAATTAGATGAGAGTCCAGAGATAGTATATTCCTGTTAGGGTGACAGGAAGGTTGATAAGTGTAGGGAATACTGGATGACTACAGAAATTGAGGTTTTGGTTTCAGAAAAAGAAGGAAGCATATGTCAGGTACAGACAGGATAGATTGAGTGAATCCTTAGAAGAGTACAAAGGCAGTAGGAGTATACATAAGAGAGAAATCAAGAGGGCAGAAAGGGGACATGAGATAGTTTTGACAACAAAGGTTAGGGTTAGGGAGAATTCAAAGGGTTTTTATAGATACATTAAGGACAAAAGGGTAACGAAGGAGAGAATAGGGCCCCTCAAAGATCAGCAAGACAGCCTTTGTGTGGAGCTGCAGGAGATGGGCAAGATACTAAACGAGCATTTTGCATCATTGTTTACTGTGGAGAAGGACATGGACGGTATAGAACATGGGGAAATAGATGGTGACATCTTGAAAAATGTTTATATTACAGAGGAGGAAGTGCTGGATGTCTTGAAATGCATAAAAGTGAATAAATCCCCAGTACCTGATCAGGTGTACCTTTGAACTCTGTGGGAAGCTAGGGAAGTGTTTGCTGGGCCTCTTACTGAGATATTTGTATCATCGATAGTCACAGGTGAAGTGCTGGAAGACTGGAGGTTGGCTAACGTGGTGCCACTGTTTAAGAAAGGTGGTAAGGACAAGCCAGGGAACTATAGACAAGTGAGCCTGATATCGATGGTGGGGAAGTTCTTGGAGGGAATCCTGAGGGACAGGATTTACATATATTTGGAAAGGCAAGGACTGATTTGGGATAGTCAACATGGCTTTGTGTGTGGGAAATCATGTCTCACAAACTTGATTGAGTTTTTTGAAGTAACAAAGAGGATTGATGAGGGCAGGGTGATGGACGTGATCTATTTGGACTTCAATAAGGCATTTGACAAGGTTCCCCATGGGAAACTGGTTAGCAAGGTTAGATCTCATGGAATCCAGGGAGACCTAGCCATTTGGATACAGAACTGGCTCAAAGGTAGAAGACCGAGGGTGATGGTGGAGGGTTGTTTTTCAGACTAGAGGCCTGTGACCAGTGGAGAGCCACAAGAATCGGTGCTGGGTCCACTACTTTTCATCATTTATACAAATAATTTGGATCTTGATCAGATGGACCAATGGACTATTGTGTGCAGTGCTGGTCTCCTTCCTAACAGAAGGCTGTTGTGAAACTTGAAAGGGTTCAGAAAAGATTTACAAGGATATTACAGGATTGGAGGTTTTGAGATATAGGGAGAGACAGAATAGGCTGGGGCTGTTTTCCCTGGAGCATCGGAGGCTGACAGGTGACCTTATTGAGGTTTATAAAATCATGAGGGGTATGGATAGGGTAAATAGACAAAGTCTTTTCCCTGGGGTTGATGAGTCCAGAACTAGAGAGCATTGATTTCAGATAAGAGGGGAAAGATGTAAAAGGGACCTAAGGGGCAACATTTTCACACAGAGTGTGGTGCGTGTATGGAATGAGCTGCCATAGGAAGAGGTGGAGACTGGCACAATTGCAGCATTTAAAACGCATCTGGATGGGGATATGAATAGGAAGGGTTTAGAGGGATATGGGCTAAGTGCTGGCAAATGGGACTACATTAGCTTAGGATATCTGGTCAGCATGGACAAATTGGACTGAAGGTCCGTTTCTGTGCTGTACATCTATGTGACTCAATGACTATTGACACAGAATGATACCAGCAGTGTGGATTAAATTCCCATACCAGTTGAAGTTGCAATGGAAAATGCTCTTTCTCAATCTCTCCTTTTGCTTGAGGTCTGGTGAACCACGGGTAAAATCAACAGCATTTACCTCTCTCTGATGAGAGGTCTGATAAGACTATGGTGACTTTATCTTTTTATTACAGTAGTTCACCCCTTCGGCCAATTCAGGATGAACAATTAATGGTAACAGTACAACACAGAACATGAATATCCTTTCCCTAAAATTTCTCTTTAGATTTATATTAGTGACCAGAAAAAATATGCATGCATAACCATCACTCTTAATTGGAAACTACCTTTAAAAAGGTTTTTATTTTATGTCTCAGCATTTAGCGAGATGTATTATCTTGGCAAAGTAATTTAAAAAGGGAAGAATACATAAGCTCACCAAAACCAAAATAAAGTACAATGTGCAAATCTTTTGAGAAAACATCAATTATTTTATGTTATTGTATTTATCGATAAATGACATGCATTAACCAATTTCCATTATTTAACACTGATGCCAACATATTAAAATAATGGGTTCCGGTGAGCATTAATGTCAATCAAAAAATCCTGGTCAATATAATTTACAAAGCTATTTTACAAACATTTTGATACACAGAGTAACATCACTTTGAGTACAATGTGTGCACCTTCATATGGTAATCACCCACACACTGTTCCTGATTTGCATGCATTCAGTTGGGAGTGTTCTTCAGTCAGTCACATATGGTTCCCCTTTAGCCCAGACTTGTTTTACTGCCTGGAGAGATTGTTTACTGAAAAAAGAATGTCAGTTCAATTTGATGGATTAAAGTATTGTTTTTGAACTGAGCTGAAGAAATGTTTCTTAACTCCAGTGCTACTGAACTTAAAAATACATATCCGACCACAGAATATTTCTGCAACGTAACAATACTCTTTGCTAATATGTTGTCTGGTGGATGAGAGAATGGAATAATCTTGGGGTTAATCCACAGGTTGTGCTAAATTTGCTGATCTCACTTCGAACATACGTGCCAACTAGTCAACTAATGCACCTTGACTCACAAGGGGCACAGAAGATCAGGCAGTCTCATAGTTAATTATCATAATTGAGTCAATTCTTGTTTGTGAAGGCCAAGTAGGGTAAGATAAGATTTGGCTGTAGTTACAGCCCAAATACACCAGCCTCTCTCCTTCACCCCCCACCCACAAACCCCACCATACTATCCACAGGAGTGGCTTGCTACTGCTTACCATTTAGGGTCTATGCTCAGAATTAGAATTGACCACTTAGGTGAAATACTAGAGGGTTTTAGGCATTGAATAACATTTACCTCATTCCAAATCAGCAGACCTGATTTTGATGTGTTTTTTGATTTTTGTGCAATATGGCACTCAACTGGGAACAGAGATTACGCCAAAGTTGCAACATACCACTACCATCATCTTTCCATCTGAGCCCTGTCAGTTGCCATTTTTGAGTAGGCATTGAGATACGTAATCAGCATTCCCACTGAAAACATACAAAAACTTTATTAGTCAGACAAATTGGCCGTTTTCGACTGTGAATGTAATAGTGCGCCTCAGCAGGTGCTGATTAGCTCAGTTGGCTGGATGACTGGTTTGCAATGCAGAGTGACACAAATGATATAGATTTAATTCCTATGCTGGCTGAAGTCACCATGAAGGTCCCACCTAGCCCTTTGCCTGAGATGTGGCAACTCACCAGTCATCTCCCTCTAATGAGAGAATAGCCCTCTAGGCCTATGATGACTTGTTCCTCAGTGGAGGGTTTACCCATTTCTCTCCAACTGAAACCATTCATGGTATTCCTTCATAACATAGTTGGAAACTGTATATGAAGACTTAGAAAAGGGAATTGGTGAGGATTTTGTCATAACTGAATAAGCATCATTGCTGTTCCTGAGACTAGGAATTCTTCAATTAATCTGCTGTTCTTGCATTTTGCTAAAAATCCTCTCAATTGTTACCTTTTCCGTCTATCATCATTTTCTTTCCCTGTGTACTGTTACGACATGGAGGTGAACCTCTGTTACTTAAACCAAACACCCAGAAAAGCTCACCTCGTAAAATATGACTGACAGAGAACTCCCAAATTCTAATATTTAAGGAAAGTAACACCAATTTATTTTTTAACGGTAAAAGTGAACATTAAGCAATTACTCACAATTCTAAGCCTCCCTTTCTCTTAATTGCTTTTTATCTGCCTCTAACTCGATAATAATATGCTGTTCCAATAAAATACTTGTTAAAGTTACATCAACTTAATTTCAAAACCACACAGCCACTGTTGTCTTCTATATTTTTCTTCTTCTGGCTGAGGATATTCCTGAGTGGTCTTTTTTCTTCTTACTGTGAGTATGTTTCATATGAAAAGGTACCTTTTGACAGAGAATGTTTTCTAATTTCTTGGAGAACAAGATGTTAACTCTCCAGGCATTTCTGTCTCAATGGCAGTTGCTCCCTCTCCAATTTTCAAAATGTCCACATCTTTATACCCCCAATCTCAGGTCGTCTCATTGGTTCAATGTTGGCAAAACAATAAATTCAAACTCGATTGGGTTTTTGTATTCAGGGGCATAATTTAAACTGATTGATTAGTTTAAACTGATTGATTAAACTGATTCTAAATTGAATTGTTGTCAATACAGCAACCAAAACTCAGTTATCCATTTCACAGCCAAATGTTACATATTTTCAATTTCCCAGTACTTTCTGGGATTGTCATCTAGTCATATCATAGGTGCTTGTAATCTCTCAGTTCAGAACAGGATTCACTCTCTCTTAAAGATACATTTACTGCCTTCAACATCATAACAGTACATAGACTCCCCTCTAATTGTCTTCTACCAAGTTGGCTCTGCCCTGGGCCACTCATTACCTGTTTCCTAGATTGACAATCTGTGCATCAATACCTGGATTGCAACCATTACTTACAATTTGTATGGAATTTGAACCTGACCATCAAATTGGTTTGAGTCTCTTTTTAGCGATATCAGGCATGCAGCACGATTGCTCTGGAAAGTGGCCCCATAACAGGAGAAAATTAAGGCAATAAATGGAAAATATTCACTATTACAAGCCTTGCTCCCCTGACAAAGGTATCTGTAGAAACCAAATGTCCTTTTAATTAGGTTTAGCATATAATATGACTAGAATTCTCCCATGACTCTGAAAATATTTTAAAGGCACAAATCAAAACACAGACCTCCTAGCACACCTAAAGTACAATGGAGGAGTAACTTGGCAAACAAATAAATGTCCGATTGGGTTTACTACACTGCTGGCTGAATTTCTATTTATCTTCAGAGCTGAGTCCCATTTAGCTTGCTATTAAATCTGTCTTCAAATAGCCTGTGTGGAGAAGCAATGAAATAAGAGATATGACCCAGATAGCTTTGACTTCATTACTAAAAGGAGGCATCATTTAATGGAAGATAGTGAAACATAACAAAATGAATAATTTAAAATGAATTGTCATTGTCCTGTGTGTAGCACAGAAGTTGAAGTTTGCGATTAGAAGATGAGTAGGTTAGCGATCGGTGCTGAGTCCAATTTTGTGTATCATATATATAAATGATTTAGATGTGAATATAGAATGCATGGTTAGTAAATTTGTGGATGACACCAAAACTGGTAGAATGGACACAGTGAAGAAGGTTATCTAGAATTGCAAAGAGATTTTGATCAGTTAGGTCAATGGGCTAAAGAGTGGCAGATAATTTGGATAAATGAAAGTTATTGCATTTTGGTAAAACAAACAAGGGCAGGACCTATACAATTAAAAGTAGAACCTTGGGTAGTGTAACAGAACAGCGAGACCTAGGAGTTCAGATAAATAATTCTTTGAAGTTTGCGTCAGATGTAGACAGGGTGGTTAAGAAAGCATTTAGCACACGCTTTCATTGCTCAGACATTTGAGGAGTTGGGACATCATGTTGAGGTTGCACATGACATTGGTGAGGCCTCTTCTGGAGTACTGTGTTTAGTTCTGATCGCCCTGTTATGGGAACGATACTATTAAGCTGGAGAGGGTTCAGAAGAGACTTATTAGGAGGTTGCCGGAAACGGAGGGTTTGCATTACTAGGAGAGGCTGAATAGGCTGGGACCTTTTTCCACTAGAGCACAGGATGTTGGGGAGTGACCTTATAAAGGTTTATAAAATCACGAGGGGTATAGATAAGGTGAATGGCAGGTGTCTTTTCCATAGTGTGGGAATTTCAAGACGAGTGGCCATATTTTTAAAGTGAGACGGAGAAGATTTTTAAAAAAGACATGAGAGGCAATTCCTTTATATGGAGAGTAGATCGTGTGTGGAATGAATTGCCAGAAAAAGTGGTGGATGCAGGCACAGTTACAACGTTTAAAAGACATCTGCATAAGTTCAATGAATAACATATATTTGGAGGGATATGGGCCAAGTGCAGGCAGGTGGGGCTAGTTTAGTTTCGGATTATGTTTGGCATGGACTGGTGAGACAAAAAGGGCTGTTTCTGTGCTGCATGACTCTATGACTCTTGTACAGAGACCACCGATGATTACGTTATTTCCAAATTAAATCCAGCAGTGTTTCACTAACCAATGAATGAGGATACAAAGATTATTTTTTAATGTGCAACTACAGAGACAGAACAATACTGATTTCAGCAAGTTCACATGTGAAACACCTCGAAATGAGGCTGGTCCGAGTACATACCACAGAGTTCCAGATATAAATTTCTTCCATGACTAATAATGAAAATCAAAATGAGCAGTTGTACACAAAAATATTTGCATAAGTATTTTCAAAATACAAAGTTTGGTATTAAATAGGAATGTAATACCATTCAATTTTAATCAAAGAACTGAGAACCGGCAACCACTGAGCTGTTCCCCACTGACAGTATTATTAATTGGCTTTACCTCATTATTATGGAATGTCAATAAATTATAGAGTTATGTGCAAATCTGATGCAAAATTTGTCAAACTTTGCAGTTTAACTGTAATTGGTGATACATTATATTCATGCATAATGTTATTTAAATTACATAATGACAATGTAAAGAATAATTTCTTTTCTACTGAGATAAGCAAGGATCAGTACAAATCCATACATTGTGTAGACATACTGAAATCATGTTCATGAAACTGACATTGCCTCAATGTACTCTGTGCTGATGAATTAATGTGTAAACCTGTTTATTCCACAATGATTGTTGAGAAAACAAAGATATTATCTAAAATTTTTCAGAATGTTTACAGGACAAAAAATCAAAAATATTGTCTGTGACAGATTTTAGTTTGTGTTTTGGTGTTCTTTTTTCATCTAAATGTCACATTTCTTTGTATATGCAATAACAACTTTGCACAGCACCATGATAGCGTATGTTTACACTGATCAATACATGCATTGTAAAATGTTTCACCTTCATGTTTTATGTTAAGAAATTTAGTTTATTTAGAAATTTTGTGAATAAATGGGAATAATAGCATTTAACTAGTCACGTAATACACAGAGTAATGCTATGGGATCACTGGGTTCAAATCTACCAAGGCAGCTGGTGGAGTTTATTCATTTAATAATTTGGGAATATAGAGCTGGTCTCAATAATGCTGCCATAAAATGACTATTGAATGATCTCAAAAACCTATCTTATTCATGAATATTCTTAAAAGGAAGAAATATGCCATCCTTACCTGGTCTGGCTGTCATGTGACTACAGACCCAAGCAAGTGCCTCATTCAATGACAATTAAGATGAGTAATAGCTGTTGGCCTTGCCAATCACAGCCATGAAAGAACAAAAAAAAATTAATTCTCAATGTGTAGTTGCATTAAAGTTTTGTGTTAATTAAGAAACAGTTACAATCATTTTTTAAATTTGTACTGCCCTCAGTTTCTTTTCCTTTCAGTGAACTGAAATACAATTAATCATTTGTATTTACAATCATTTCATGTTAAGGACAACAGCATCTGCATCATCATTTATATTCCAATTGTTTATAAATACTCTAATTACCATGTTCACATAGTTAGACATAATGGATGTCCTCTGAGGCATTGGATAGTATGCTGGGCTCTGAACCAAGTCCTCCAGGTTCAAGTCACACACCAGGGTTTGATGGACAAGAAAGATAGAATCATTAATGTGACCAAACAAGCTGAATGTCAACTTGTAAATCCTTCCAACATATGCCAGTGGCAGATGCAAGAATGGGTGAGAAACCTGGTCAGCCATGTGAGGGAAAGAATTTGGAACGTCCAAATCATTATCCATAGCTCTACATTGCAATATGCATCTCAAATATATGTTGCCACCACAACACAAGCTCTGTTCGCTGGATGGCCAGTGTGGATCAGATTTGTGCCATCAGTCGCTGGATCCCCACTCTGACTGGGTTGGAGGCGGTGATGATGCTGTGAATTGGATGTGCCTTTGGAGATGACACAACCTAAGACATTGGGAGCATCAACTTCATTTATAAAGTGAACAATCACCCAATAAGAGCTTCTATTCTTAAACAGATTGCATTAATAATACAATACTATTTACATGTTGAATTGGTGCTGCAGCAGTAGATAGGTTATTTGAGTGCCACTATGAGACATGTTGAATCCCATGGACTTCATCATTCCAAGGTCAGAACTAAATGGTTCACCATGGTTCTAAAGCTTACATTTTTCTGCTATTTGGCCACTCAAGTCCTGTTTTGTCCTGCTTGATTATCCCACTCCTATCTTGTACACTCGAGGTGGCATAATCACCTCAGGAAATGGACTATTGATGTAACTTTTGCAGATTCAACAAAATGATTGTAGTATAAAATAAAACAAAGAACTGCTGATGCTGGAAATCCAAAACAAAACATAAATTGCTGGTACTGGCAGCATCTATGTGGAGAAAGCAGAGTTAACTCTACATCAGAACTGATAACATCTGGAAAAAAAATGGCACTTATAACTCCAGCAGCTGCCCAAACTTCATAACCTGGATCTCGGGTCCCTCTAGCTGACAAACACTTTGTGCACATGTAATTGTCCAAGACAGAAGAATCATCATGGAGGTTCCCACTCAAACAGGATGAACATGAGATTGAGGGGGTCTGTCATGCCTGTATCAACTAGACTAACAAAATTTAACACACATAAAGGTTTAATACTGAGGGACACATGACCTCATGGTATTACCCATAGACTATTAATCCAGAAACTCAGTGAATGTTCTGGAGACCCAAGTTTGAATACTGCCAAGGCAGGTAGAGAAATTATTTGAATTTTTAACTAAAATATTGGAGTTAAGAATTTACTGATGACTATGAAGTCATTGTTGATTCTAGGGAAAAACCTATCAAGCTCACTAGTATCCATCAGGGAAGGAAATCTGCCATCCTCACCTGGTCTGGCCTACATGTGACTCCAGACCCGCAGCAATATGGTTGACTCTAAAGTGCCCTCTGAAATGGTCTAGCAAGCCATTCAGTTGGATCAATTGCTACAAAGTCTCAACAGAGAAATGAAACTGGAATGATTACCTGGCATCAAACTAGGCACCGGAAAAGACAATGGCAGAAACTGCAAAGTCCTCCTGCTAACATCTTGGGACTAGTGCCAAAATTGGGAGAGCTTTCTCACAGACTAGTCAAGCAATAGCCTGACATAGTCATACTCATGGAATCATACATTCCAGACAATGTACTAGACGCTATCATCACCATCCCTGAATATGTCTTGTCCCACTGGCAGGACAGACCCAGCAGAGGTGTTGGCACAGTGGTATACAGTGAGGATGGAGTTGTCCTGGGAGTCTTCAACATTCACTCCAGACCATATGAAGTCTCATGGCTTTAGGTTAAACCTGGGCCAGGAAACCTCCTGCTGATTACCACACACTGTCCTTTCTCAGCTGATGAATTGATACTCCTCCATGTTGAACAATACTTGGAGGAAGCATTTAGAATGGCAAGGGCACAAAATGTACTCTGGTTGGGGATATAAATGTTCACCACCAAGAGGGGCTCGGCAACTGTACTACAGATCGAGTCGGTTGGATACTAAAGGACATAGCTGCTAGACTGGGTCTGCTGCAGGCAGTGAGAAAGTAATATGCTTGACCTCATCCTTACAATCCGCCAGCTGCAGATGCTTCTGTCCATGACAGTTTCAGTAGCAGTGACCACGCACAGTCCTTGTGGAGACAAAGTCCTGCCTTCACACTGACAATACCCTCCACCATGTTTTTTGGCACTTTCACTGTGCTATGTGGAACAGACTTCAAACAGATGTAGCAACTCAAGACTGGGCATCCGTGAAATGCAATGGGCCATCAGCAGCACAGAATTATACTCCAGCACAATCTGTAACCTCATGGCCCAGGATATTCCCCATTCAACAATTACCATCAAGCCAGGGATTCAAACCTGGTTCAATGGAGAGTGCAGGAGGGCATGCCAGGAGCAGTATTAGGCATACTTAAAAATTAGGTGCCAACCTGATGAAGCTACCAAACAGGACTACTTGCGAGCCAAACAGTATGAAGCACCAAGTAATAGATAGGGATAAACAATCCCACAATCGACAATAAGATCTAAGCTCTGCAGTCCTGCCACATCCAGCTGTGAATGGTGCTAGACAATTAAACAACTCATTGGAGGAGGAAGCTCCACAAATATCCCCATCCTCAATGATAGAAGAGCTGAGTACATCGGTGCAAAACATAAGGCTGAAGCATTCTTAGCCAGAAGTGCCAAGTGAATTATCCATCTTGACTTCCTCCAGTGGTCTCCAACATTACCAATATCAGTCTTCAGCCAATTTGATTCACCTCACGTGTTATCAAGAAACAGCTGGAAGCACTGAATAGTGCAAAGGCTATGGGCCCTGACAATAGTACAATAAAATTCTGGCAATAGTACTGAAGACGTATGCTGAAGACGTGTACTCAAGAACTTGCTGGAACTCCTTGTCAAGCTGTTCCAGTACAGTTACAACTCTGGCATCTACTCGACAATGTGGAAAATTGTCCAGGTATGAGTTTTACACAAAAAAAAGGACAAATCCAACTCAGCCAATCTTCCCAGTTCTCGAGCAGCATTGCTGGAGATGGCAAAGCTGCAGGGTTACAGATTACTTAGATCAAAATTACAAGCAGTTTTTCAAACAAACTGTGTGAGTATTATTAGAGTGGGTAGATTTGAAACAAAGACTTGTATATAAAATAAAAATTGTTAATACTCAGGAAAAATTTGGAAGCTGAAATATGCAGCTTGCTTCAGGCTCATGTGTTTCTGGGGACTTCTGCCAGTCCAGGTGGCTAGGCTGGTTTTTGCTATCATTGGAGGAGTAAACCTTCCTGCCTATAGCACATTCCCCAGTTGGTGTCATCTGTCAATCCGCTCCTCATTACTGCTCTGAAACAGAGAAGATACAATGGAATATCAGCTGAAATATTATATTGTCTGTGAATAAGTAGCAATGAAATGAGAACACTTGGTGTTACACACATCACCTCTCTCCAAAGGAGATATATTAAACTTTGTCGATGATGCGCTTATCGTTGGACTATAGAAATGTTACACAGGAGCCACAGAAAGAGGTAATTCAGTGCACTTGAGTATCTGGGCTGGCTGAATAAACTAACTACCCATTCTAATCCCCTTTCCAGTCCCTTGTCTGTAGCCTTGCAGATTACAGCATTTGGGTGGGGATCCAGATTCTATTTAAATGACTTGAGGGCTTCTCTCTCAACCACCAATGTTGGTAGTAACTTCCAGGCACCCATCACCCTCGAGAGAAAAAAGGCTTTTTTTCATGGCCTCTCTAATCCTTGTATCTATCATCTTAAATCTATGCCCCCTGAGATTGACCTCTCTACTAGGGAAAATAGGTGTTCCTTATCCACTGTATCAATGCTCCTCATTACTTTGTACACTTCAATTAAATCGCCCTTGAACCTCTTCCATTCAAAGGAAAACAACCCCAGCTTAATCAATCTTTCCTTATACTATACCTACAAGTCCTGGTAACATTTTTGTAAATCTCTTCTGTAATCTCTCTACAGCAATTATTTCCTTGGTTTCTTTGCCTTCCCAAATGCATAACATCACATTTCTTCAGATTGAATCCTATTTTCCATTTCTCCACCTACTCAAGAAAACCATAGATAGCATCTTTCATCAGCTGGCAGTCATCCTCCTCACTATCAACAACTTTTGTGTTAATGACAAATTATTTGCTCCAAAACCTTTGCAACATAATTCACAGAAATCTGAAGTGACTCAATGATCATATAGTATTTAAAAGCAAAAAGGATAGTCATGTGTTGTGCACATACCAAGAAATGCTACACATGTATTTGAAGGAATTTAATTAATACTTGTGCCATTTCACAAAAAGCTTGATTGTCAGTAACACAATGAAGATAAATCAATGTATAATATGTGTGCAAGAAACTAAGGAATTAATTTACAAAGAAGCACTTGATAAGGGAAGCTGATGAAAGATCTTTTTATTTAAATACAATCATAGAGTCATAGAGATGCACAGCATGGAAACAGACCCTTTGGTCTAACTTGTCTGTGCCAACCAGATATCTTAAATTAATCTAGTCCCATTTGCCAGCACTTGGCCCATAGCTCTCGAAACTCTTTCTATTCGTATGCCCATTCAAATACCTTTTAAATGTTGTAATTGTACCAGCCTCTACCATTTCCTTTGGCAGTTCATTCATACACACACAACCCTCTGCATGAAAATGTTTCCCCTCATGTCCCTTTTATATCTTTCCCTTCTCACCTTAAACCTATACCATCTAGTTTTGGACTCCCCTACCCAGAAAAAAAGACCTTGGATCCATGCCCCTCACCCCATATACCATGTAAGGTCATCCCTCAGGATCCAATGCTCCAGGGAAAATAGCCTGACCAGTTTAAAACTCCTTTTTAACAGTAAACAGGAATTGAATGAATGTCATTAAAAATTCTTTCCTTACTTGACATTACATAAAAATGCAGAATTAAAATGTAAAATATATTTTTCAAATAAAATCTAAAAAAAATCCAGAAGCCCAGATCTTTCCTGAAAGAAAATATTTGGCAGGATAGGAAACCAGCAAAGGTCCTTATATTGTCAACAGAATCTCCAAATGATTTTCCAAAATACCCTCATTTGTACAAGATCGATGGCTCTTTGACCATGTCCTTTGATGCCATTCTATGAGTTTTGGGCTTGAGACAGACAGGTCAAGGACTGTCATCAGTCCTAGACTCCAAAGTAATACTGTGCATTATCAATTAATTTGAAATAGTGCGATACATGATAATCATATATGTAATAGAAGCAGGCTAGTCTGTGATGTAGGGTGATGCAAAGAACAAGGGTTCAATTCCTGCACCAGTTAAAGTTAACATTGAAGGACTTTCCTGCTCCATGTTGCCCCTCATCAGTCATCTCTTTCTAATGAGAGTAGCCTATGGTCTGATAGGACAATGGTAACTATAGTGATTAGAAAGAGGTTGGCCTAGTGGATTTTGTTGAGTGTGAGTTCTCTGATTGGGGCGATTAATCTGGGGCCAATCAGTGAGCCTTGGCTGACAGATATAAACAGAAGTCTCACCCTCATCCACCGTCCGGACACGCCTTGGCGTGCCCATTTGCCACCAAGCGGTGGGGATCCCCAGTGCAGGGCTCTCTACGCGGGAGTCCTCCCCCTTTCTCTCAGGGATCTGGGGTGGAGGGTGCTGCACGCAGCAGTCCCCTGCAACCGCAGATTGCGGTGGTTCACGGACTCCCAGCCCAACTGCTTGTTCTGTGGCGCTGCGGAGTCCGTGGACCATGTATATATTGGGTGTGGGCGTTTGCACTCCCTTTTCGATTT
>NC_057722.1:34940117-34958694 GCF_004010195.1 Chiloscyllium plagiosum | reverse complement strand
TGTCTCACACCTGCGCACACACACCATGGGTGCTGGGGATAAAATAAGCACTACTGCACTTAGGTGGTAGTGTGGGGGTTAATATTTTAAAAAATAAAATAAAATAAACAGGAGATTCACTGGCCACCTGGGTGTTTTCCTATCTTCCTGGTGGTGGAATTTGAATAAAGATTCGTTCACTTTGTGTCTTTCACTGTGTCTCCCACCTGCACACACACACCATGGGTTCTGGGGATAAAATAAGCACTACCGCACTTAGGTGGTATTGTGGGGGTTAAAAGGAAAAAAAAAGAAGTGTTAAGGGCAGTGTTTGTCACTGAAAAAAAAAGAATATAAAGGGGAGTGTTCCGGGTGTCCTTGGAGAAGGAACACGCGGTGTCGACCAATACCCTGGGGAAAGAAAAACAGGAGTGTTGCAGGGCGTGGAGTGCATTATTTCTCCCTCCAACTCTATTTTGATTTAGTCCCTCCCCTCCCCTTCACTGTTTTGATCACACAGC
The DNA here is from genome assembly GCF_004010195.1 of Chiloscyllium plagiosum. Classification (NCBI taxonomy): domain Eukaryota; kingdom Metazoa; phylum Chordata; class Chondrichthyes; order Orectolobiformes; family Hemiscylliidae; genus Chiloscyllium; species Chiloscyllium plagiosum. Next base: position 34,958,194 of record NC_057722.1, on the reverse strand, counting down.
ACTGCCCTTTGATGTGAAGGGCAGTGTTTGTCACTGGCCACCCGGGTGTTTTCCTATCTTCCTGGTGGTGGAATTTGAATAAAGATTTGTGCACTTTGTGTCTTTCACTGTGTCTCACACCTGCACACACACACCATGGGTGCTGGGGAAATAATAAGCACTACCACAATTAGGCGGTAGTGTGGGGGTTAACAAAAAAAATTTTTAAAAAAAGATAAACAGGAGTCTCAGAGAGTATCCTCACTCTAGGCTCCCAATGAACTGGTCAGTATGCATGTATTGTGCACATGCAAATAAAGCGTGACTTGGTGATTCTGATCTCTATGCAGTTATTTCAGCAACTTTCGTATTTTTATAAATACTAGCGTATGATTTATAATTATCTTAGATAAAAATCAATCTACCTCTTTGTGCAGATGTTCTCAGAACTTTTTTATTCTAGAGTGATCTAACACTGCCCACACTGCTGTTTATGCTCAGTGATGCAACTCTGTGGCATAATATCAAATTGGAAAGTGCTTAGCCATCCCTTTCTCTTTGTGCAACTTCTAGCAGATGGCTTGAGGCCTATTCAAAGCAGAAATGAACCTCATAAGGCAACATTATATTCTCTGTTTTCCTACATTGTTGCCATATAGCCACAAGTAAGGGGAATCCCGAGAAAGGTCAGAGAGCTAGCTTGCAGGCGATTTTTATGACTAGTCACTAATTATTATTTTAAAAAGGGCGGCACAGTGGCTCAGTGGTTAGCACTGCTGCCTCACAGCGCCAGGAACCCAAGTTTGATTCCAGTCTCGGGCGACTGTCTGTGTGTAGTTTACACATTCTCCCAGTGTCTGCATGAGCTTCCTCTGGGTGCTCTGGTTTCCTCCCACAATATAAAGAAATGCAGGTGAGGTGAATTGGCCATGCTAAATTGCCCATCGTGTTCAGGGATGTGGAGGTTAGGTGCATTAGTCAGGGGTAAATGTCAAGTAACAGGGTAGGTGAAGGCGTCTGGTGGGTTACTCTTTGGAGGATTGGTGTGGACTTGTTGGATCTAATGGCCTGTTTCCACACTGTAGGGATTCTATGATTTTATGATAATTTCTGAAAGAGGCAGTCAGAGATAATAGGAAAGATGCCCTACTCTCTGGAAGACCCAGAGTGAATATGCAGGAGATCTAGATAGAGATGTGTGGTCCTCACCCTCCTGTACTCATCAGAAACATGCACTCTGTACAGCAGAATCCCTGGAGAATTATTAGCTCACCGCTCCCTTCACAAAATCCTACAAATCCACTGGCCAGATGGGCTTATTAATGTGACCATCCTCTCCTAGGTTAGCACATTATTAGTAGAGTGATGGGGGAGCCAGTGGATATGGTTTATTTGGACTTTCAGAAGGTAGTTGACAGTTCTACTCAAGCGATTCATGTGTAAAATTAAAGTTCATGGGATTGTGTTTAGTGTGTTGAGATGGGATAGAAAATTTGTTAGCAAGTAGGAAACAAGGAATGGAATGAATAGTCTTTTTCTGAATGGCAGTAGTGACAAGTGGGCTATCACAGGAATCGGTACTAGGACTGCAGTTATTCACGATATATGGTAATAATTTAGAAGAGGGAAGTAAATGGAATAGCTCCACATTTGCAGATGACACAATGCTGGGTGGAATGATGAACTGTGAAGCCTATAGATTTGCGAGCAGACAATTATATCTACTTAAGTTCCTTTCAGTCTTCTTCAGTAAACAATAACCAAAGAACTGTGGCTGTTGGAAATCAGAAACAAAATCAGCAATTGCTGACAAAACTGGCAAATCTGTGGAGAGAAAGCAGAGATTATGTTTCAGGTCCAGTGATTCTTCTACTAAACTTTAGAACAGTCTTCTTCACCACTGGGTTCTATTAATAGATAGTAGTACTGTCTGGAACAGCTCCAGACTAAGAGCTCATCCTCAGGCAGGTAGATTTCTAGATCATCATCATATCTTGCTAATTGTATCAATTGAGAATAGGTTTATATAAATGGAGGTCATTGATCAGATAGTTAATTGAGCACACATAAGGAGATACTTATAGATAGAGAAGTTGATCAGAACCTCAAATTGCTTTGATTTAAAGCAATTCCAAATTAAGACTTTAGTTTCTTCTTGCTTTAGCTTCTTCCTTCAATAATTGGCCATCAGGACTGTAAACTCCAAGGTTCTCTGGAGACCCCAGTGCAGACGTTTTCAGCTAATCGTCTTCATTATATCAGGTATCGGTTTCTGAACTAATGCCAGTATGGGAGGGGTCAAGTAACAGTGTCACTCAGAAGTCACTCTGTTTTGTTGAACTTTAAAAGAGAGGAGGAGAGCAGGTGCTAACAGTTAGTAGGTTAGTAATTAGTTAGTAATATACCTTAATACCTGGTAGAATAGACCCTTCAATAATGCAGTGTTGCAGTGTTCCTCATGGATACCTTGTTCATAGTAAATATGGTGGCCTGTTTTAATGGAAAAATCTTTTTTTGCCTGTGCTTGCTCTTTTCTGGTGTGAGATAAATTCTCCTGCAAGAAGAAACTGAGTGTGTTACTGTGTGGACTGATGGAACTTGTGAAAACTTGCCAGTCAGGGATGAATAGTGCTGCTGATGAAAGGAGGGGCAAATGAAAGTGAGAGGTGTAAGGGGATTTGTGTAGCAATAGTGGAAGATTGAATAGTGTGTTACTATAGGAGAGTAATGGAAATTTGGAGAGGATAGTTTTTATGTTATGGGGAAACAGATGATGAATATTGTCATAACAAAAAAGCAAAGGGAAGCAGTAGGGGCCTTGTGGGACAGTGGTACAACCCCAACCTCTGATCTAGGAGGTCTGGGCTCAAGTCCCATCTGCTCTAAATGTATGTAATAATATTGCTGAAGAGGTTGAAAATACCCAAAGGAGTTTAATGCGTACTGTTGCAATCAAGACCTCAATTGAATCTTTCTGGTTGGCTTCAATGACATGACAACTCAACTTTGATTGAATTATCGATATATTTCAGGGCTATTGTAAATAATGAGCCTGTTGACAGTGTTATTTAGTCTGAGAAAGGAGCAGTTAACTAAGTAACATTATATTACACTGAAGAAATCTTTTGGGAAAGCCTTTGTGGTTTCCGAACAAACTATGGCACTATGGTCATGATTTTCAATAGGAGAAATTGAGGACTGCAGATGCTGGAGACCAGAGTTGAAAAGTGTGGTGCTGGAAAAACACAGCAGGCCAGGCAGCATCAATACGATGTATCCGGAGGTTGGTGGGGTGGAAGGTGAGAACCAGTGGGGTTCTGTCCTGGTGGCAATTGGAGGGACGGGGTTCAAGGGCCGAGGTGTGGGAAGTGGAGGAGATGCAGTGGACAGCATCGTCGACCACGTTGGAGGGGAAATTACGGTCTTTGAAGAAGGAGGCCATTTGAGTTGTTCGGTAGTGGAATTGGTCCTCATGGGAGCAGATGCGGCAGAGGCGAAGGAATTGGGCATATGGGATGGCGTTTTTACAGGGGGCAGGGTGGGAGGAGGTGCGTAGCACCAACCGACCGACTCCCACAGCAAAGCGCTATCTCGTGCTCCCACGAGGAGGTTGAACAGTTTATCCACTTTACTAACACCTTCCAACCCGACCTCAAATTTACCTGGACCGTCTCAGACTCCTCCCTCCCCTTCCTAGATCTCTCCATTTCTATCTCGGGCGACCGACTCAACACAGACATTTACTACAAACCGACCGACTCCCACAGCTACCTAGATTACACCTCCTCCCACCCTGCCCCCTGTAAAAACACCATCCCATATTCCCAATTCCTTCACCTCTGCCGCAACTGCTCCCAGGAGGACCAATTCCACTACCGAACAACCCAAATGGCCTCCTTCTTTAAAGACCGCAAATTCCCCCCCGACGTGGTCGACGATGCTCTCCACTGCATCTCCTCCACTTCCCACACCTCCGCCCTTGAACCCTGCCCCTCCAATCGCCACCAGGACAGAACCCCACTCGTCCTCACCTTCCACCCCATCAACTTTCGGGTACATCGTATCATCCTCCGTAATTTCCGCCACCTCCAAACAGACCCCACCACCAGGGATATATTTCCCTCCCCACCCCTATTAGTGTTTCGGAGAGACCACTCACTCCACGACCCTCTCATCAGGCCCACAGGCCCCACCAACCCAACCTCCACTCCCAGCACCTTCCCCTGCAACTGCAAGAAGTGCAAAACTTGTGCCCACACCTTGCCCCTCACCTCCCTCCAAGGCCCCAATGGATCCTTCCATATCTGTCACAAATTCACCTGCACCTCCACCCACATAATTTACTGTATCCACTGCACCCGATGTGGTCTCCTCTACATTGGGGAGACAGGCCGCCTACTTGCGGAACGTTTCAGGGAACACCTCTGGGACACCTGTACCAGCCACCCCGTGGCTGAACACTTTAACTCCTCCTCCCACTCCGCCAAGGACATGCAGGTCCTTGGCCTCCTCCATCGCCAGACCCTGACCACACACGCCTGAAGGAAGAGCACCTCATCTTCCGCCTAGGAACCTTCCAACCACACGGGATGAATGTAGACTGAAGAAGGGCTTATGCCCGAAACGTCGATTCTCCTGCTCCTCGGATGCTGCCTGGCCTGCTGTGTTTTTCCAGCACCATGTGTTTTTCAAGTCATGATTTTCACTGCTTGACAACTCCAAGAGAAATGCCAGGAATCCCATCAACCATTCTACATGGCTTCTGTCAATTTGACCAAGGCTTTTGACTCCATTAGGACGAGCTATCAAAGACCTTGTCAAAGGTCGGCTGTCCAGAGAAATTCATTAACATCTTCCATTTCCTCCATGACAAGATGTCAGTGATTGTGCACAATGACAGAATCGCTTGAGGTCAAGACAGTAGTCAGGCAAGGGTGTGTCATCATCCCCACCCTTTCTCCATCTTCATTGCCACTGTTTTCTGATCAAGAACAGGCTTCCCTGTGGTGTGGATGTTGTCTACAGGATGGACTAAAAACTTTTCAACCTCAAGTAGTTGAAATCCAAGAACAACACTAGCATAGCTCATGGAACTTCACATATTATTCATGGATGATAATGTCAGTTCTTGAAAGAGATTCTTCAAGTCTGGCCTAATGTCTTTGCATTAGAGAATTGGTCTCAGTATCAGCCTCAAAAAGACTCCAGTCCTTTACCAACCCATCTCATGGCAAGTTCACATCTATCCTTCCATTAAGATCAATGGAGACATCCTCCCAAATGTGGAACATCTCTCCCAGCTAGGGAGCTGCCTCTCATCTAAGGCTAAGATCGATGCAGAAATCAAACACTGCATCCAATCAGTGAGTGCTGTCATAGGACACTTAATGATGAAAATTTTCAACGACTGTGACATCCATACTGATAAGATCCTTGTGCATAAGGTGACGTCCTACCGAGTCTTCTACATAGCTTCAATGGGCTATGTCACCTCAAGGGTCCGCACAAGTACCATCAACACTGTTTGAGATGGATCCTCTGTAACATCTGGGAGGACAGGCTTATTAACATCAGCATCCTTAAAGCAGCTAATAGCATCAACAATAAGGTCAAGATTATCTGAAATGACTGGGCTTCAACCCTGCTGGGCTGGTCATCTGCTTAAGATGCCTGAGTTCCAACTGCCAAAGCAAATCATCTTTGCTTACCTCAAGAAAGGCACTTGACTGAGAGAAGGACAAAGGAAGCATTTCAAAAACTCCCCGAAGGCTATGTCAAGAAGTCAACATTGATGTCAATGCCTGGGAGATCTTCATTGAGAAGAAACCAACTTAGAGGAACCTCCGGAATGAAGGGACACTTCTTCAAAAGCACACATTGGCAAGAGCAAGTGCAGAAAAGGAACCAGAGAAAGGAATGCCATAGATCTTGAAGCCAAGGACCAATTCCACTTCCTGGAAACACTTGTCACACAAGGACCCACAGAACCCATGACCAGTGTGACGCAGAATCTCCTAAGTGAATTAGCATACTCATTAGTGAGTGATTGCCAACAATGATTATATCAAGTATAAACCAACAAAGGACCTTCATTGCTGTCACACTATGAACGAACAAACTTTCATAATATCCATGTTGAAACATCATAGCACAACACAGGCTACTCAGGATGTAGGTATGTTCGCTGAGCCGGAAGGTTCATTTTCAGATGTTTCATCACCATATTAGGTAACATCTTCAGTGACCCTCCGAATGAAGCACTGTTGCTGTAGCCTGCTTTCTATTGAGATGTTTGCGTTTCCTTGGGTTGTTGATGGCATTTCCTTTGGTGACATAATTTCCTATGGTGATGTCATTTCCTGTTCTTTTTCTCATGGGGAAAGAAAAAGAATAGGAAATGACATTAACATATGAAATAATGTCACCACAGGAAATGGCATCACTGACCCAAGGAAACCCAAACATATAAGTAGAAAGAGGGCTACACCACCAGTGCTTCATTCAGAGGCTCACTGAAGGTGTTACCTAGTATAGTGACGAAATGTCTGAAAATGAACCTCAGCGAGCAAACTTACTTACAGAACCTCAACCTGAGCTACAAATCTTCTCAAAATTCGCTAACAGATTATTCAAGCTCAATAGCAAAATATATCAGATGCTGAAGATCTGAAATACAAATGGAAAAGAGAGAAGTAACTTTACATTTTTCAGGTCAATGATCTTCCAGTTTATGTTAGTGGTGATGCTTCACATGCATTTCCTGCTGACATTCTTCATCTCACCCCATCTCTCTATATCTTCCTTTCTCATTTTTATATAGTTTCTCTTTAATTGCATTTAGATTTTAAATTGTGTAAATATTTGTGGCTCACAAACAACATTAGCTTTGGACAGATATAACCCTTATCTTATATTTATCAACAGTGCAGTGTTAAATTTCTTTAATTAGTTGTTTTTATCTAATTTAAGTAGCTTATCTTTAGTGATGTGTTGACAATACCACAGGATGAAAAATCCTATGGAGCTCAAATTCCTGATGTTGGACCCTTGACTAAATGACTATTTCTCTGATTAGGAGAGTTTCATAATTGTATCCATAAGGATTGCTGATTGGAAAATCACAGATTGACAATCCACTGGTTCCTACCTATTTAAATTGACCAAAAAAAGTCTTGTCGACTCTCTTGCTTTCTTCTTTAAAATGAAAAAGACAAACATTACTAAGAACAAGAACCGGTAGGGAAATGCTGTTGAAAAGAGCAGGGGAGCTGGTCTGAAATGCATGTGTTACAATGCAAGAATTATAATAGGCAAAGTAGATGAACTTAGAGCTTTGGTTAGTACTTGGAACTATAACATTATTGCAATTACGGAGACTTGGCTCAAAGAGGGACACGGACTGGCAGCTGAATGTCCCAGGATTTAGATGTTGGTAGAAAGGGAGATAATAGAGGTGGGGGAGTTGCATTACTGGTAAAGGAGTATCTCACAGCTGTACTAGGGGAGGATACATCAGAGGACTCGAGCAGTGACACAATAAGGGTAGAACTCAGGAATTGAAAAGGTGAAATCATAATGCTAGGTGTACACTATAGGCCTCCTAACAGCCAGCAGGAGATCAAGGAGCGAGTATTTAGACAGATTTTGGAAAGATGTAAAACCAGCAGGGTTGTTGTGGTGGGTGATTTTAACTTCCCCAAAATTGACTGGCACTCACAATATGCTAGGAGCTTGGATGGGGCAGAATTTGCAAAGACCCTTCATGAGGGTTTCTTGACACAAAATGTAAACAGCCCAACCAGGGAAGGGGTTACACTGGACCACATTTTGGGAAATGGGCCTGGCTAGGTGAGTGAAGCTTCAGTGGGGGAGCACTTCAGGAGGAGTGACCATAATACTGTGAATTTTAAGATACTCATGGACAGGGATATCAGCAGTCCTTATGTAAAGGTGTTAAATTGGGGGAAGGCAAACTACAACAATATTAGACAGGAACTGGAGAATGATGATTGGAGGTGGCTGTTTGAGGATAAATCCACATCGGACATGTGGGAGTATTTCGAATGGCAGTTGATACGAGTTCAGGAATGACGTGTTCCTACGAAAATGAAGGATAGGTATGGCAAGTTACGTGAACCTTTGATGACCAGAAATGTTATAACCTTGGTTAAAAAAAAAGAAGCAATCATACAGTCGAGGAGGATGGGAACTGACAAAGGCCTTAAAGTATATAAGGAAAGTAGAAAAGAACTTAAACAAGGAATTAGAAGAGCTAAACGGGGTCATGAAAAGTTATTAGCAAACAGGATTAAGGAGAATCCCAAAACATTTTATATGTATATAAAAAACAAGAGGGTAGCCATGGAAAGGGTTGGCCTGCTCAAGAATAAAGGAGGGAATCTATGTGTGGAAACAAAAGATGTAGGTGAGATAAATGAATACTTTCCAAAAAGAAGGAATTGATGCAGGATGATCTCAGGGAAAGGAGTGTCGAGTATTAAGCCAGTTTGCTATTAAAAAGGAAGAGGTGTTGTGCTTCTCTAAAAGTATTAAGATAGGTAAATCCTGGGTCATGATGGGATCTATCCAGAATATTGACGCAGGCAAGAGAACAAATTGCTGGAGCATTGACAGACAGTTTTGTGCCCTATTTGGCCCAGGTAAGGTGGGAGAATAGCCAACGTTGTCCCATTGTTTGTTTAAGAAGGGTAGCAGGGGTAATCCTGGAAATTTCAGGCCTGTAAGTCTTACATTAGTGGTAGGGAAATTGTTGGAAAAGATTCCCAGGAATAAGATCTATCCACATTTAGAAGCAAATGAACTTATTAGGGATAGACAGCATGGTTTTGTGCAGGAGAGGTCATGCCTCACTAACTTAATTGAGTTTTTTGAGGAGGTTACAAAGATGATTTGTAAAGGAAAAGTGGTTGATGCTGTCTACATGGACTTCAGTAAAGCCTTTGACAAGGTCTCTCATTGCAGACTGGTACAAAAGATTAAGTCACATGGGGCATTGGGTGAGCTGGCAAGATGGATACAGAAGTGGATTAGTCTTGGGAGACAGAGGATAGAGGTGGAAAGATGCTTTTTGGAATGGAGGGTTGTGACGAGTAGTGTTCCACAGAGATCAGTGTTGGGACCTCTGGTGTTCATGATCTACATAAATGATTTGGAGGAAAACATAGCTGGTCTAATTAGTAAGTTTGCATATGATACAAAGATTGGTGGAGTCCGGATAGTGAGGAAATTTGTCAGAAGGTATAGCAGGATGTAGATCAGTTGGAAGTGTGGGCAGAAAAACAGCAGATCGAGATGAATTCGGACAAAGTGAGGTGATGCATTTTGGAAGATCAAGTACAGGTGGAAATTGTGCAGTGAGTGGTAGAACCTTTAGGAATATTGATATGGAGAGGCATCTGCTTATGCAGGTCCACAGATCACTGAAGGTGGCAGTTCAGGTAGATAAGGTAGTTAAAAAGGCCTATGGAATGCTTGCCTTCACTGGAAGGGGCATTGAATATAAGGATAGATAAGTGATGCTGCAGCCTTATAGAGCTTTAGTTCAGCTACACTTGGAATATTGTGTACATTTCTGGTCACCACATGACCAGAAGGATGTGGATGCTTTGGAGGAGGTACAGGAAAGGTTTACCAGGATGTTGCCTGCTATAGGGGATTTTATGAAGAAAGGTTATATAAACTGGGTTTGTTTTCACTGGAACACAGGAGGTTGATCAGTGACTTGATACAAGTTTATACGATTGTGAATGGCATGGATAGAGTGGAAAGTGAGAGGCTTTTTCCCAGGGTGGAGGGGCCAATTACTAGGGGACTCTGGCTCAAGGTGCAAGGGGAGACGTTTAAAAGAGAGATGTGCGAGGCAAGTGTTTCACAGAAAGGGTGAGGTGCACTGCCAGAGGAGGTGGTGGAAGCAGACACAATAGTAGCATTCAAGAAGCATCTGGATGAATATATGAATAGGAAGGGAATAGAGGGATAGGCAATTTTAGTATGGAAGGGCAAAATGTGGTGGCACAGGCCTGGAGGGCCGAAGAATCTGTTCCTATGGTGAATCGCTCTTTGTTCTTCTGATTCTAATGTATAAATACAATTGCTTGGTTAAACCTATTCAATAAATATCAACTGGAAAAAGAGTTTAGTAATTAGTTCAACTAGTTAAAAGTGATGAAGGAACGCTTTTAGAGAAAGGTGGGCTTCACAATGGGTAGAGTACCTCCTTCCAACTCCACTTTGGTTGAAATCTTGCCCTCTCTTCATCCTTCTCGTGTTATTATATTGTCCTTAATGGGCTCTGCATGTAAATTGAACAACTGGAAACACAGATGATTTAGTGGTGGTGGTTAATACGTGAAAATTGCCATGGGTGATTTGGTGGTGGAAAATACAATTTGGTTGTATGTGGTAGCATTACTGGATATAAAAAAATATATAAAGTGTTGCAGGAGGGCTCTTTTGGTGTAGTGGTAGTGTTACTACCTTTAAGGCAGGCAATTTGGGTTTAAGCCTCAACCGCTCCAGAAGTGTATAGTAGCATTTCCGACCAGGTGGTTAGGGAAATATCTGAAGCTGTGCTGGCTATCTATTCACCAGTAGGACTATAATTCAACCTCAAATCTTTCCTGTAGCTACAAGCCAAAATGAATGAAATTAGCAAACCAGCTTAAAGCTTTATAAGTATTAGAAAATTAGTTTGCGAATACCTGGAGCACAATCCTTTGGCATACCAAGATTTTGGACCATGGAGTGATAAAGAATGGTTCTGTGATTGTGTCTTTCCAACTCCTGCAGTGTGCTCTTGGGACGTTAGAAGCCGATTCTAAACCTATAAAAACAGAAAGAGGTTGGAATAACCATTTAAGGCAGCCCTTGTGCATCTCCTTGTGGACAGCACATATCAGTATCATTGTGACCTGGCAATAAAGTGAGTTGTGTGCCTCGACATTGGGAATGTTACATTGCTCTGGGAATTGGGAAATAAGACAAGTGAGGAAGTAATATTTAAAAGGAATAGTAGAACATCTAAAACCTAACAATTGCCCTTTGAAGTTACTGACTTATAGCAGTGAACAATTCAAAACATTTGACAGAATAATTCAAGCAACGATCACTGTCGGTGGGCTGTGGAACAGGAATATTCTGAATGACTTTGTTTTGAAGAACTTTTTATCGATGTGGCATTGACAGTAATAGCCTTGGTTAGATTTTTTCCAAAGTATTCGTTATTAATAAAATTTGTAAAGATAAATTACCATTTAAATTTTGTTACATGGCAATAAATGTCCAAACCAAATCGGTTTCTTCCAATATTGCATATTACTCACTACATTATTAATTAGTTACCATTTAGATCACTCATTGGCTGGCAAATATATAGCCACAAGGTTTTTTTTGTAACTTCCAGCTTCTTATGGCTGAAGAGCCTGAAGTAGCTGAGCTAAGTTTTAGTATGCCCTGTGTAGCTCTGAACTTTGGAATGTGCAACAGGGCAACTTTTTCACACAGAAAGTGGTACGTGTATGGAATGAGCTACCAGAGGAAGTGGTGGGGGCTGGTACAATTGCAACTTTTAAGAGGCATCTGGATGGGAATATGAATAGGAAGGGTTTGGAGGGATATGGGCCGGGTGCTGGCAGGTGGGATTAGATTGGATTGGGACATCTGGTCGGCATGGACGGGTTGGGCCGAAGGGTCTGTTTCCATGCTGTACATCTCTATGACTCCATGACAAATCTTTGCACTGGAAGCCAACCATGTTTCTGGCAGACAAAAGAGCTTTTTCACTGAGTTGATGATCCTTTGGCCAGAGTTGATGGCTATCTTTGTGTGCATTCCTGGTATCAGCCCACAGAGCACAAAGTTCTGCATCATAGAACTGTCCAGACAATAGCCTCAGTTAGAAATAATCTTTGCTTTACTTCAAAAATGTGCAATGATATATTAGATAAAAACTATCAGTGAGAAGTATCTGACCTTTGCAGATGGGCTGACAATGCCATAGAATAAATGATCTTAAGGAGTATGAATTCCAAACGAAAGACTTTCATCTAAATGGTTGACTCCTTCATGATGTTCTCTCTCTGAGTAATTACACTCACCAGACTTGCTGATGAGAAATTCACAGACTGACAGCCCGTGATGGACCAAAGATTAAGGCTTCTGGCCAGCTGTATCTCAACCCTCACTCTTTGGAAATATTTCATGCCAGGAATAACTGATTAAGTTCTTAACTGCAGGAGGAATGATCAGTACTCAGATCAACAAGAAGTGATTTGAGTGTGTTTTAATGGACAGATTCTATCTATATTTTCTAGGGTTTCCTTAAACACTCTTCTGTTTAAAGCAGTGCTAATGCATTGACCTATTCCTGCCTTATTATGCATGCAGAATTGCTGCTGCCCTGAAATTAATGAAAATGGCTCCAATCCCACCTTTTCTCCACCTTAGCTCTCCTTGTGCCCCTTTTTGTCATTTCCTTTAGTGCCTCAGTTCTCCTAATTCTCTGCAGGATGGGAAGAGGCAGAAAAGATGAATGATGAAGAAACACTCCTTTCCACTTTCACTTTACGCAGTTCAGATAATGATACTGTGCATACTTTTCAGGACTGAGTAGAAGCATGATCTGCACTAGTGAGCTAAAATGACCTCCACTCAAGGCAGGGAGAAAGGGTACCCTGGGTCATGTATCAGTGAGGTTGCATACTGATTCAATTACAGAGGATTTAGATGAGCAATTTCATGAGAATTGTCCAAAAAGGACTGATGGCTACACACAAGTATCAGCTGTGATTTTCAAGGAGCATGGTATGACTGTCACCCCTTGACACAAAGCTTTTAGCTGAGTTTGGAGTCTAATTTTTCCAGCGTGGAGGGGATGATCAGCTCCATGAAAACTTACGCAGACTCAACCATGAGGCAGCAGCTGACGTCAATTTCTACTGCAGCATGGGCAAGAGTCACCCAACATCTGAAAGAGGCAGTGGGAGTACAGATAAAACACAAAGTCCCAGACTGTTGCATTGCAGCTTCAGAATGCTGCAAATATATAGAGGTCACTAGTGTTCAAAAGGGTTTCACAGCTGAGCAGCAATCGGATTGATAAATGCTAGTGCTCCATGGAACACAAAACCTGCTGACCTCTCTCAGACCAACATTGTGCATCCTCTCATCATTTGCACTTTGCCAGTGTGAGCACCTTTGCCTATCTGCCAGGCATGGCAGACTGCTGCCACCCATGTTGAGTTGTTTATCTCTGAAACTATAATTTTGAGAGCTAAAGATCTTCAATGGCATCTATAAAATTATCTGCAGACACCCCCATCTCACTGCCCCCACCCCCAACCCCCAATAAAAGTCTTCCATTAGTCAAAAAGCTAAAGGTACACAGATGACAGGTGTTATGGAATTATGTGTTTTGATAGCTTGCATATGGAATGTTAGATGGTTTGTTTGAGAAAGTTGATTTGGAGTTATTGTTTTGTGTAAATCTTTATTTCAGCCATCATGGCAAGGGAATGATGGTCAGTGACAAATGGAAGATAAGATAAGGGACTGTTGAGAATGGGGTATACAGTTCATGTTCACTGACATCAATGACAAATGAATTGATCACAGACCTTCTAGCTGGAAAGTAGATGCCTTGGTTAACTTTTTTCCTTAACATATCACCATATACCCAGCAGCAGCTGGTGTGCTCATCTGAAGGCGTGATTGGAGCAGCAGACCATGATGAATTGTGACATGTGCACTGAATACTGCTGCAGACTCTTCCAAAATGGTCCAGGAAGTGAAATCATTCATTAAGCACATCAATAGTCTGCTCAGTGGTATTCGGATATAGCAGCGTCACTCTCATTAAATGTGTACTGCCCACGTGTTTGGGCTGTGCCCCAGAGTTATCCATTAGGTGCTCAGTAGATTGTCTTTGTAGTCATGCCACGGATTGGTGTAATGGCCCAAATACTGATAATGCAGCAAACTGGTACTCAATAATAACATTATCACAGTTGCTAGGATACAGACCATAATGATGTGGAAGCCTTTCTGGTTGTGTTTTTTTTCTGAATTTAGCTCTAATATTTGCGAGGCTACATGAGTATATTTATGGCACCCACATGATGGGAATCCCTTTATCTTAGCAAAGCCATGTGCATACTCCACCTGCTTCTGTCTGGCTAGAGAGAATGAAATGTACACCACTTCACTGGCCTAAAAGGGCCAATTTAGAACAAACTGAGAGATACTAGTGATGTCTCTTGCTCAAGCAGAAGACCTTAAGAATAGGAACAGAGGTAGCCATTCAGCCAATCAAGTGAGCCAATGAGATCATGGTTGATCTGATAATCCTCAGATCCTCAGATCTGATAATCCTCTGATAATCTGAAAACTCAATTTTCCCTCCTTTTCCCGTACACCTTGATTCTCTAATGGAAAATCTGTCTATCTCAGCCTCGAATAAACATAAATGACCAATTCTTATTCCACTACTGCCTCAAGACCAATTTCACCCCGATATTGGTTAAAAACAAAAGCTGGGCACTGAGTAATTGATGAAATAAATATTTTTATTGATGTACCTGAAAGCCATTTTCATGATGCTTGCCTGTTATATATCTGGTAAAAAGCAAAATTTCCTGATTTAAATTGCAGACAAAAAGAACACACTGCCACCTGGTGAAATATTGAAGTGGTTCTCTGGCTGCAGCTGAACAGGAGTTAATGATCAATGTAAATGATAGTTTACAATAAACAGCGTGAGGATATCTATTACACACACAAGCATCTGTATAAATAATACTGTATATAAACACTCACCATTGAAAATTGGCAATCATATATTGTTATGATCTCCTTAGTGATTGTTAATTGGAGAGAAATTTGAAATTCCTGTTGAAAGAATGAAGCTGTAGGATTGCATAGTTGAAAACAAATGAATTCTGCTATACAAATATTAGGTAAAGTTAGGGGTTACTGAATAAACACTGTGTTGAGTATTGATATGTAACATTATAAAGTACACATATACTTTAGACTAAACCATCAACTGAACAGTCCCATTTCCATTGTGACACCAACAGAAAGTGTTTGGTTCCTTATCAACTTCATGAATTATCCACTTCCTTGAAACCAACATCAAACATTTTCATCTAAGGTCTCAGATTTCTCAACTCGACCATAATTCTGGTGCAGCGACTCAAGCAGAGAATTAGAAGCACCTTTGGTTTCTAATAAATCAATGCTTCTGGTCCACAGCACTTGGGAATATGTTTTGTTTGTTTTCTGAACTTGGGGGTTTACACACCAATACAATGCTTCCAGCTCCACACTTCCCAAGCTGAAAACCTGTTTCTGTGAAGAAAACATGCAAGTAATCCTACACCAAAATTGCAGTTAGCTCCCACCTACCTCCATGACAATGATACCTGGGATGTTACAAACAGAAATTTAAAATCAATCCCCCCAAAAACAGCACTTTGATTCCATGACCCACATGACCCATATGAACAACTTATAGCTCAAATGGAGTTAATAGTCTTTTTTCTAGATATGCTAGTCACATAAAGAAGCCCTATTGTTTACAATGATGCTTTTAGATTATTTGATTTGGGAACTACACAAATCATCTACATCCCTTATTTAAACAATGGCAGACTTCCTGTCCCTATCAAAAGCTTAGAGATCGGTCATCCATGGTTCTATGCTTTCTCACTTCCAGCACTAATCTGTTTAAGCAATTATGGGTAAGGAAGGCTACTTTGGCCATCTTGACATATCCATCTAAAACAATCGAGTCCCAAACTGTGACATTTGACTGTTTTTGATGATTCTGGAAACTTAACTTCTTTTTTTGGGTCCTGCATTATCCAGGTGATCACCATTTCTGTAAAATATTTCCAAATATTATTTTACCAATTCTAAGTTTACCTTTAACTTGTTTGAACCCATGTTCATCTTTCTCATTTTGACAAGTCAAATGGAAAATATTCCAAATTTATTTTTTCCATTTCCCTATCATGTATATCTTAATAAAGCAATTTCCCAGATGTCTCCTTTGAGATGTGAAAACCCACGTTTCTCCCAGTATTTTGAGGACATGAGGATAAATCACAAGGTTCTTCTCTGGAATGCCTCCACTAGCTGAATGTCTCCTCTTGGCATTATGGTAGCCCACAAACCCATGAAAACAGCAGCTAATGAACTTAAAAGATTCTCTAAGACAACAAGCAAAACAAACGTCATTTACAAAATACCTTGCAAGAACTGTAACAAACACTACATTGGACAAACAGGCAGAAAACTAGCGACCAGATACATGAACATCAACTAGCCAGAAAAAGACATGACCCACTATCATTCGTATCATTTTACTGGTGCAACACATCCATTCTAGAACAAACCAAACAAAGATACACATTAGAATTCCTAGAGGCATGGCATTGTTAAGACGGACCCGCGGGGTCCCGTCTTTGCGTGTTCTTTCGGAAGGAGAGACTCACACTGGCAACTATGGTTAGACGCAGACAGCCGTTTATTCACAGAATCTTAACTGGTACAACGAATCTACAAGCATGCATTCGTTGGAGAAGGCGTTCTCCCTTCTCGTTCAAACTTGACACAATTATACTTCACGCTGCCTGGAGTCCCCGGTCAGTTCGCCTTCCCCATTGGTCCATTCATCTGCACGCGCTGGGGATCCGTCCTCCTATTGGCCACATCGAAGTGCCTGTCCAGCTCCTGCTGTGCTTAACAATGGCTCAGCCATCCCCGGGAGCGGTTCCGATCCCCTATTCAATAGTCCATTGTTTCAAGGAATTACTATGCGTCTGACAGGCTAGCCATTTTCAATAGTTTCAGTTTAACTAAATTGACAATTACACTTATCAACTTTAGACTTAAATAGAGCCATTCACACTTAACAGTTACAGGTTCCGATAGAGCAATTCACACTTGTCTAACAGTTACAGATTCCGATCGGTTTCTTTATTAATCCCGAGTTTCGATGGGTCAATTGATACTGGCTGGTATTTACAGGCTCCAAGATTTAATTAACATTATGCATATCCCTTACAAGCTCCAGCCAGGTACTCATGCAGTCGCCAGCAGCAGCTCGCTTGGCTGTTGTTAACCATTTCAGGGCTGAAACTAGAAGTGTCTGTTGCAGAACTAGTGTCACCCTCCCTGGCCCTACATTAAACACCCCAGTGAAATCTCCCCAACAGCATTCCAACTAGAACTCTATCAACAAACACATCAATTTGGATCGCATCTATCACCCTCGGAGAAAAAGAACACAAAATGACATCATCAACACAGGAAATGGCATCACCAACATGGGAAATAGCATCACCAACCCAAGGAAACCTAAACATATAAATAGAAAGTGCGACATAACACACAGCGCTTCAGCGGAGGCTCACTGATAATGTTACCTAGTATGGCGACGGAATATCTGAAAATGAACCTTCCAGCTCAGTGAGCGAACTTACGGCCATTACTTAGGTCTCTGGATTAATAACCAAGTGATAATACCACTAGGCCATCACATCCCCTGAACCTCTGTTATAATACTAAAAATAGAGACCTGGAAAAGCACAGCTGCAACAATAAATTATATCAGTAAATCTTTCAGTTAGCAAATTTGAGAAATCATTGGATATTGGAAAGATGCTGAATTGGAAATATTTTGGAAGATGCAACTCAATATAGACCAGAAATGACACAATATATGTATACAAGAGAGCTGGTGCAGGTAAATTTAAAATGTTCAGGGTGTATAGGTATATATAGGAAGAGAAACATATTCCATGCTGAATAGTGTTGGAACTATTGGGGAACATCAAGGACAATAGACAATAGGTGCAGGAGTAGGCCATTCTGCCCTTCGAGCCTGCACCACCATTCAATATGATCATGGCTGATCATCCTTAATCAGTATCCTGTTCCTGCCTTATCTCCATAACCCTTGATTCCACAATCCTTGAGAGCTCTATCCAACTCTTTCTGAAATGAATCCAGAGACTGGGCCTCCACTGCCCTCTGGGACAGAGCATTCCACACAGCCACCACTCTCTGGGTAAAGA
>NC_057722.1:34919646-34936603 GCF_004010195.1 Chiloscyllium plagiosum | reverse complement strand
CAGTTCCTCTCACTATGGGGTCCCCTATTACCACGGCTCTGTGCGATGTCCGACTCTTCCGTTCTGCCTCCGCGCCAACCTTTGATTGACAGACCTGGCCGCCTCACGGACTGGCAGTGTCATCTATCTCTACTGTTTCCAAAAGATTCAACTTGTTCCTGACAGGTACTTCCCCCGGGGTCTCTTGCACCTGTCTCCCCTCTGCCTTTCTCATTGTCTGCTCTCTTCTGGTATGATTGGTGTAGTAACCTCGCTAAAGGTCTTGTCCAGAAAGATCTCGTTCTCCCGGGTGAGCCTCAGGTCCTCGAGTTCTTTCATCAGTGCTGCAATATGCTCTGTCAGTAGCTGAACGTGCACACACTTTCCACACTTATACGAGCCAGACACACCGGAGTCGTTGACCTCCCACATCAAGCACATAGCACACTGAACCAGCTTGGCAGTCATGTCTTCATCCTCTTCAACTGTGGCGTAATCACTTCACTCAACCTCCTTGTCAAAGACTCCTGAGCTAAAGCCTCACTCTTCAATCCACAGGAACTTCCTTGGACCCTCTTTTTGGGGCAAGTCTGTGGATTTTTAATTTAGGTTAGAGGAGGCCCTACTTTGTAGGACCTGGGGTCTAGAACACACCCACTCAAATAACAATCACTTACCTTCCCGACCAGCTTTGTGCTCTGCCTTCACGTCCGCCCAGCTCCCACCACTCTCTGATGCAAAAAGGAGTCTCAGTCTCAATGCTAATCATGTCTAAACAATTCATATCAATAATTCTAAACAGAGGAGAGATTTGTAGCTCAGGTTGAGGTTCTGGATGTAAGTTTGCTCGCTGAGCTGGAATGTTCATTTTCAGACATTTCATCACCATACTAAGTAAAACATCAGTGAGCATCCAGTGTAATGGCCTGCTTTCTCTTTATGTGTTTAGGTTTCCTTGGGCTGGGGATGTCATTTATTGTGATGATGCCATTTCCTGTGTTAGTGATGTCATTTCCTGTTCTTTCTCTCAGAGGGTGATAAATGGGATCCAAATTGATGTATTTGGTAATAGAGTTCCGGTTGGAATTCCATGCCTCTAGGAATTCTCGTGCGTGGCATCATCCTTGTAAATCTTTTCTGAAATGTTTCAAACTTCACACCATCCCTCTGATAGGAGGGAGATCAGAACTACACGCAATATTCCAAACATGGCCTACAATGTACTTTACAGCCACAACATAACCTCCCAACTCCTATACTCAATGTTCTGACCAATAGAGGAAAGCATACCAAAGGCCTTCTTCGCTATCTTATCTACCTGCAACTCCACTTTCAATGAATTATGAACCTATACTCTAGGATCTCTAGTTCAGCAACACTCCCAAGGACCTTATCATTAAGGATATACATCCTGCTCTGATTTGCTTTTTCAGAATGCAGTACCTTGCATTTTTCTAAATTAAACTCTATCAGCCACTCCTCAGCCGATTGGCCCATCTGATCAAAATCCCATTGTAGTCTGAGGTAACCTTCTTTGCTGTCCACTACACCTCCAATTTTGGTGGCATCTGCAAACTTACTAACAATACCTTCTATGTTCACATTCAAGTCATTTATATAGCACTGATCTTTGTGGCACACCACTGGTCACAGGCCTCCAGTCTAAAAAGCAACCTTCCATCACCACTCTCTATCTTTTACTTTCAAACCAGTTCTGTTCTGTATCCAAATGGCTAGTTTTCTGTGTATTCCATGAGATTTAATCTTGCTAACCAGTCTTTCATGTCGAATGCCTTACTGAAGTCTATATAGATCATGTCCACTGCTCTGCCCTCATCAATCTTCTTCGCTACTTCTTCAAAAAACTCCCAGTCAACTTTGAGACACGATTTCCCACGCACAAAGCCATGCTGACTATCCTGAATCAGTCCTTGCCTTTCCAAATACATGTAAATCCTGTCCCTCAGGATTCCCTTCAATAATTTGCCCATCACCGATGTCACTGGTCTATATTTCTCTGGCTTTTCCTTACCATTTTTCTTAAATAGTGACACTATGTCAGCCAACCTCCAGTCTCCTGGCACCTCACCAAGGGGCCCAGTAATCACTTCTCTAGCTTCCCACAGAGATCACCTGATCAGATCCCAGACATTTATCCACTTTTATGTATTTCAAGATATCAAGCATCTCCTCCTCTGTAACATGGACATTTTTTTCAAGATGTCACCATTTATTCCCCCAAATTGACAAAAGGTTCCACTATATCGAGTTCAGGAGTGTTGACACAAAAGTCAACACCAAGTTATGTCCTTGACTTGATTACAGGCTCAAGAAAAAATGCTTAACCTATCTTGGTTGTGCTGTTCTGTCAAGTCTGGCAAGCTACTGAAAAACTTCATTGATATATAGGAAAGTTAGTTGTGAAGAATACATACATTGATATAGATAGGCTAAGTGTGTGGATAAATATATAGCATATGGAGTATCATGTGGGAAAATGTGAAATTATCAATTTTGGCAGAAAGAATAAAAAAAACATTATCTACTTGGTGAGAGGTCACAGCTCTCAGATGCAGAGATCTGGGTGTCCTAGCACATGAATCACAGTAGGTTCATTTTCAGGTTTTGATGTAGGTTTAACAGGGAAAGCTAATAGAACATTCTGTCTTATTGTGAGGGGAATTGAATATAAAAGTAGAGAAGTTATGCGTCAATTATACAGGGCATTGACAAGACTGCATCTGATATACTGTGTACAGTATTAGTTACCATACTTGTGGAAGAATGTTAATGCATTGGAAACAGTTCAGAAAAGGTTCACTAGACTAATGCCTGGAATAAACTGATTGACTAGCTAGGCCAGAACCCCTGGAGTTGAGAAGAGTCGGGGTGACTTAATTGAAATATATGAAATCCTGACAAGACTTGACTGGGTGGATGTAGAAAGGATATTTCCTCTATAGGAGAATGTAGAACTAGGGGGCCATGGTTTAAGGGGGTCACCTACTTAAGAGACGAGAAAATTGTTCTGTGGATGCAGAATTTTAAAATATTTTTAAACCAGAGGGAGATAGATTCTTAGCTACTAAGGGGTGAAAGTAAATGTGGACTATGCAGAAATGTAGAATTGAGGTTAAAATCAGATCTAATTAAACGGCAGAGCAAGTGACCTACTCTTGTTCCTTGTTTGTATGTTTTTAGACATTGAGAAATCTTTCCACAGAATTTAATAAGGTCATTAGACCATCATTTCTAAAAACCTGCACTCAAGTTGAAGTAACAGCAGGTTATCAGCGGGTTGCAGAGCCCTCTTCTCTGAGGGCTCCGCTTCAATTTTCTCAAATGCTACTTTTTAATTTCCAGGGTCTCAGTCTTCAGTCTCATTAATTAGGTAATACAGCCACTTAGTAACACTACATTATGTATTTGTGTCAATGCATGGGGAATTTGGTCATACACAAAAACAGAATTAGAACATTAGTATCCCAATAATCTTCATGGCTCTATCCAATATCTATCTACAGTATTTTAAAAAAAAACACTCCCCCTTACTCACAGCACATTACTTCATCATCAAACTACTATGAACTTTCTAAAGGCACAGAATCCTCCTCCACAATAGACGGCAACATCTACATTGGATAAAAGATTTTTATTTCATACTCTCCGGTCTGATGAAACCTTTCCAGAATCTAGAGACTTCTTGATCAACTAGCTTATGAATCACATCTTTCAAGACCCTAAGATGATGTCCACCAGCACCTCAGGATTTGTCAGCTGCAACTGACATCAATTTGTATAGTACTACTTCTCTGGGGATTGTAATTTCAAGTTCCTCTCTCTACCACATGACTTTTAGCTATAAATGTTTTTTGCATCCTGCATAAGGAAAGCAAAAGCAAAATACTTTTTTCCCCTGTTAAACTCCTCAGTCTCCTGAAAGGATCAGCACACTAATTATTCTTCCTTTTTTAAAATGTTAATAGAAACTTGTTTTTACAAGTCTAGCTGGCTTCTTCTCATGCTCCCAATTTCTTTGATTGTCCTTTTTGCTTACATATATTCTTCTGAGTTATCTGATCTCACACTTAACTTCACGTGAATGTTTTTTCCTTATGCTTAATGTTTTCCTTAACTTTAGTCAAGCACAGATAGCAAGCCCATCCCTAGAATTTATTTTTATAGCAAGAAGATACTTGGCCTGAAATACACTCTTAAATCTACCTGATGCACTATCGAGCTTGCAGGGAGTTCAAAATACCATTTCACTGCAGCTAGTATTGCAGTTGCTGCTGTGTAGAGGTACCTTTACTGAGATAATTAATTCAACGTCATTACACAAGTCTAACATAACCCACTTTTCATAGTTTCTCATACACCTTCAGCAGGTGCACTATTCTGGCAACAATATGTGTAGCTAACTAGAACCTCCCACTCCTACTGCAAGTTTTGGTCCAGGGCAGACCTCCAAAACCCTTGCAACACAGTTGCCTGGATTCATGTCCAAAAACAGTGTCAATCCCAATCACAATATAATCCCCTACCATGACATCCCTTTTTGCCTCTAATTTTATAGATGAGTTCCTTCACCATAGTACCAGTCAGTTAGCCCATTAATCCTATACCTTATATACATCCTTAAGCTGGAAAAACCACTAAATTGTTGAGACGATTCCAAAAGTCAAGACTCCTCCGCTCTCGGTCTCCTCATCTGCAGCTGCATCCTGTTTCTGGCCAATCAGATGACTTGAAGGGGTGTGAGCACATCCTGGTTTTAAGTGTTCAAGTAACTACGTCATAGAGGTGTACAGCATGAAAACAGACCCTGCCACCCAACCCGTCCATGCCGACCAGATATCCCAACCCAATCTAGTCCCACCTGCCTGTACCAGGCCCATACCCCTCCAAACCCTTCCTATTCATATACCCATCCAAATGCCTCTTAAATGTTGCAATTGAAGCAGCCTCCACCACATCCTCTAGCAGCTCATTCCATACACGTACCACCCTCTGCTTGAAAAAGTTGCCCCTTAGGTCTCTCATATCTTTCTCTCTCACCCTAAACCTATGCCCACTATTCTGGACTCCCTGTCCCCAGGGAAAAGACTTTGCCTATTTACCCTATCCATGACCCTCATAATTTTGTAAACCTCTATAAGGTCATCCCTCAGCCTCTGATGCTCCAGGGAAAACAGCCCTAACCTGTTCAGCCTCTCCCTACAGCTCAAATCCTCCAACCCTGGCAACATCCATATAAATCTTTTCTGAACCCTTTCAAATTTCACAACATCTTTCCAATAGGAAGACCAGAATTGCACGCAATATTCTAACAGTGACCTCACCAATGTCCTGTACAGCCGCAACATGACCTCCAAACTCCCGTACTCAGTACTCTGACCAATAAAGGAAAGCATACCAAATGCCTTCTCCACTATGCTATCTACCTGCGACTCCACTTTCAAGGAGCTATGAACCTGCACTCCAAGGTCTCTTACTCCAAGGTCTCTTTGTTCAGCAACACTCCCTAGGACCTTACCATTAAGTGTATAAGTCCTGTAGAAAGAACATTACAGCACAGCAACAGGCCCTTGAGCCCTCGAAGCCTGCATTGATCCATATAGTCATATAGATGTACAGCATGGAAACAGACGCTTCGGTCCAACTCGTCCATACCGACCAGATATCCCAAGCCAATCTAGTCACACCTGCCAACACCCTGACCATATGCCTCCAAACCTTTTCTATTCATATACCCATCCAAATACCTTTTAAATGTTGCAATTGTACTAGCCTCCATCACTTCCTCTAGCAGCTCACTCCATACATGTACCACCCCCTGTGAAACAGTTGCCCTTTGGGTCTCTTTTATATCTTTCTCTCACCCTAAACCTATGCCCTCTAGTTCTGGACTCCCACCCCAGGGAAAATAATTTTATCCTACCAATCCTCTATCTAAATCTGCTACTTGGCGAGTTTTGAGATTTGCAGCTCAGGTTGAGGTTCTGGATGTAGGTTTGCTCACTGAGCTGGAAAGTTCATTTCTAGATGTTTCGTCAGCTTACTCGGTAATATCTTCAGTAGGCCTCAGGCGAAGCACTGCTGATAAGTCCTGCTTTCTATTTATAGGTTTTGGTTTCTTTGAGTTGATGTCATTTCCTGTGGAGGAGTCATTTCCTGTTCTTTTTCTCACGAGTGGTAGATGTGGTCTAACTCAATGTTTCATCTACCACTTGGGAAGAACTGGAAGTGACTTCACCACAGGAAATGACATCACCAACCCAAAAATATAAATAGAAAGTAGGATTTATCACCAGTACTTCACCTTAGGCCCACAGAAGATGTTATGTAGTCAGATGATGAAATATCTGGAAATGAACCTTCCAGCTCAGTGAGCAAACCCTACATCTAAAATCTGCTGCTTGTTTTTTAAGGATCTGTATCCCTTCGCTCCCTACTCATTCATGGATCTGTCTAGATACATCTTAAATGAGACTTATCATTCCTGTCCCCACCATGTCCTTTGACAATGCATTCCAGGCACTCACCATCCTCTGTATAAGAACTTTCCATATATATCTCCCCTAAACAGTGGGTCTTCAGCCCAATGACTGAGCTAAAACTCATGCCTTCGGCGACAGTGATCATAATGGAATTTACTCTACGATTTGAAAGGGAGAAGGTAAAATCATAGGTAATAGTATTTACAACTGAATAAAGGCAACTACAGAGCGATGAGGAGCTGGTTAGAATCAGGAAAGACAGTGGAACAGCAATGGCAGGAGCTTCTAAGATTAATTCAGGATACAGCAGAGATTCATCCCAAGTGAGGCTGAAGCAACCAGGGCTAGCAGAAAAGCAAAAGAGAAAGCATAGAACGTGGTGAAGGGCAGAGGATTGGGAAGCTTCACAAAGACCAACACAGGGCAAAAAAAAAAGAGGGAGAAGATTAAATCAGGGTAAGCTTGCCAGTAATATAAAGGAATACTAATTGTTTTTTAGATATATAAGGCAAAAGAGGCAAAAATGGACATTGGACCACTAGAAAATGACACTGGAGAGATAATAGCAGGAAACAAGAAAATGGCTGAGGAACTGAATAATTATTTTGTGTGAGTCTTCATGGTGGAAGACAAGTTATATCCCAAAATTAAAGAGTGAGAGTGAGGGGGCAAAGCTCAGTATGGTGGCCATCACTAAGGAGAAGGTACTGGATAAATCATCTATATGAGATGGACTGCACCAGAGTCCCAAGCAACATAGCTAAAGAGATAGTGGAGACACTAGCAGTGATCTTTAAGCAATCACTAGAATCAGGGAGGGTCCCAGAGGACTAGAAAACCACTAACGTGGCATCCATTTAAAAAGGGAATAATGCAAAAGATGGAAAATCACAGATCTCTTAGCCTAACCTCAGTTGTGGATAAGATCCTAGAATCCATTGTGAAGGATGAGATTGCTGAATACTTGGAAGTGTATGGTAAAATAGGGCAAAGTCAGCATGGTTTCATCAAGGAGAGGTCATGTCTGACAAATCTGCTTGAATTCTTTGAGGAAGTAACGAGCAAGGTAGACCAAGGAAAGCCAATGGACATTATCTACCTGGGCTTCAAGAAGGCCTTTGACAGGGTGCTGCACAGGAGGCGACTTGAATAAGGTTCCATGGTGTCGGAGGCAAGGTGCTAGATTGAATAGATGCTTTTTGCCAAACAGCCAAGCTGAGTGTGGGGATAAAAGAGCCCTTCTCAAGACGGCAATAGTGACAAATGGTGTTCCACAAGGCTCAGTTTTAGGATGAGATTGAGATGAAGGAACTGAGGGCACTCTGGCTATATAGCTAGGTAGAGGGACAGGTAGCATTGTGGAGAAGGGAAGGTTGCAGGAGGATCTAGACAGGTTAGGAGAGTGGACATAAGTGACAGATAGAGTACAATATGGAAAAGTGAGTGTGTGCACTTTGGTAGGAAGAATAGAGACATGAGCTATTTTCTAAAAAGGGGAGAAAATTCAGAAGTCTGAAGTGCCATGGGAGTTGTAGTCCGAAATTGTCTCAATGTAAACTTGCAGGTTGAGTCGAGTTAGGAAGGCAAATGCAATGATGGCATTTATTTTGAGGACTTTAATATAAAAGCAGTCATGTACTTCTGAGACTCTAGTCAGAACACATGTAGAATATTGTGTCCAGTTTTAGGCCTCATTACCAAGGATGTACTGGCCCTGAAGCGTGTTCAGAGGAGGTTCATGAAAATTAACCCAGAAATGGAAAGACTAACATATGAGGAATGTTTGAGGACTCTGGGTTTACACTCGGAGTTCAGAAGGATTGGGGGGGAACCTAATTGAAACATACAGAATACTAAATGGCCTGGACAGAGTAACTTTGGGAAGTTGTTGTTAAAATAAACTACTCCAAACAGAAGGTTTGATACAAAATTCAAAAGAATGCACAATTCTCAAAATTTAAAGAACGGGAGCAAGGAATTACATTTCAAAAGGGACCACGAAATTATAAGTTTTTGTTCTGTCAATTTGAGTGACTATGTTAACCAAACTTGTTTAAACTAGTTTAGACTTCAACTAAATCCAAATAACACACAAGCTTTTCATTTTTTTTTATTTTCTGTAAAAAAATGTATGACCACATGCAGACTAAAAACCAGTCTAACAAAGTAATCACCACAGTTTTAATAAATGAACTCATATTTAAATATACCCGGTGTCCATTTTCATTGTATAAAAATAAGGTATACATCTACAGCAAACTCCTTTCAAATTCTGTAGAATAGAGAAAAGCTCTGCATACATAAATTTGTCCATGGTTAATTATACAGTCAAATAAAGTATTTTTGAAAATATGCAAAAATTTTTCCATTTGTTTTCCCATTAATGATCTTTGCATAAACCAAGTAACCTTTTAAACAAACCACTTATAAAAAGCATCATTTACAAGTCAATATTCTATACACAAAGTAATTACATTTAGGTATTGTAATTAAATTAACTTAGTATTTACCGACGATGCCTACTATGTCCTGAGTGACTACTGCTATGATGTTTACTTTTATGGGATCTTTCATAAGAATGCGACCGCTCATGTCTGTCCCTATGATGCTCTTTTTCATGACGTCGTTTCTTTACAAGATCACAACGCTCCCTGGACTTACTACGGCTATGGGATCTACTATGTGATTTCTTCCTCTTGTGACCATGCCTTATAGAAATTTTTGTTTCCTCACCGCGATGAGATTTTGATTTGATGTGCGGTGATACATGATTGTGACGTCGACGAGGGGACATGCTGTGACTATGGGATCTGCTCCTTGATCGGGAACTGTAAGTCCCAGATCTACTTCTTCTATTATAGCTAAAAGAAATCGGAAAAAAAATTAAGAACATTGCAAAACCATATAACCAGCACCATTGAAAATATAGACTCAGCTTCATTAAGAGAAGAAAATATACTTCTAAATCCATCAAGAACAAGTGTAAACACACAACAACAGAATTTCTATTAGGTCTTCCGTAGCAATATATCTGGCCTCAACTAACTTAGACTTAAATAGGCAACAATCAAGAAAGGTTACAGATCACTACCATCTTCACACTTCAGATGCACATTAACTGGGTACTGACAAGGAGCTGTGATGCTCCTGCAAATCCTTTATCCGATGTTTCTATGAAAGTGATTTTAAATACTTAAGTATGAACACTGCCTGCTGAAAGTTATCCAAGCATGACACACAATACAAAAACGTGGATGACAGCCAAGAAGTGGGCGTGTTTTGGGAACGGGACCAGGAGGAAGAGAAGGAGATTGACATCATAATTATCCAGATTACTTAGTCAAAAAGGCATGGGATATTTGGTTACTACCACCACTGTTACTCCAACCTTTGTTTATAATTTGATAAAACAATTAAAAGAATATTGGGGGCAGAAGTTTAGAGATTAGATTCCCTACAGTATGGAAACAGACCTGTCGGCCCAACAAGTCCACACTGACCCTCCGAAGAATAACCCACCCAGACCCATTTCCCTACCTTATACTTACCCTGACTAATGCACCTAACATTATGGACAATTTAGTATGGACAATTTAGAATGGACAATTTAGAATGGACAATTTAGAATGGACAATTTAGAATGGACAATTTAGAATGCCAACAAGTCCACACTGACCCTCCGAAGAATAACCCACCCAGACCCATTTCCCTACCCTATACTTACCCTGACTAATGCACCTAACATAATGGACAATTTAGAATGGACAATTTAGAATGGACAATTCACCTGACCTGCACATCTTTGTGGGAGGAAATCGGAGCACCCAGAGGAAACCCACACAGACACGGGGAGAATGTGCAAACTCCACACAGACAGTTGCCCAAGGCTGGAATCAAACCCGGGTCCCTGGTGCTGTGTGGCAGTAGTGCTAACCACTGAGCCACCCCACAGATCTTGTACTAGATTTTTTTTTAAAGAGGAAACAGGAAATAAAAAGGATAAGGCAGTTCTTTCCTTTACCTCGCATCCATAACTCGAATCTTTTCCCATCTCAATAACTCAGGATACTCAAGCCTCACTTTCACCATAGCCTTGGAGAGGGCTAGGAACAGATAGTATGGGAAGGTATTTAATTGGGGGAGGGGAATTATACCTCCATTAGACATGAGCTGTGGAATATAAATTGGGAACAATTGTTCTACAGGAGGCGAACAAAAGCACAGAGGCTGTTTCAGGAGCACTTGTTGCGAATGTTGGATAGCTTTGTGCCACTGATTCAGGCAAGGAATGGTAACGTAAAGGAACCTTGGATGACAAGAGGAGCTTCTTTGGAAAAAGGAAGCTTACGAAGAAGGATCTGACACAGCTTTAGAGGATTACAGGGTAGCTAGGAAAGAACACAAAAATGGACTAATGAAAGCTGGGAAGGGCATTAAAAAGCCTTGGCAGAAAGAATTATGGAAAACCCAAAGGCATTCTACACTTATCTGAGGAATAAGAACGATCAGAGATGGTAGGGTCCCTGGAGTCTTAAGAGGTAGGGGAGGTTCACTAGAAAGGGGGACCATGTTGATAGCGAGGACACAGTGGACCAGATTAATAGGCTTGAACAGATTGATATTAAAAAAGTGGATATGCTGGAAATTCTAGGAAGCTTAGGGTGTAGGTTTGATATCCAGACGTTTCATTACCTGGCTAGGTAACATCATCAGTGGCGACCTCCAAGTGAAGCAAAGCTGTTGTCTCCTGCTTTCTATTTATATATTTGTCCTGGATGGGGTTCCTGGGGTTTGTGGTGATATCATTTCCTGTTCGTTTTGAGGGGTTGATAGATGGCATCTAGATCTATCTGCTTGTTTATGGCGTTGTGGTTGGAGTGCCAGGCCTCCAGGAATTCTCTGGCATGTCTTTGCTTAGCCTGTCCCAGGATAGATGTGTTGTCCCAGTCGAAATGGTGTTTTTTCCATCTGTGTGTATGGCTACCAGGGAGAGGGTCGTGTCTTTTTGTGACTAGCTGGTGTTCGTGTATCTTGTTGGCTAACTTTCTTCCTGTTTGTCCTACGTAGTGTTTGTGGTAGCCCTTGCATGGAATTTTGTAGATGACGTTGGTTTTGTCCATGGGTTGTACTGGGTCTTTTAAGTTTGTTAGTTTTTGTTTGAGTGTTGGTGGGTTTGTGTGCTACTAGGATTCAGAGGGGTCTTAGTAGTCTGGCTGTCATTTCTGAAACTTCTTTGATGTATGGTAAGGTGGTTAGGGTTTCTGGTTGTGTTTGGTCTGCTTGTCGTGGTTTGTTCTTGAGAAATCTATGCACTGTATTTTTTGAGTATCCGTTCTTCTTGAATACGTTGTATAGGTGGTTCTCCTCTGTTTTCCAAAGTTCGTCTGTGCTGCAGTGTGTGGTGGCTCATTGGAATAGTGTTCTGATACAGTTTTGTTTGTGTGTGTGTGTTGGGATGGTTGCTGGTGTAGTTAAGTATTTGGTCAGTGTTTGTCCAACCTCAAACTGAGCTACAAACCTTCGCAAACCTTGCAATTCTAGGAAGCATCAAGCTAGATAAGCCCCCAGTACTGGACCAGATATATCCAAGAATACTAAGGCAAATGAGGAATGATATTGCCGCGCCTCTGGTGATGATCTTTGCATCCTCACTCTCCACGGGAGTAGTACCGGATGACTGGAAGGAGGCGAATGTTCTCCCTCTGTTCAAGAAAGGGAATAGTGAAATCCCTGGGAGTGAGATACCAGTTAGTCTTATGTCTGTGGTAAGCAGTGTACTAGAAAGAATTCTGAGAGATAGGATTTATGACAATTTGGAAAAACATAGTTTGAATAAAGATAGTGAGCATGTCTTTGAAGGGGGCAGGTCGTGCCTCTCAAGCCTATTGAGTTCTTTGAGGGTGTGACGAGACAAGTTGATGAAAATCGAGCAGTGGAAAATCTTTATGGATTTCTGTAAGGTATTTGATAAGATTCCCCATGGTAGGCTCATTCGGAAAGTTAGGAGGTATGGGATATAGGGAAATTTTGGCTGTCTGGACACAGAATTGGCTGACCGCAAGACGATAGTGAGTGGTAGTGGATGGAAAGTATTCCACTTGGAGGTCAGTGACCAGTAGTGTCCCACAGGGATCTGTTCTTGGGCCTCTGCTTTTTGTAGTTTTTATACAGGAATTGGGATAATAGGTGGAAGGGTGGGTTAGTAAGTTTGCTGATGACACAAAGATTGGTAGTGTTGTAGATAGTGTCAAGGACGGTTGCAGACTTCAACTCGACAGTATGCAGAACTGGGCTGAGAAGTGGCAGATGGAATTCAATTTGGATAAATGCAAAGTGATTCATTTTGGAAGGTCGAATTTGAGTGCTGAATACAAGGTTAAAGACAGGATTCTTGGCAGCGTGGAGTAACAGCAGGATCTTGGGGTCCACGTCCATAGATTCCTGAAAAGTTGCCACCCAAGTTGAGAGGGTTGTTAAGAGTACATATGGTGTTTTAGCTTTCATTAACAGGGAATTGAGTTTAAGAACTGCAAGATTTTGCCGCAGCTCTTTTAAAACCCTGGTTAGACCACACTTGGAATATTGCGTTCAGTTCTGGTCACCTCGTTGTAGGAAGGATGTAGATGCTGTAGAGAGGGTACAGGAGATTTACTAGGATGCTGCCTGGACTGGAGGGCTTGTCTTATGGAGACAGGTTGAATGAGCTAAGGCTTTTCACACTGGAGAGAAGGAAGAGAGGTGACTTAATAGAGATGTACAAGGTAATGAGAGGCATAGATAAAGTAGATAGCTGGAGACTTTTCCCCAGGGTAGAAATGGTTATCATGAGGGGTCATAATTTTAAGGTGATTGCAGGAAGGTAGAGGGGAGTAGTAGAGTCAGAAACATTAGGGACATTTAAACAAATGCTGGACAAGCACATGGACAGCAGCAAATTGAGGGGCATGTAGGTTAGGTTGACCTTAGATTAAGATAAATGGTCAGCACAACATCATGGGCCAAAGGGCCTGTACTGTTCTATGTTCTAAGCAATGTATCACGAGACTAACTCGTAACGCATTAAATTTCTGACATTCTACATTTCCTGTCAGTATTTTGTGCTACACAGCAGAAATGTAACAAGTAGCCCATAACTGTTATTACCACTACCAATATGTTTGTGTAAAAGAGTAACACTGGAGATTTTGACATTAGAGCACATTTACATGAATGATGGAAGCTTAATTAGGCAAGCAGAATACAACTTCAAAATAAGAAGCAAAGTACATGAAGCAACTAGGTCCAATTATTCTCACTACCCCTGATTGGTTCTATATAAAATTATTTCCCTAGCACTGGATTACAGATTACTTTTCTATATAATGAATGCCAAAAAGTCATGGTATAACATATTAGCAATTAGATTCATACATTTTAGATTCCATTTCTTAATCGTTTATTTCCAGTAGAGTTATAAAATGCTAGCCTTGGATGAAGGATTCTGCCATTATTACAAGCTACAAATCGCTTACATCCACTAAATCAGGTACAAGTACTTACTGCCTTCGTGGTGAACGGGACCTTGATCTTGTTCGTGACCTTGAACGACTGGCACTCCTACTGTTTCGGCTTGGTTTACTTTCTTTTCTCAGCCTATATATTTTAGGCAACAAGATTTTTGAAGTATTATGCTGACTTGATTGTGCTGATATCACATCTATAAATATGACAATTTTGAGTAACAGCACCTCAATAACCAAAATTTGCAATAGTATGTAAACAGTAGGGAGGAGTGACACTAATCAATTAGCTCCTTCAAAGAATTGGGACTTATCCTCCAAGTCCTCCACTTATCCTCCTCCACTTATCCTCCAAGATTGAGATTGAGAATCGATCTCTCTCACTTTGGTCAACTTTTAATATTTAAAACCCCATTTCTAAATAGAGAGTGAAATACTTGATTACTAACCCGTTGTATGGACTTTTAGAGTTCAACTGACGGTCTTCAGGCTCCTTTTTGATTGCTTTAGCATTCTGAATTCCAGGCGTCTTGTCTTCGGACTTAGCTTCTCTGGGTGAACCTAAACACAAAATCTGACTTCATTTGAAATTCTAAGCATTTTAGACAGCACATTAACTCTGAAGCATTTTTAGGACTATGAATAACTTCAAATGCAAAATAAAGTCTAAATATTTATTTGAAACTTAAAACAACAAATGGACACCCATGTAAGTAAACTGGAGCAACTGCAAGTCAGCAGATCCAACAGAAAAGCCTGGGACTAGACAATTAGCCTGCCAGAATTCATTAAACAATATTTGGATATTGCATCAATGCCCAGTATCTTAATACAGAAATCTGCCAGAGGGTCAACTGATCCAAGTCTCTCTCCTGTATGGTATTAACACTCTGCAATGTAACTAAAGTGCCCTCTCCAGGTCTCCCCATGAGGATGCACAGCCAATTGAAAGATGGTGTATTGTGTGGCAGGAAGAAGAGTTTGGAGGGATATGGGCCATGTGCCGGCAGGTGGGACTAGATTGCGTTGGGATAACTGGTCGGCATGGACCAAAGAGTCTGTTTCCGCGCTGTACATTTCTATGACTCTAAGAACGTATACATTCAGTTTACTTTGCTTCTCACGTTGCTCTAGCAAACTGAAAGTGAGAAGCAAACGGATACCAAAACAGCAAGCATGAAAAATTAGCATGTTTTGTATAAAAGACATACGACGCATAAACACTCCATTACATTTCATACACTTACAAGGTTTAGAACCTGGAGAGAAGCCTCCCAAAGTGGAAAGTGCAGGAGTTCCATCAGGGTTCAATCCTTTGGCTTTTAATTTAGCTTCCTGTAATGCAACTTTCCTCTTCTCTACTTCTTTCTCCACATGCTCATAGTTAGGCTGTGAAGACATAATTTGCCACATTTTGAGAGAAACTAAAAGCTATCAGATTCAACACTATACAATGGAGACCTCATTTTTACCAATTATACCATTTCCTCAATACTAAAGTAGTGTTTAACTGACCTTCTTTCGGGTATAAAGTTTCAAAGTCGTGATGCAAATATCCTGGATTTCCTCTTCTTTTGCACCAAAAAGCACAAACCAATGAGGGCGATTTGGTAAAACAATCTGAGTAAAGAAAAAAATAAACTCAGGAATATAAAATACGTTAACACATACAACACTGAATTACAAGTGTCTACTAGTGAAATTATTTACTGCAAACCATGGGGATTCTAACCATCTTATAATTTCCTTTACCCCAGGGAAAAACATCAAAGAGAAACATTTAGATTTATCAAGTTCCCATCTGGAAAGTATTAAGATTGAAAATAGGTA
Organism: Chiloscyllium plagiosum; assembly: GCF_004010195.1. Taxonomy (NCBI): domain Eukaryota; kingdom Metazoa; phylum Chordata; class Chondrichthyes; order Orectolobiformes; family Hemiscylliidae; genus Chiloscyllium; species Chiloscyllium plagiosum. The sequence goes on along the minus strand of NC_057722.1, from coordinate 34,920,795 downwards.
CTTCTTTGCCTTCAGATTAGTGTGCAAAGTATCAGTATTTCATCAGGCACTCATTCAATTGGGTGTTCGAACTAGAGAGCTCGGATTCAAAATACTGTAGGCTGATTAAGCTTTAACCATCTAAATAATTTAGAGAATAAAGTATGACTACTTCCAGATGCTCTCTTTTATTTAGTCTCTCTGCACTCACTTGTAAAGCTCTAGCTGCAAGGTAGATGCATGCACATGCTATGGTTTCTGGCTTAAACCGGACAAATACACTTGTGCGCAGACTGTCATTCATGTAATTCCTGAAAGACATTAGAGACAAAATTTATTAGAAATTAATCAACTCCAAGTTTATAGAAGAAAGGAGACTTGTGGCATTGTTCTTTTTTCTTAGTTGAAACAATATGCCCTCTGATATATTAGAAGTCTGCGCTGAAGGTATTGAAATATGAAATAAAACTAAACAAACATTAAAGGTATTATTTGAAATATAGAACATACAATACAGACCATTATAAAGCCACATTTTGATTCTGTAAATACAACTTGAACAAATATTGTATGGAATTTTCCAAAATAGTCGATTGACATTCTCTGGCAGCTATCAAGGAAGAGCAATATTTAAACTAAGGTGAACCTCAAGAATACAAGCATTCTGGAAATTGAACAATAAAAAAACATAAATGTGCTCACACTCCATGGCTTCCCAGTGGAACAATGAATTACAACTACAAAATAAACCCCATGTTAAAAGGGACCAACTTGCACAACATTCACTACTTATTGAAGATGCATAATGGAACATCAAGATTAACTCACATTTTTCTCAAGTTTCTTCAGTGGTAAAATGCATGTGAGACAACAGGGCACCATGCAAAGCACAAACAATCAGTCAATCCTCAGTGTGGGGCTGTCAGAAGCAATTTAAGAAATGCAAAGAGCCTCTCCAACACAAAATTATGTTCAGTGCTCCTACTCCAATCCCTTACTGGAAAGATAAATAATTGCAAAGCTCCATTGAGATTATGACCTTGATGTTTATAATATATACTGCACAAATTCAAATTTTCAAAAATGTTCACTGGCCTTCGTGCCTGCCACTTGAGACCAAAGGGGTTTTCAGTTAATCATGCACTACAGTTGTGGGTATTATACCAATCC
>NC_057722.1:34900925-34919146 GCF_004010195.1 Chiloscyllium plagiosum | reverse complement strand
GTGGATCAGCCAGAGTAACTGCATCAGTCTCCAAAGATAAGTTCTCTCTCTCCTACCTTTGATACTCCTCCAATGAAAGAATCTTCACAGAATCTCATTATTTAACATTAACTGTGGAGGTGGACCTCAAATCCCAGGAGATGTTAGAGACCGGAACAAAAGCAGCACCACACTTCACCAAAGCTGTCTCGAAGCATAAGTTTAAGGTGAGAGGAGAAAGGTATAAAAGAAATCTGAGGGGCAACTTTTTCACACAGAGGGTGGTGCATGTACGGAATAAGCTGCCAGAGGAAATGGTAGAGGTAGGTCCAATTACATCATTTAAAAGTCATTTGGCTGTGTATATGAATAAGAAAGGTTTAGAGGGATATGGGTCAAATGCTGGCAAATGGGACTAGTTCAGTGTAAGCTACCTGGTTGGCATGGATGAGTTGGACTGAAGTGTCTGTTTCTATGCTGTATGACTGTGAGATCTATTGCAGGGTTTGTTTGAAAATAGACAATAGACAATAGACAATAGGTGCAGGAGTAGGCCATTCAGCCCTTCATGATTCATGGCTGATCATTCCTAATCAGTATCCTCTTCCTGCCTTATCTCCATAACCCTTGATTCCACTATCTTTGAGAGCTCTATCCAACTCCTTCTTAAATGAATCCAGAGACTGGGCTTCCACTGCCCTCTGGGGCAGAGCATTCCACACAGCCACCACTCTCTGGGTGAAGAAGTTTCTCTTCATCTCTGTCCTAAATGGTCTACCCCGTATTTTTAAGCTGTGTTCTCTGGTTCGGCACTCACCCATCAGCGGAAACATGTTTCCTGCTGCCAGAGTGTCCAATCCTTTCATAATCTTATATGTCTCAATCAGATCCCCGCTCAGTCTTCGAAACTCAAGGGTATACAAGCCCAGTCGCTTCAGTCTTTCAGTGGAAGGTAATCCCGCCATTCCAGGAATTGACCTCGTGAACCTACGCTGCACTCCCTCAATAGCCAGAACGTCTTTCCTCAAATTTGGAGACCAGAACTGCACATAGTACTCCAGGTGTGGTCTCACCAGGGCCCTGTACAGCTGCAGAAGCACCTCTTTGCTTCTATACTCAATTCCTCTTGTTATGAAGGCCAGTATGCTATTAGCCTTCTTCACTACCTGCTTTACCTGCATGCTTGCCTTCATTGACTGGTGTACAAGAACACCCAGATCTCTCTGTATTGTCCCTTTACCTAAATTGATTCCATTGTATTAACAATCTTGAAATAAAAGGAGTGGTTATGCAGGCTGCTTTTTAGCATGATGTGACAGTTGTCCAAGAGTGATCTGGGGATGTTAGCTTAGCAGTTCTAACAATAACAATAGAGGAAGGAGTTAAGGGGAAGTGAAAGCCAGTTAAGATAGTTGAGCCATGGGAACCAGCAGACCAGAAGTTGAAAGTTAGATAATATAGAACATCTGCTGTGCCTGGATAGTTCAGTTTACTTATCAGTTTGTAAAACTCACCATGTAGTGTCATGCTGGAATAATGTGGTCAATGATTCTGGCCTTGTAGTAAACTAGGAAGCTATGAACTACAAATAAATGTTGCAAATTCTGTATCAATATTCTTCAGGTGACTGAGATTGTGTCTGAATCTGGGTGTACACTCCATCATTAAAGTCATGGATACGTTTATTCACTGGCTAGATGAGAGACCAAAGAAACTTGACCTCCTCCAGGTGCCCCAACCCCTCAAGGGGTGAAGGGGTGTGCCATTGTGCACAGAAAGGGGATAGAAGTGATAGATAGGTACTGTGGGACTGTCATCTCAGGGCGGTCTAGGGGTGACCTACTATACCACCTCCCAACTGCTGGGGACGTGTGAGGTGGCACCTCCCAAATTTCTCCAACAGGGTGGCACAATGGCTCAGTAAAACCTAAGGAAGGGCTTATGCCTGAAACATCGATTCTCCTGCTCCTCAGATGCTGCCTGACCTGCTGTGCTTTTCCAGTTTTACACCCTTCACTCTGGCTCAGTGATTAGCATTGCTGCCTTGCAGCGCCAGGGTCCTGAGTTCAATTCTAGCCTTGGACGACTGTGTGGAGTTTGCACATTCTTCCTGTGCATACATGACTAGGCCAGTATATATTGCCCATTCCAGAAGGCAGCTAAGAGTCAACCACATTGCTGTGTAGGCTAGACCAGGTAGTAATGGTGAATTCTTTCCTTAAAGGACATCAGTGAACCAAATGGGTCTTTCCCAACAATCAGCGTTGGTTTCATGGTCATCATTAGACTCTTAATTCCACATTTTTAAACTGCGCTCAAATCCCACCATCTGCTGTGGCGGGATTCAAACCCAGGTCCCCAGAACATTACGTGGGGCTTCGGATTAATAGTTTAGTAATAATCCCTAGGCCATCACTTCCCTTTACTGAATATTTAACTTTTCATTGTAAACTACCAGAGGAGGGATAGATCATCCTACACACTCACACGTGGAGCAGTGCAAAGTGCATGGAGGTATCACTCTCTGGTGCATTCTTGGAGGAACATACCCTCTGGAAAGTGAGAAATTAAGCTAGAGGCTTAGATTGTGAGTCATATAAACACAACCTCCATGTAACCTGGCACAATTCTGTGCTGATGCTCTGACCAGAAAACTGAACAAGAGAATATTGATGCTAAGGGAACCAATTAAAATACAATTAATAGCAATCACAGTAACTTAGTGTTTTGATGGTAGAAAGCAAGCATTCCCTTGAGGGTAGAAACTTCTCTCCATTTTAATTGGCTCATAGTTCTGATTATCCACATTTAGAATCAGAGAGGTCTGCAGCAGAGAAAAAGACCCTTCGGCCCATTTAGTTTGTGTCTGTCAAAACCAGCCATCTTATTATTCTAACCTCATTTCTCATTGGCCCACGGCTTTGGCATCACAAGTGCACACCTGAATACATCTTAACTGAAGATTTCTGCCCTTTATCACCCTTGCAGTGAGTCCCAGATTTCCACCACTGTCCGGGTGAATAAGATTGCTCTCACTTCACCTTTAAACCTTCTGCCCCTTAGTTTAAATCTATGTCCCTGGTCTATGATCCCACCCTTAAGGGGAAGAAATTTCTTCCTGTTTATCCCATCATTTAAATATCTCAACCATGTCCCTTCTTACCCTCCTCTGTTCCAAGGAAAACAATCTCAGCCTGTTCCCTTCATATCTAAAACTCTCCTGCCCTCTCACTATCCTGGTAAATCCCGTCTGCATCCTCTCCAGTGCTATCACATCCCTCCAATAATGTGGATTCCAGAACTACACACAATAATACAAAGTCATTTGCCCTCAAATCTAGCCACTACCAGGTTCTCCTGAGGTTGGCTGTCTCATCTCAATACTGCTCAAGTTTCTTCAGTAACCTCTTAAATAATTCCACAGAGGCCAGTATCCTGTCACCAAGTGACCTTTTATTTACACATGAACAATCACTGGCTTTAGTACGGCTTCATTCATAGCCAGCTTTCAGAGTGCTGGTATCTCTGACAGAGCCAGGACTGCCTGATTGAACCAGATGAATAGTTCCAATCAGGGAACTCATATTCCATGAGATCTAGCTGGCTGACCTTGTTACAATCACTACATCATCATCGGCAATCATTCCCGCAGCACTGCATTTGACATCCCTTCTTTCTCACCTAAGAAAACAGATGACTCCTCAGCCATCTGTGGGCGGCACGGTGGCACAGTGGTTAGCACTGCTGCCTCACAGCGCCTGAGACCCGGGTTCAATTCCTGCCTCAGGCGTTTGACTGTGTGGAGTTTGCACGTTCTCCCCGTGTCTGCGTGGGTTTCCTCCGGGTGCTCCGGTTTCCTCCCACAGTCCAAAAGATGTGCAGGGTCAGGTGAATTGGCCATGCTAAATTGCCCGTAGTGTTAGGTAAGTGGTAAATGTAGGGGTATGGGTGGGCTTCGCTTCGGCAGGTCGGTGTGGACTTGTTGGGCCGAAGGGCCTGTTTCCACACTGTAATGTAATGTAATGTAATCTAATCCATTTTTAAGTTCTCACCTTGTCACTGAGCTAGTTGTGTCATCACAATAACTATTCCGGAGCCTGTGTTTAGTGATTAGTGAAAAAATGAAATGGATAAGTTACATGTTTACCAATAAAAATAGCAAGCATGACTTTGGCACTGTTATTTCTGACTAATAGCAAAACTAGGTGGCAAGTATTCTCAGAAGTAAAGATACAACAATTGGGTACTGAGGAATATTTGAAAATTCTATTAAAATTTATAGACAGAATTTATATGAAAGGTGACTTCTAAACTTACATGAGATATGGTCTGATTTTAAACATTTAGAAAGCTCGATGGACATTCTCTCGGAGAGTATTTGTGATGAAATTTAACAGACCATATGTAAGATTACAAAACTTCTATTATGAGATTCCTAATTCAGTGTTTCCCTTTAAATTGTTGAACTGTGCCAAGATGTTGAACACGGACAGACTCCTAATATTAACTTAAGTTTAACTTTCAGTAAGAAAAACTCTTGGAATATATATTAGAGGCTTATGGTAATGAGCATAGCAGCAGAAAATTCCTTTCATGATGGTGCGTGTAAAATAAACCATGCAGTAAGAGATGAAATGCTTCATAAAATCCGAGCAGACCAACCAAGTTGCAAATTAACATTTGCCCAGCATGATCCATACGAAGGACTCACTGCAAACTGTTGGAGGCTACAGACTGTATCAATTGCTTTTTTGGAAGAAATCCAAAAATTCCTTTGGTAATGAATGATCATTCCCTGGCTTGTGGAGTGACTACAATTAGCTCCATGGTTTTCAGCCCTTATAATGCCCAGCAAGCAGAAAATATGCACTCCCTAATGCTGAGGGTTAGGAGAAATTACACAGAGTCTTACAGCATTCTATAAGGCCATTGTAAATACATTTGAATCAGGGACCATGATATATATAAAAGAGAATGGTAGAAAAAGTGAAAAGAGCTGGGTAGGATTGTAGGCAGTGATGGAAAAACAGCAATTTCATAGCATGGCAACTGAACTCGAAGGGTGCATTCTTTGAGTTTAATTGGCCTTGATCACACACTTACAGAACTGGAACAAGTCATAGAAAGTAATGAGGCAAAATGCACTGCACATAAACATATTTTGGATAATTATGAAGACCAGATTATGGCAAATGAAAGGCTAACTGAATATTAATAACGTGATATAAAGTCACAGGACAAAGCTATTTGTCCCAACGATAAGCAACTGGAAATTGGCACCAAAATAACATGTACTATTGAAGGGACCAGTGAAAGGAGGAATGCCACTATCACAGGGAGAGCAGGGAAAGCCCCTGGCAAATACAAATATCAGTTAATTGTGCAAGGTGAGGGACAGGATCTATGAGATAAGCGATTTAGATTGGCAAAATGAGGTAAGGATGTGAAAGGCCAGAAAACGCAGTACAAGATCTGGAAGCGAGCATGGCCCTATGGGAGAAAGAAACCTATCCTACGCTAGTTGGTCTCACTCATCTCATGTAAATCAATTAATATAAAAATTACATTTCTGCAAAGTTTAAAGTTTGAAAGAGAAGTAATTTTGAAACCACCTAACAAAATATACGAAAGGAAGCTGTGGAAATTAAAACTTGTTCATGGGTTGAATAATGCAACTAGGGTATTTCTTCTAAATTAGGTCTATTTTGCTGAAAGTTGGTTGCATTCAACTTAAGGCGGACTGTGTAATGTTCGATATGTATCAGAAAGACTGGCAGCAACTTTCGTGATACATGTCAATGATTTTCTGTTGGAAGGTTCCACAGGCTTTGAGGGCCTCAGAATAAATAGGGTTAGATAGTAACTGGAATAAGTAAGAAGTAACTTTAAATCCACAGTCTTCCTTGGAAAGTATTAAACACATCTTGATAAATCATTTAGATTCTTACAGAAACATAATTTTGCATCCAGAGAAGAAACCAACCAGTTAAGAAGCTTGATTGGACAATTAAACAGGTTGTGCATCAAACTTCTCTTAATGACTATCGTTGCATTTTGGAACTGAGTACATGTCACTTTTGGGAAGGTCTTGAGAGCAAATAAAATATAAAAATATACTAAATTCAGAAAAAGTACACAGTCAAGTTTTTAGCTGTTGGTTATCCCGAAGATAGGCAGGGTGGTGAGGGAAACAACATGAGGGAAAAACAAACCTGACCTCATCCTCACAAATCTACTTGCCACTGATACATCTGACTATGACAGTATTGGGAAAAGTGATTAACACATAGATCCTGTGCAGATAAATTCTTATCTTCACATTGAGTATACATGTCATCTGTTGCAGGGCACTACCAGCATATTAAATAGACGAGACTGCAAACAGATATAGTAACTCAAAACTGGGCATCTGTGAAGTACTGTGGGTCAGCAGCAGTGGAATTGCACACCCACACAATCTGCAGCCACATGACCCAAAAAGTCTGCAACTCTACCACTACCATCAAGCTAGGGACTCATCACTTATTCAATGAAGATTGCAGGAGGGTGTGCTAGGAGCAGCACCAGCCTTATCGAAAGATCAGATGTCAACCCAGTGAAGCTACAACACAGGCAAACAGCATTAACAGCAAGTGATAGACAGAACTAAGTGATTCCACAATCAATGAATCAGATCTAAGCTCTGCAGTCCTGCCACATCTGGTCATCATAGTGATGATCAATAAACAACTCACTTGTGGAGCAGACTCCACAAATATCCCCATCATCAATGATGGGAGAGCCCAGCACAGGGTAAAAGGTAAGGCTGAAGCATTTGCAACAATCTTCTGTCGGAAGTGCAGATGGGATGGTCCATCTTGGTCTCCTCCAGAGGACCCCAGCATCACAGAAACCAGTCTCCAACTAATTCAATTCACTCCACTTGATATCAAGAAATGGCTGAAGAGTATGACCCTTGACAACATTTTGGCAATAGTACTGAAGACGTGTTCCAGAACTTGCCATATACCTGGCCAAACTCTTCCAGTATAGCTACAATATTGACATTTACACGATAATGTGGAAAAATGCCCAGGTATGTGCTGTACACAAAAGGAAGGACAAAGTTAACCTGGGAAATTGCTCCCCAACCCATGGTCTACTCTCGATCATCAGTAAAGTGATGGAGGATGTCATCTAAAATGTGATAAAGCAGCACTTGCTTAGCCATTACCTGTTCACTGACACTCAGTTTAGGTTCTGCCTGGGCCACGTAGTTCCTAACCTCATTACAGTCTTGGTTCATAATGTGAACAAAAGAGCTGAATTCCAGAGTTGAGGTGTGAGTGACAGCCCTTGACATCATGGCTGCATTCAACTTAGTGTGGCACCAAGCAGATCAGTCATCTCAGCTCCAGGACATCCCCTCAGGGTAGTGTCCTGGGTCCAACCATCTTCAGCTACTTCATTAATGACCTCCCTCCATCATTAGGTTAGAAGTGGGGATGTTTGCTCATGATTGCACAATGTTCAGCACCATTCGTGACTCCTTGGATCTTGAGGCATTCTGCGTTCAAATGCAGCAACATATGGACAATATCCAGGTTTGGGCTGCCAAGTAGCAAGTAACATTAATGACACACAAGTGCCAGATAATGACCATAACCAAGAAGAGGGAATCTAATCATCACTCCTTAACATTCAACGACATTGCCATCGTTATCAACATCCTGGGGTTACCATTGACAACAAACTGAATTGGACTATATAAACGCAGTGGCTATAAGAACAGGTCAGACGCTAGGAATACTGACTCTCCATAGCCTGTCCACTATCTACAAGGCACAAGTAGTGTGATGGAATACTCCCTACTTGTTTGACTGATTGCAGCTCCAACAAACTTCAAGATACTTGACACCATTCAGGACAAAACAGCCCACTTGTTTGGGACCACATCCACAAACGTTCATTCTCTTTACCATCAGCAGTCAACAGCAATAGTGAGTACTATCTACAAGATGCAGTGTAGAGATCCACCAAGGCTCCTAAGACAGCACCTTCTAAACCCATGAGCATTATAATCTAGAAGGACAAAAGTGGAATATGCATGAGAACACTACTAGTTGCAGGTTTCCAACCAAAACATTCTCCATCCTGACTTGGAAATATATCACTGTCTCTTAAGTTTCACTGGGTCAAAATCCAGTCTACCTACACCATATGGATTGCAGTGGTTCAGGAGTCTGGCTGAATGATGCCTTGGAGTCCTGAATGCCACATGCATGCAGTCAATGGCCCTTTGTGCCTGAAGGAATCCAGCAGTGGCTGCAAATCTGATGATTCCGGTACAGCGGTCAACTGGGTGAATGACAAACTGGTCAAATTGTATTGCTTTCCTGTAAAGGAACTCACATATACATCAGTGGACTGCTGATTGGGGGATGCCACACATCAAGCAAGGAAATACTGATCTGTGAAGATATGTCAGGATTTTGTTCCTTTATCAGGCTGCATGTGTTGGGTTAAAAACTGTCCAACAGCCACCTCTACAATGTGAGGTCCATCTTCCACCATTCATGGTTTTCCACTTCCTCATTCTGCTACGTGCAAGATTTTAACCTTGATCTTGACATTGCATTCCATGTATGTGACAATTAGTTCAAACAATTAGCTCTAATTCTTGGCAGCCTTCATTATCCTCTGCGATCCACCCCAACTTTGGAAACTACAGCTTGTGTAATGCTTTTATGAACAAAAGTAGTATCTAATTCTCTTTTTCAAAGTTACTAGAATCTGCTTCCAGAAAATTTTCAGTCCAAACTCCAGCACAGAGACTACCTTTCTCTTTCTGTTTGTTTCTATACAATGATGTGGAAGTGCCGGTGTTGGACTGGAGTGGGCAAAGTTAAAAATCAACTAGGCAGAAGTTGGTACAGCAGATGCTGGAGATTAGAGTCAAAATTAGAATGATGCTGAAAAAGTGACTAACACATAGATTCTGTGCAGATAAATTCTTATCTTCACATTGAGAATACATGTCATCTGTTGCAGGGCACTACCAGTGTATTAAATAGACTAGACAAAATTAGAATGATGCTGAAAAAGCACAGCAGGTCAGGCAGCATCCGAGGAGCAGGAGAATCGACATTTCGGGCAAAAGCCCTTCATCAGGAAAGGGTTTCTTGAAAGTTAAAAATCACGCAATATCAGGTTATAGTCCAACAAGTTTATTTGGAAGTACAAGCTTTCAGAGCACTGGTCCTTCAGCAGCTACCTGACAAAGGAGCAGTGCTCTGAAAGCTTGCAGTTTCAATTAAACCTGTTGGACGATAACCTGGTGTTATGTGATTTTTAATTTTCTATATAACAGCACCACCTTCAGGCAAACTCTGCTCACAGCAACCTTTCCAGAAGCTGTAAATTCACGTCAACACAAGACCATTTTTTAAATGGTTGTTCTGTACCTTAACCATATTCATTTGCTTTTGTTCTTTATCCCATGATAGATTTACTTAACAAAATCCGACTAATCTCATTCATGAAACTTTCAGTTGGCTCTGACACTTGGAGGACTGATATCCATGTTTGGGCTGATGAGCCATCAGCATCTCCACCAAAAGAGGTACATTGTACCTCAAGGTACATTGCATCTTGATATTCAATGGCATAACCATCACTGAATTTCCCACTGTCTAAATCCTGGGGGTTACCATTGGCCAGAAACTGAACTGGACAACAAATATAAATACTATGGCTACAATTCTGCCCGAAACGTCGATTCTCCTGCTCCTTGGATGCTGCCTGACCTGTTGCGCTTTTCCAGCAACACATTATCAGCTCTGATCTACAGCATCTGCAGTCCTCACTTTCCCCTACAATTGCAGAGTAGACCAGAATCTGAGAATTCTGTAGCGAGGAACCCAATTCCAACTCCCAAAGTATGTCCACTATCTACGAAGCACAAGTCAGGAGTGTGATGGAATACTCTCCACTTGCCTGTTTGAGAGCAGCTCCAACAACACCCATTCTGGATAAAGTGAGCTGCTTTACTGGCACTATGTCTCCAAACATCCACATTCTCCACCACTAAAGCTCAACAGCAGCAGTGTGTGCTATTTATAACATGTACTGCTGAAATTCACAAAGATACCTTGGATAGAACCTTCCAAACCCAAGACCACTAAGATCTAGAAGAGCAAAGGCAGAAGATACATGGCAACACCACGAACACCTGTAAGTTCCCCTCCAAGGCATTCACATTCTGACTTGGAAATATGACACTGTCCTTTCAAAGTCACTTGGTCAAAATCCTGGAACATTCTTTTCAATGGCACTGTGAACCTATCTACATCAAATAGACTGCACCTCATCAACACCTTCTCTAGGGCCACAGCCCATGAGTGAATAAAATAAGTTAAATTGCTTTACAATGTTTTGAAAATGGATTACACCACTCCTCAATCTTTTGAGTACAGGGGAAAAAATCCATATTCATCCAATCTGTTTTTTAAACTCAACCCTTTGAGACATTGAGCAAAACTGCTAAAGTTGCGCTGCATGCCATTCTATTTCAATCTATCTTTCTCAATGCTTGGTGTCTTGTACCCATCATGTTCAAAAGCTCTTCACAAAATTTCCATTTTTACATAATTAAGCTTAATTATGTAAAAATGGGAAACATAAGAGTTTTTTTTATTAGATTCTATTGAGTTTCAGATAAAGAAAACTCTATAAATAAATCAAAAAATATTTTCAGCAGGAATTATGTCTATCTTACTTACTTCAAGTTCAGAACATGAATTCATTTCTGGTCTAATTTATTGCAAGGTTGAATTGTACCTAGGAACAATTTGAGCTGCCCTTATCTTAATTAAGTAGACATTGTACTATTAACATGATATAGCTGTGTGAACAAGTACATTTTCTCCCTTCCTATTCTCTGTCCTAATACTTTTAATTCATTCTGCAGCATTGTCTACAGGTATAGAAGTATCTTTTTCATTGCTCAACACTATCAGACTTATCCATCTGCCTCTTACCTCCTTATTTCCATTTGCAGCAGCTTTGTGCAGAGCGGTTTGATTATTTTCATCCTTGGCATCTATGTCGGCTCCTTTCTTCAGTAAATAGGCGGTGGCCTTGACATTTCCAGCCTCAACTGCTAGTTGTAGTGGAGTCATACCATAATCTGTCTTCTCATCCACGGAAGATCCCTCCTTCAGTAGCAGTTCAATGAGGTCTATATGCCCATTCAAGCAGGCCCAGTGTAATGGGGTCCACTTATTGTTATCTTTAATGTCTGCAGAGGCTCCATATTTTATTAAGAGCTGAGCAGTGCTTAAGTGACCTGTAGCTGCACTGCAGTGAAGTGGGCTTGCTCCACAGCGAGTTTGGGGCTCAAGAAGGGCACCACGGTGTAAGAGGTAATCCACTGCTTCGGTGTGTCCATTATCAGCAGCCCTATGCAGTGCTGTATAATAATACTTACTCCTGCTATTGATAGCAGCACGTCTATGAAGAAGATACTCAATCAAAGAAATATTTCCACAGAATGCAGCATGATGTAGTGGAGTCCAGCCCGAATTATCCATGCAATCATCATTCAAAACAGTAGTCCTATGACAATTAAATTAATATCAGTATTTACTATGAAAGTCATTATACCCCCAAAAAACATGTGAATATTAACTTGAATGCATAAAAGGCTATAATCTGGAAGTAAAGATACCAAATAGATACCATAAACAATTAATATTAATCTATGAAAGTAAATCGAGGTAGTACATCCTGGCTAAATCACAATGAACTACAATTAGTATTCTCCATTATTACTAATATCAATCTCATGAACATATAAACATATGAATCTGCAGTAGGCCATTTGGCCCATTGAGGCTACTCCACCACTCAAATAGATCATGGCTGATCTGATTACTCCACACTCCCAGCTACCTATGGTCATCGTTCACCTCCCTGCCTATAAAAAGTCAAGTTGCCTCTGCCTTAAAAATAGTCTCTCTCATGAGGAAACAATTTTTCCACATCAATGCTGACAAGGCCTTAGATGTTTCAATCAAGACACCTCTTACCTTTCTAAACACCAGCTGATACAAGCCTAGCCTTCCCAATCTTTCCTCATACCATACCAGGTATTAATCTGGTGAACCTTCTCTAAATGTTTCCAACACATTTATATCCTTAGGTAAAGAGATCAATACTATACACAGCATTCCAGACACCTTTTTTAAACTATGACCTCTAGTTCCAGCCTCTCACATAAATGGAAACATGTTTACAACAGCCACCCAGTCAAGTTCCCGCAAGATCTTATATTTTTCAATTAAGTCACCTCTAACTCTTCTAAGCTTCAGACAATATGCACCTAGCCTGTCTAACCTTTCCTCAGAAAGCAATTTACCTGGTAAAACTCCTTTGAATTCCTTTCAAAGCATTAACATTCTTCTGCAAGTATGGTGACCAGTGCTTTACACAGGATTCCAGGTGTATCTCATCAATATCCTGAAGCATAACTTCCCTACTTTTGTATTCAATTGCTCCTGCAACAAGCAATAACATGCTAGTAGCCTTTTCTAATTACTTGTGGTATCTACATAATAATCTTTTGCAATTCATGCACTAGGACACCCAGAAAACTGTATCTCAGAGCTCTGTAATCTCTCACTGTTTAGATATTATGCTTCTTTTTCATACTTCATGTCAGAAAAGAAAACTTTACATTTTCACACATTATATTCCATTTGCCAAATCTTTGCCCTATTACTTGACCAATCCTTTTGCAATCTAATGTCAATTCATGACTTACTTTCCTTTCTATTTTTGTGCTATCAGCAAATTTAGCAACCATACCTTGTATCCCTTTATTCAAGTTGTGAACATATATTGTATTAAGTTGAAGCCCCAGCACTGATCCCTGTTACAGACTACTTTGTTACATCTTGACAACCAGAAAATACCCATTTATGCCTCCTGTTTCTATTAGCTAGCCAAACTCCTAATCATGCCAAATATGTTACCCCACATCATGAGCTTTTATTTTCCACAATTCTCTTTGATGGGGATCCTTATCAATGCCTTCTGAAAGTTTGAATATAGGGCAACTCCCTTTAGCTACTTCTTCAAAGAACGCAAATACACCAGTTAAACATGATTTTTCCTGGCAAAAACCTTGTTGACTCTGCTTGGGTTCCTTAACTTTCTCTAAGTGCCCTGCTACATCATGTATAGCTTTTAACATCCTCCTTATGACAGCTATTATGCTAAATGGCCTGCAGTTTCCTGCTTTCTATCTCCATGCCTTTTTTGAATAACACAATTACATGAACAGTTTTCCAATTGAATAGAAACTTTCCGAATCATGTTGATCAAGTAGAGTTGGAGAATTGCGATTAAACATAATCAGAGCTTCCTTATATAGAATACAGAATAAAATTATGGTGATGGTTCAAAAAGTACCTTCCTACATTGGCCTGCGAATGAGCCACAATTAACAGGCAAGTTTCAGAAGGTTAACTGGAAATGGGACTCAGTTATCCTATTGGGAATCTAACGTCTGGTATGTTATTATTAAGAAAGTTAGATGCTGTGGTAATTCAGTGACACATTATCTGTTTGAAGAGAGTTCAACATACTTAGCAGAAAGTTGACATTGAGCTGTTGTGTCCTGTTCTTCTTCCTGGGTTGCAACAGAAGTTTCTGCTTTCTGCACAGACATTGGTGCCATGGTTGAGCAGGAAGGGATATATTGCTCCTGCTGAGGTTGATTCACATCTGCAGGTTTTACATTCATGTTCATCCTGACCGAGCTGCAGGAGGAAACTGAATCGTGTAACTCCATCCATTTCCACGTCATTTCTGAAAGGGCTGACATGGCAGATTCTGTAAAAAGAAATACTGCCTGATAATCAAGTATTAGCAAGAAAGCAAGTAAGCAATAAAATGATTAGATTTGGGTTGGTTTAAAGAGATTTAATGAAAAAAAGTCAGGTGGCCTGAAATGTAAAGTTAATTAATTGGAGTATAGTCTTTTAATGCCAATTAATCACTTCTTTTTTTTATATACATTTATTGAAAATTTTTTACTCTTGTAAAGAAAGAAAAGAAAAAGTTATAAAAGTACAAAAATACAGAAAACTAGAAATAATACCACATTATTTTAATTACAGCAATGTTAACAATAAACAACCTTCTACTCTTCAAGATACAATTGTCTCATATTTATTTAACTAAACCTGACTTAAAATAAACTCAACTTAAATGAAATAGTATTAAATTAAATTGCAGTTCAGTAAAATTAAATTACATTCCATTACACTCCACTACTCCACTCACTGCACCTCCACTGATGTTCCCAACCAAAGGAGTAACAGTTTCTTTACTTGCATTTACTAGGCCTCCTTCCCCCCGGAGTCCCCAGACCACCATGTACGGCCCTTGTAGCTATATAAAGACCCTAACCAGTACTGCCGATAGGTCTGTGTCTATGTAATTTATAAAATTGCTCTGTTCCATGGTGCACCACACTCGTCAAATAATCTTGGGGATGTGCTCCATCACAAATCTGCACCACCCTGCAACACCCAGAGGTTTTTCTGATATCCAATTGATGAGAATGGTTTTCCTCATACAGTGTGTAAGAATGTTAAATAACATCTTCCCGTGCTCATCCAGAGAGGGCATGTCCGGTAGGTCCAAAAGAATGGATGCTAGATCCGCCTTAACTTCAATTCCCAGGATCTTCTTCAGCTCATTCACTATGGCACCCCAATATCCTTGACTCTTGGCCAAAAGCAATGTGTGAGGGTGCCTATGCTGATTTTACATTTGGGACATTCCAGAGAAACTCCTTTGTTAAACTTTGCTAACCTCTCTGGTGCCATATGGGCCCTGTGAAGGATCTTCAATTGCATCGCTTGTGATTTATTGCATATTGAAATTTCCTTCACATTCCCTCATTTGTTCTCCCATGTTTCCGATAAT
This sequence comes from Chiloscyllium plagiosum, assembly GCF_004010195.1. Classification (NCBI taxonomy): domain Eukaryota; kingdom Metazoa; phylum Chordata; class Chondrichthyes; order Orectolobiformes; family Hemiscylliidae; genus Chiloscyllium; species Chiloscyllium plagiosum. The sequence continues at coordinate 34,904,191 of NC_057722.1, read as the reverse complement.
GTTTCTTCCCCTCCACCTGAATCCATATCCCTTGAAGTCTCTCAATAACCCTCAAGGGTTCCCCTCTGCAGATGATATATGATACTAACCGAGAGAGCACTCCCACACCGAGCACTCTTCTTTCTATAACCAACTTGTAAGACTGAGCCAAGAGTGTGGTCTTCTTCTGTATATAATCCCTAACCTGGAAGTATTGGAAAAGATCCCTATTATGAATCCCGTATTTAATTGGTTGAAAGACATCAAGACCTCTCCCTCGAATAAATCTCCCAAACAGGAGATTCCCTTACTCTCACATGCTCTAAAGTTGGAGCTCATTGACCCCAGTCTAAATCCTGGGGTCTCCCACTAATGGGGTGAACAGCAAAGTCTTAAGCAAATTGCCTTCACCCTCCCATTATCCTCCATGCTTTCACTGTATTTAAGATAATTGGGTTCTCCCAGTACTCAGCTACAGATCTCACATTACCATAAACAGTAAGTTGATGACGGCACATCTCGCCTGTGAGGCCTCAACATCAAGCCACATCGATCTTGAGTCCTTATGCATCCATTCACCCACATAGCTAGCGGGGCATCTATTTGACATCTCTTCAGATCAGAGAAGTCCACCCCTCCATATCCTGTGGAATTTGCAACTTGGTAAATTTAATTAGGGGGCGCCTATGGCACCAAATAAAGGATCCAAGCCAACCGGTAAACCTCCCAGCACCTGTTTGGGTAATAACAATGGGAGCATCCTCATAGGGTATAATAACAGAGAAGGAACATTCATTTTAATCAAGGCTATAAGGCCTAACCATGATATTGGTTGCCCCTTTCACTGTTGCAAGTCCTGCTTTATTCTCTCAAACAATTGTACAAAGTTAGCTCTGTACAGCTGACGGAAGATTGGGATAATAAAAATTGCAAGGTAGAGAAAACCTTTCTGTGATCACCGAAAAGGAAACTGTGTTCCATCCTTCAGTTCCAGTATTTCTACCAATTCCTCTACGGGCATGACTTCCGACTTTGCAAGATTTATCCTGTATCCCGAGAAACTGCCGAATAATTTATTTTGTTGTATTAGCCGAGGTATGGACATTTCCAGGTTAGCCAAAAACAAAAGGACAACATCCACATAAAGAGTAATTTAGTGTTCCCCAATACCTACCTTGGTGTCACTATTCCAGGGTCCTTTCGGATGGCTTCTGCCAACGGCTCAATTACCAAGGTAAATGGCAGTGGCGAGAAAAGACATCCCTTTCGACTGCCTCTCCCCACACGAAAATTGCTCGACTTGACACCATTCGTGATAACCACCATCTTGGGGTCTCTATATAACACTGCCACTCACCTGGCGAAGGGCCTCCCTAGACCAAAGCAATCCAGAACATCAAAGAGATATGACCATTCCACCGGTCAAAAGCCTTTTCTGCATCCAGGAAGACCACCAAGCCGGAATCAATCTCTGCTGACATACTTGCAGCCCTTGATAAAACCCAACTGGTCCTCTTTTATAATAATGGGCAACACCGTTTCCAACCTCAGAGCCAGAACCTTAGTTAAAATCTTGAATGAGATAGGTCTGCATGGCGTGCAATCCTTGGAGTCTTTCCCTTTCTTTATAATAAGGGAGATATTGGCCTCCCTGTGAGAGGGCAGAAGGCAGTCCTGGCTATACGAGTGATTATACATCTGCAGAAGTGGTTCAGCTAACATGTGTGTAAAATTCACTTGGGAGCCCATATGGACCGGGTGCCTTGCAACCTTGGAGCTGCCTTACTGCCTCTTGCACCTCCTATCGTTAAGGATGCATTTAAAAGGGAGGCCTGATCTGGGTTTATACTGGGGAGGTTCAGATTTTCAAAACAGGATCCCACTCTCACTACTCCATCCCCACATCCCTCTGACCGGTATCACTTTGCATAGAATTCCTGAAATCTGGCTTTAATTTTTTCCAACTCGTGAGTGATGTTGCCAGTTCTCTCCCCAATAGACGCAATGGACTGTGGAGCACTTTTCTTCCTAGCCAGACAAAACAGGTATCTACTTCGCTTATCCTTATATTTGAACAGCATTAGCTTTGCAAAGGAGATCCCTCTCTTCGCCGCTTGTGTGAGCACCGAGTCCAGAGCAGCCCAGAGATCCATGACCCATTGTAATTTAACCACAGATGGCCTGGTATAATATGCCGACTCGGCTGCCTTCAGCTGGGCCTCAAGCATCCGCTACTGTTCTTCTCTCTGCCTCTTTCTCGTTGTAGGGTATGAAATAATCAGACCCCTTAAGTATGCCTTGCTGGTCTCCTAGAGCACCGATGGATTACTGGCCATATCCCAATTGATATCCCAAGAAGTCCTGAACACCCTTGTAATATACTCTGCAAAGTTGCCATCCCTGAGCAGAAATGGATCCATGAGCCGTGTGTCTGCTCCACTACCTTTCGTCTTAACATCCAAGTACACTGCTGCATGGTCTGAAATAATTGTGTTCCCAATCCTACATGCCAACACCAAGTCCAAATAAACTGACAGAACAAAGAACAAGTAAACTCTTGTGTGACACTTGTGCGGGTTAGAGTAAAAGGTAAAATCCCTCCTGTTAGGTTGGAGACCCCTCCACCCATCCACTAACCCCAAATCTTCACACAAGTCCTTTAACTGTCCAGACTGCAGAGGTGTACCAGACAGACCCCTTGGCATCCTGTCTACCCCAGGGTCCATGAGATGATTAAAGTTTCCTCCTATAAACATATGGCACACCTCAAAAGCCATTAATTTAGAGACTATGTCAACAGGATATTTGAGAGGGTTAAAATCAAAGATTCAAAAAAACCAGCAACGGTTCTCCATCAAGATCCTCCGCTCCACGCTTGCAGCAATGCGCCGGTACCTAACCTCTCTACAGTCTGCCCTGCCTCAGCTGAGGGCCACACTCTCTCAGAATTGCAAAGGACCCACTCTGTACTACATCCTCAGGAGAATTCATACTCTCAACAAACAGTATTTCAATTCCATCTCAAACATCAAACACTAAGTACAACAAACTTTTATCTACCCACCTCCATAACCAGCGCTCCTCGAACATTCCAGAAGATTCCCCTGGCCTCGGAAACACCATTAGCCATATGGCTGATGCAGCTACCACCCCCACGCTGATTGATGATGTCACTTCTGCCCCCATCATGGCCACTCCCACAGCCACTTCCGGCCCTCACATCATCGCCGATGCCACACCCTCAGTGACTTCCGCCACCCCTACTGCCGTGTCTGCCACCACTTCCG
>NC_057722.1:34878247-34897747 GCF_004010195.1 Chiloscyllium plagiosum | reverse complement strand
TGTCCGGACTTGTCTGACCTGCCCAGCTCCTTTTCCACCTATCCACTCCACCCTCTCCTCCCTGACCTATCACCTTCATCTCCTCCCCCACTGACCTATTATACTCTATGCTACTCTATCCCCACCCCCACCCTCCTCTAGCTTATCTCTCCACGCTTCAGGCTCTCTGCCTTTATTCCTGATGAAGGGCTTTTGCCCGAAACGTCGATTTTGCCAGTCCTCGGATGTTGCCTGAATTGCTGTGCTCTTCCAGCACCACTGATCCAGGATATTTGAGAGGATGAGCTGGGGGACAGTAAACGTTCAGGATGTCATATTCTTCTCCGTGTAGCAGAGCCTTGAGAATGATGAACTGCCCATACTCATCCTTGATTTGATCTATCACCTGAAATGGGAGGTTCCTTCATACCAGTATGGCCACTCTTCTGCTTTTGGAGTTGAAGTCGAAGAAGAATACCCTATCGTATTCCCCCCTGCTGTAACTTCAGATGTTCCTGATTGGTTAAATGCATCTCTTGCAATACAGCGATGTCAACACTTTCCTTCTTAAGATTTGCAAGCACCTTTTTCCTTTTAATGGGGGAATAGCTTCCCTTTGTATTCCAGGTGCATCACCTGAACAGATCACTAGCCATGACTGCACACTACAGCCTGCGGTCCCCCCGAGAGAAAGAAGCCCATTCAATGTGTGGCGAGTGGAAAAACACAAACTTTATCAAATCTGAAAACTATTCTTACAAACACTACTAAAACTATTAAAACTGAGCAACTAACCACTACTCCTAACTTGAACAAATAAACACAGAAACCACAAATCTCGAGAGATCTGTGGCAGCACAGTGGCTCAGTGGATAGCACTGCTGCCCTCACAGCACCAGGGCCCAGGTTCGATTGCAGCCTCGGGTGACTGGAAATTGAACATTCTCCCTGTGTCTGCGTCGGTTTCTTCCGGGTGCTCCGGTTTCATCCCACAATCCAAAGTGTGCAGGTTAGGTGAACTAGCCATGCTAAATTGCCCATAGTTTTCCGGGATGTGTAGGTTAGGGGTAAATGTAGACGAATGGGTTTTGGGTGGGTTACCTTTCAGAGGGTCAGTGTGGACTTGTAGGTCTGAAGGGCCTAGGGGGCATTCACTCCCAACCTTGTAGCCGTCCTGGCACCTTTCAGTTAAGGCCATGCCCCAAACCCAGGCAATGGAAAAAAACCCTGTTATTTACACTCCTGCAAGTTGGCAATGGATTCCCTCCCCTCCCCCACCATAGCTCAACCACCCCTCACCCAGAAAAACAGAACAGTAAAATAACAGATAACTAACAAACAGATAAAACATGAAACAAACCATGTTTTACACCAAGCCTATAAGGTCAGAAACTATGAAAGGGAAAGAACAAAGAAAGAGGAGATTAAAAAAGGATGGATCTTGGTACATGAAAACACTGGTGAATATATTCAGTAAATATGCTCATTCAGATGATCTACAAACATTTTTAACGAGGGTGGTGAGTTCATGGAATGCTCTGCCAGTGGCAGTGGTGGACTCTCCCTCATTATGGGCATTTAAGCGGGCATTGGATAGGCATATGGAGGATAGTGGGCTAGTGTAGGTTAGGTGGGCTTGGATCGGCGCAACATCGAGGGCCGGAGGGCCTGTACTGCGCTGTATTCTTCTATGTTCTATGTTCTATGTTCTAAAAAAATTATGCCATTGTTCACAAACATCTTTTCCCCTCGGTCCAAGTCTATTATTTCAGCGAGTTCACAAATTCTTTTACTTTTTCCGCTGAGTCAAAGTTATAGACAGACCCTCCATAATTAAAATGTAGTACTGCCGGGTACCTCAGAGAATATTGAATATTTAACTCTGGATGTAGGTTTGCTCACTGAGCTGAAGGACCGTTTCCAAAATGAACCTTGCAGCTCAGTGAGCAACTTACATCCAGAACCTCAACCTGAGCTAAAAATCTTCTCAAAACTCACTAATATTTAAGTGTCTTAATTTTTTCTTAACGTCATCAAAAGCCTTCCTCTTCTTAATTATGGCCCCAGAAAAATCTTGAAAAAACATTATTCTCGAACCTTTATATATACAGGTTTCTTCCCAGTCTTCTGAATGTTTCTATTATTAACTGCTTTTCTTTATAGTGCTGGAGTTGCACTGGGACGGGGTGTAGGCGCTGCTCCAACCCAGACTTGTGCATCGTGATCCAGTGGGCCCGCTCCACACTCACCAGGCCTGATTTGATTTCCAGGCCCAGCAACTCCGGGAGCCACTTCTCCAGGAACTCGGCCAGGTTCTCGCCTTCTTCGCACTCCAGAAGACTGACCACATGTAAGTTTTTTCTCCAACCTCGATTTACGAGGTCATCAACCTGCTCCAACAAGGCCTGAACCTGGTCCTCCAAGGTTTGGATCCGCCCTTCAGAGTTCTCCGTCACGGTCTTCGAAGCCGTGGTCCACTGCTTGACACCTTCCATGCGTCGATCCAATGACTGAATCTTCTGCTCGTGCTTTTTCAGCATGGCAGAGATTGGTTCCAGCACCATTTCAATTTTTTGACAGAGTTTTGTGACCTCAGGTAGTAGATGCTGCTGCTCCTCTGAGCTCAGAGGCACCGCCACGGGGGTCGAAGCAGCGGCTGCAGGTGTACCTCACACAGTATGGGAGTGCCCTTCCTGCTGTGCTCCTCTTGCTCCCTTTCCCTTATTTGTCTTCATGTCGACTCCAAAGTCTCCAAATCCAAATTAAAAAGTTTCTAGGTGTTCTGCCTACTTTACAGTGATAATGGTGGGGTGACAGAAGCCCACCTTGCCTCGGGTATGGCACAGAGCCCAATGCAGCAGGCTTTTCAGACTGCTACCATCTTGAATCTCCCAATCATTTCTTAAATATGTAGACTAATCATGTTGCTATGAGGTGAACACGTTATTGAACATTGAACGATAGATTTATGACAGATACTTAAAGATATACAATTACAATATATAGTTCATTCATGCTTGTCAAGAAAATATTTGCCTAGATAGTTAGCATCTTAAAAAAAGGAAATCTTGATAGTTTCTATATTGGAAGACCATGAATAATAATTGTGTTGTAATTGCCAGTTATTTCTGCAAGTTAGATCACTATCCATGAGGATTGTTGATAAATACATGATTTGAAAATAAGATGAACAATCACAAACCCCAACATAAATTGCGCTGTGCATTGTGTGAGTGTGCTCAACAATACTAGCTGAACCCAGAGATGTCTTTTGTGGAGGAGGAGCTGTTCAGCACATCATCATGCCTGGCCGAGTGCCATTCATTAATACTATCACTTCCCAGTACTTAACTGTTAATGACAGTAACTTTTTTTAAGTCTTTATTTCCGATATAGTGATAGAAGTGGGAAAAGGTGTCTAGGAGCTCTTGGTGCAGCACTAGCGAATTGCATTTTAAGGAGCAGCAGCACAGGGCTGACTTCAATATTCCCTCTGAAGGCCATCAGAACAGCGAATGAGTGAGCCAGATGACTTGTAGGGAATTGGTTAATCAGCTCAATTCCTTCAACACTGGATATAATATCTGAAATATTAACTGACTCTACAGGAACAACAAGGTAGAATTACACAGCTCTGGCTTCCTTTGTTTCCAATATTTAACATTAATTTGATATTTTTACAAACCTTTCTTTCTGAAAAGAACCTACATCTTGAAACCCCTTTTATAAGCTTCTAAACTTTTGAATTTAAAAAATACCTAAAACAGACAGGTCGCCACTTTGGAATATTGTGTGCAATACTGGTCTCCTTCCTATTGGAAGGATATTGTGAAAATTGAAAGGGTTCAGAAAAGATTTAAAGGACGTTGCCAGTGTTGGAGGATTTGAGCTACAGGGAGAGGCCGAATAGGCTGAGGCTGTTTTCTCTGGACTGTCAGAGGCTGAGGGTGATCTTATAGAGGTTTATAAAATCATGAGTAGCACTGATAGTGTAAATAGATGATGTATTTTCCCTAGGGTGGGGGAGTCCAGAACAAGAGGGCATAGGTTTAGGTTGAAAGGGGAAAAATTTAAAAGGTACCGAAAGGGCAACTTTTCTATGCCGAGGGTGGTACATGTATGGAATAAGCTGCCAGAAGAAGTGGTGGAGGCTGGTACAATTACAACATTTAAAAGGCATCGGGATGTGTTTATGAATAGGAAGGATTTATGGTCCAAGTGCTGACAAATGGGACTCCATTAGATGGGGATATCTGGTCGGTATGGAAGAGTTGGACTGAAAAGTCTGTTTCTGTGCTGTACATCTCTATTACGCTATGACTATTGTGAAGGGTGCTCTGAGGCCTTGCCTGTGGTTACATTGATGGGAGGCAGCTCAAGGCCTGCCCCCTGGAACTTTGGGCACCTGGTCAGCAGGAGGACACTTTTAGGCAGCTGCCCTAGCTCTGAGGCCTTCAAAGGCTTGCAGGCCAATTGGAAAGTTGCAGTCAGCCTCTGACATTTAGCTATAACTGGCCATTTACTCAGCTTAAGTGGCTACTAAACACTTGCAGGGTGATGCTGGCAAACCAGCTCACTAGCCAAATGTTTGCATCCACCCTGCTATGTGCTTGTCTCCATACGGGGATAATTATCCTGACCTTGGAATCATTTGGGAATATACCTTTTGTCTTCAATTGTTGCAAATTATGTCGAAGATCCTTTGGATACTGCAGTTTACCAAGTCAGGAGTGGAAACCAGCTCAACAGAATGTGGGAATTCCTGAAAATCATCAATGTTGGAACAATTGTAAACAAAGAAGTATCTTTAGTTAGGTTCGCTTGAGTTTAAAATCTCAGTATGAGAATTATGTGTAAACATCCTACAGTTTAAGGAGGAGGTTAACTAAATCTGGATAAAATATACTGAGGAAAAGAAATAGATGCTGTTTGTCAAGAGGAAATGATGATTCAAGTGCAGAAAAATCAAAAATTGCTGGAAAAACTGAGCAGGTCTGGCAGCATTTGTGGAGAGAAACCAGAGTTAACGTTTCCAGTCCAATAACCCTTCTTCAGAACTGGTGGTGGCTGGGAAAAGTCTGGTGTCTATGCAGAAGGTAGTGTGGGGGAGGAGTAAGCAATAGGTGGAGATAGAGCCCAAAGTGAGAGAAAAACAGTTGGACAGAAAAAGGAATGGGTAATCATCAGCCTAGGACAATCAATAGTTATTAATGGGGACCACTGGAGGCTGACAATGGATTATGTTTGATAGCAGCCCATATAATGACAAAGCCTGGTGTGTGGGGGTTGAGGTAAGGACATAGAAGAAGGTTCTCAAGCCCTAGAATTGTTGAACAATACTAAATCCTGAAGGCTACAGAGTTCCCAAACAGACAAAGAGGTGTTATTCTTCCAACTTGAGCAGAGCTTCACTGGAGCACTGCAGCAAGCCTGAGACAGACATGCTGGCCAGGGAACAGGATGGTGCATTGAAGTGGTAGGCAGCTCAGAGTCTTTTCTTTGCAGACAGATGTAAGTGTTCTGCAAAGTGGTCACCCAGTCTGTGCTTCATTTCCCCAATTTAGAGGAGATTACATTGTGAGCAGCGAATGCAGTCGACTAGATTGAGTGGTGCAGGTAAAATGCTGCTTCACCTGGAAGGTGTGTTTGGGGCTTTTGGTAGTGAGGAGGGAGGAAGATATTACACATTCTCCGATTGCAAGGGAAGGTGTCACGGGGGTTTTAGGAGTGAAGGAGGAGTGGACCAGGGTGTCCCGGGAGAATGGTCCCTGCGGATTCCTGATGAAGGGCTTATGCTAGAAATGTCGACTCTCCTGCTCCTCGGATGCTGGCTGACCGCTGTGTTTTTCCAGCACCACACTTTTTGACAAGGGAGGGAAGGGGAATGTGTGTCTGGTGGTGGCATCTTCCTGGACATTGTGGAAATGGCAGCTAATGATCCTCTGGATGTGGATGCTGGTGAGATGATAGATGAGGATAAGAAAGACCCTATTGCTGTTGTGGAAAGGAAGAGAGGGGGTGAGGACAGAAGTGTGAGAGATGGGTCAGACCCAGCTGAGATCCCTGTCAACTATGGTGCTAGGGAATCCAGAGGAAGAAGGTGGACATTTTGGAGGCCCCCTTGCCATGGGTTTTTAGTAGATAATGGGGGTAGGCTATTGTTTACTTCTGTCTCATCCCCCCACCCAATCTTCTGCATAAAACAAACCTTTTCCTAGCTACAATGTGAGGAGGGGTCATTGAGCCTGAAACAATAATGCTGATTTCTCTCCACAGATGCTGCCAGACTTACTGTGTTTTTCCAGCAATTTTTTTTTTTGTTTCTGATGTCCAGCATCCACAGTTTTTTTGTTTTTTTGTTTAGTGCTGACTTTGTCTGGCAGGTACTAAAAAGCAGATATCTACATGTCAGCTAAAGATAGTGATACAGTGGTGAGAAATCTTGAACATCACACACCATTATAGGGCAGTGTTCACTTAATTAGAAAAAGTGTAACATAAGCCATTTTGAAAGAAGGCATTTGAGAAAAGCAGATAGAAGTCACAGTTCATATTGAAAGTAAGGGAAATATGAATTCTTGCAAAAGATTGGTTTAATGGTGTGCAATTCTTTAATTTAAGTAATCTTACGATTCACTTGGTACTATGTTGCAGGCCCATTAGTGAGGCAGACATGACACATCAACATTTGGATCAAGAACAAGTGCAGAAGGAAGGACATTATTTGTAGGACATCAGGAAGGTGGAAACAGTGCATAAGTCATGAAACTGAATTGGATCCATTGTCTCCATAGGGAATTACCTGGGATCTATTGAAGTAAGAAATGAGAGAGTTCAAGCTTAAGCTTTTACTTGCTTGAAGAAAAATCGTTGATATTTTATGGCAGAGATTCATTAAGAAAACTATAATGGAAAGTATAAATTGAAATCATTTTACACAAATTGTGAGACACAAATCAAATGTGTGAATCAATTTGTGATTTCTGAACACAAATCAAAATAAATGGTCATGGAACTCATAAATGGGCTGCAGTACTAAACTTGTTACCATGCAATAATTAGATTAACTCTGGTGAGTAACGTCAAAGTAAAAGGAAAACTAATGTAAAACCAGCCAAAATGCAAGGGATTTTCAAGTAATCCTCAATGATGGAAATAGAGAAAACTAAAAGTTTTAATTTCTGGATGGCAGATTTTGATGGGGATGGAACTAAGAAATATGCTTTAGCCTTCATCATTAGATAGGAAGGTACAAATGGAATATAATTAAGGGCCTCACAGCGCCAGAGACCCGGGTCCAATTCCCTGTGTGTCTGTGTGGAGTTTGCACATTCTCCCCGTGTCTGCGTGGGTTTCCTCCGGGTGCTCCAGTTTCCTCCCGTAGTCCAAAAATGTGCAGGTTAGCTGAATTGGCCGTGCTAAATTGCCCGTAGTGTTAGATGAAGGGGCAAATGTAGGGGAATGGGTGGGTTGCTCTTCGGAGTGTCGGTGTGGACTTGTTGGGCCGAAGGTCCTGTTTCCACACTGTAAATAATCTAATCTAATCAAACTGCAGAACAAGCATTCCATCAGATATTAGATGAGCTAGTAAATGAGTTTGAGCAACAGAAAATGATGAGGCGAAAGGACTAAAATAATCCTTCATTAAGTTTAAAGGCACAGATACAATTAGAAACAACACCACCAGCATTTTATTTATATCGTGCTTTAAATGCAATAAAATGTCCCAAAGCACTTCACATTGTGATAACCCAATGTTGAACCCCATAAGGACATATTAGGTCAGGTGACCAAACGTTTGGTCAAACAGGCAAAAAAGTCTCTTAAAAGGTGGAAAGTGAGGTAAGGAGGCAGAGAGATGTTGGGAGAGAATTCCAGAGCTTGGCATGCCGGGCCAGCAATGGCAGAGAATTTAGAATTGGAAATGGGTATGAGGCCAGAATTAGTACAGATCCTAAACCCCCTCCTCCCTTCCCCTCCAATCCCACACCACACCCACACCATATTCACATTATTCTTATGAGGGTAAATTCCTCGATATAAGTTGTTTCAATATACATTGTACTTTTTACCAAGGGTCCTCTGTATATGCTATATTGAATGGGTCTGGAAGTGGAATTCATAACAAGTAGGATGAGTAGATTATGTGGCCCATTGACCTTGCTCTCCATTCACTGCAATTCAGGCTGATCCTAAGCTTCAACTCTATGTCTCCACATGTTCCACATGTCCCTTGATTCCCTGAGAGACCAAAAGTCTACTCATCTTAATTTTAAATATATTCAACAATTATATGTAACTCCCTTGGATAGAGAATTCCAAGGATTGGCAACAATTTCAGTGAAGAAGCCTCTAACATCTTGGTTCTAAACAAACAACCCTTTATACCGAAACTCTACCCTCATATTAATGATTCCTCAGCCAGGCTAAACTATCTCCCCCTGTCTAGTTGTCAAGTTCTTTCAGATCTTGTATGTTTTAATTAAATCATGTTTAATTCGTCTAAACTCCAGTTAATATGTATCCAATTTAGTCAGCTTCAAATCATTGGACAACTTTATCACCTCAAGGATCTACTGAAACATTGCTTTAAAACATCAAATGCAAATATATCCTTCCTTTTAAACACCAAAACTGTTCACAGTATTCCAGTTGTGGTCAAAGCTCTATACAATTGTAACAAGACTTCTTTATTCCTACATTCCAATCTCCTTACAATGCAGAGCAACATACCTTTTGCCCTCCTAAGTGCGTGCTAACTTCTTGTGCTCCACATACGAGTACACCCAAGTTTCTTTGAACATCAATACTGACAAGTTTCACACCTTTAAAAAAAAGTATTCTGCTTTTCTATTCTTACAACCAAAGTGAATAACCTCACACTTAGTCATATACTCCAGCCGATAATTTGTATGGTTATTTTTGATATTTCTGTCATCTTATTTTCTTAGCAATCATTGTAAATAATTACTTATCTAATAATAGAACATTGCAAATTAATTTTTGAAACTTAAAGAACTAAAGATACAGTTCACTGTGTGTTTCTAGTAAAAGTATGCCATTTCCATTTTGTATATTGTACATTTCTTTTCCATTACATGGTTAAATTCAGTGGGAAATAATCAAGCTAATTTGTCCATTATGTCAACGTAAAATATCAGATCTCAGCTGGTATTATTACTTTCTGTCAATTGACTTCATCTTGTTTTCAGTTTTAGCACAATCGAGAAAGGAAGACGTAGTTTTGCAACTCTCGATATTTACCTACACTTATCCTTGTTCCAAAAATCCAATTTAACACACAGGGAACAAGTCAAATTGTAATGATACTAGTGAATGAACATTTACTTACCAATATATACGATTTTTCAAATAACAAGCTGTGCAAGTAAATTCTAGCTTCCTGTTACTAACACTTCCTTTTAAAAGAGATGGGTAACAAAACCTCAAAACATAATTGCAACACAAAAGAGCAGTCTAAATTGACACCAAACTTAAAAAAAAAATGAGCTTAGTACTTGGAGGGAGGCTGAAAATGTACTAAAAGTCTTTGACCTTTAGCACAAGGCTCGTGAACTTGGAAAGTGGATCAGTGCCCATTATGGTATATGAAATCAGTGGAACAATCATTGATACTTTCTGTAAAACAATGAACAGTGTGCTTCATTGGCTTACAGTCCAGGTAGTAAGGACAGAAATTTTCCCTCTCAAGTTCCCAGTCCAGAACTCTGCAACAGACAATTTTTCACTGCATTTATTTTCTGTAGTTCGAAGAGCATTTACGATGCAGTATTTCTTAAATTTTTTCCCACCGTGATCCTATTTCGATGCTTGAAAATTGTTGTAATCTTTTTTGAGAACTGTGAAAATGGGGCCAGGTGTGTGGGTGGGGAGAACACCTGTGAGACCTGGATAGGGATGGGGCTGGACCTGATTGGGGGAAACAGAGTTCCATGGTGGCCATCGCTGCCTTGGGACCCTATAACTGCAACTCATAACCCCATTTGGTTTCCCAAGCTTCACTTTGGGAAGCTCTGTTTTGAGGTTCAAGCTTCTACTCTTAACTATAGTTGTCTCAATGTTTGTCTCTTGGAAAGTTGTATTTGAAATCAAGAAAGCATTCATTTTAGAATTATCCAATTGGCTTCCCTTCAACTTGAAATGTAAACATAGAGCATTGCTACCTTATATTTTGAAATGCCTTCAATACTAATACCTAATTTTGTGAACTAAAGTGTCCTCTAAATTGCTGAATGGCCTGAACAAAATGAATGGCAGGATTTTCCAATCCGTGCGATGGTTAGAGAATGGCGTGGTGGTGGTGGTGGGGGGTGCTTGGTGAACCTTATTGGGTGAGAAGCCACAAAGCAGATCCCCATTGTCGACATAAACCTTGTAGATTAGGTTTTCCCCTTTTAATGGTGGATTGAGGATGTCATCATGAGGCTAACTGTATGCACTTACAACTCATTCCTTCCACAACCTCCTGGAATTTGCTTCATTTTCCCAATAAATTTCAACCCATTCGAGAAACTCAGTGCTTCAGAGAACTGGCAGCAAAACACAGGGATGGAGCAGGTGAGTAGCACTTCATCCATCTCTGGGAATCCATTTGCTGCTTTCTTCCATATAGCAGTGTGACTTTAATTGATGCTTGTAGCCACTTGTATTCTCATTTCTCTAAGTACAATCAATGCATCTAAATGAATCCAGGCACACTGCCTACTTATCTGTAAGCCTTATTGGCTCATGGCAAATGGGGTACAATTTACAACTCAAGGGCAGACTTTAATATATAGCAAATGGGACTGCTTATAGCTGACAGCATGGAACCAAACAAGTTGTGAACAGGAAGTCCAAATGTCATCAAATTGAAAAAGAAGGGAAATGGAGGTAGGTTATGCTTCAGTGTCTCTGAGTGTTGTGTCATGCGGTGATTCTAGGGTGCTGCAGGGACTGTTGCCCATACTGAAGTTGACTTCTATCTGGAGATCAGTCTGAGGGCTGGGGAACTGGAGGGAATGATAACATATTTTACATGAAAGGTGAGGAACGAGGAGCATACAGTCATGTAAGAGGGGTTAAAGAATATGGAAACAGGCCCTTCGGCCCAACAAGTCCATACTGCTCTTCCCAAGAGCATCCCGCGCAGAGCCATTCCCCTCTATTTACCCCTGACTCATGCACCTAACCTGTACATCCCTGAACACTATGGAAAGTTTAATGTGGCTAGTTCACCTAACCTGCACATCTTTGGACGGTGGGAGGAAACCAGAGCACCCAAAGGAAACCCACTCAAACATAGAGAATGTGTAAACTCCACACAGACAGTCGCCTGAGGCTGGAATCGAACCTGGGTCCCTGCTGCTGTGAGGCAGTAGTGCTAACCACTGAGCCACTGTGAATACAGTATGCTCAGCAGAGGCATTAGGACTTCATTGTCCGGGGCTCCAGGGGAAAGGCTGGGGACATCATTGGTGACAATAAATGCTTTGCATTGAGGAGTGGAGGATGTTGGGTCTGAGGAGCAGGGTGGTACTTAAATGGCCCAATGAAGGAGGACAATGCTTTAATTTTTGCCAGAAAATAATGTAGATACATTGCAAGTAAATCAGGCTACATCAAACATCAGAACAGTGAAAGTATGCTGAGCTGTATGATATTTATTTCTTTAACTTAAACTCTTGTGCTTTCAAAAGGATTTCTTCCTCCATTGCCTACCACTCCATCGAGATCAGGCCTGACATCTGCAATGGGGTTGGGGCAGGCCTGATGACTGGTGTGCGCTGGTGACTGTAAAGAAATTGCTGGGCATCATCTTGGCATCAGGGCTCAGTCTCCTTGGCTTGATGTGTAGCTGATAATATGCTCACTGGCAGAAGGGAATTAGAGAGGCTGGGCATGGCTGGAATGTGCTGAGCTGAAGTTTCCCAGGGTGCCTGCTCATCACTTCTCCTCCAGCCTTCTAGCACCATCCTGCCTCCCTGAGAGGAAGGGGCAACTGGAGAAGTGAAGCTGAACAGTGAGAGCTAGAGCAATGGAGTATAGGTCTGTGCCTACACCTGGCAAGCACTGACTCCAAGGTAGCCACCACCCTTTCCATTGAGGAAGCCAAGCACTTGCAATCAAGAGCTACCACTCTCAACAGGAGATGGACAGATTCTTCTAACCTTTGCTTCAAATTAGCAAGAGCCTCTGGCATTCCTGCCTGATGATCCCCAGCCTGTCACTGCAGGTTGAGAATGTCAGTTATGGCAAGGGGAAGGGGCTGTGCAGGGGCCTGGTTTCTGGCAGACATTGAGTATCTGAAACCTTGAGTATTTCCTGCCCTTCTGGCTACAGACATACTCACCAGACAGTGCTAAAGGTACTCACAGAGGTGACCATCTCTGTGGTGATGGAGGGTGCAGCAGAACACCTTGCTGAGATGTCAAAGGCTTCATACGTGGAGGGGCTTGTGTCCCACAGTCCAAAGATGCGCAGGTTGGATGGACTGACCATGCTAAATTGCCACATTGTGTTAAGCGATGTACATGCTAGGGAGGTTAACTATGGTAAATGTGGGATTACGGGGATAGAGTGGGATCCTTTTCAGAGGGTCAGTGCAGACTTGATGGGGACGAATAGAGTCATAGTGTTTCTATGATTCTGATTCAAAGGACAAGGCTCCCAGCTGGAGATGAGCGGAGTTGGGTAGTATTATAAAAGGTGGATATAGGCAATCTTAATGATGGTTCAGAAATGTAGTCACAATGTAAATTGTGTGTCAAAAACTACATCCAGGTTATGAACAGTCTTTTTATGTTAATTGTTTTACAATCTTTCCTTCCTGGCAGGATACATTTCTTCAGTTGAATTTATCGTTAGGCTCAAACCTCAACAAGGAGAGATTTTAAAAGATTCCAGCGCCTATAGCTTAGACTTGGTCATAAAATGAAATGTCATTCTCCCTCAGAGTTTTCAAAATAAAATATATCTACAAAGGTATATTATAACAGAAACAACTCACTTGAATTAACCAATACAAAGAATCTGATTTACAATTGCAGAATATTTTTAGTTATTTGTTTTGTGGTTCAGATTTTGGGACACTGAATGTCAGCCAATAACATTTTAATAATTGCTTGGTATAATTTTATGCTAAGAATCCATTACCTGGATTACATTATAGTAATAGTTAAAATGTCATAAAGTACAGGCTAATTATAATCAATTCCTTAAGATTAACGATTATACTAATGAATCCACCCAGATAATGCTGATCATATACATTTCATCTGGAGAGAAATGTAAGGCAACAATTTCTATTTAGAAATGTAACACAATTTTCTAAGCCACACAGAAGTAGCTATTCAGAATATTCAATTTTACCTAGAAACACTGAAGTATTCAAATCCAACTAGAAATAGACTCAAAGAATATAAACAATCCTTTAAAAAACATATAATCCCAATATAAACTTAAAAACTGATACAAGACACAAAAAATCTATATGAAAAGATGGCCGATCAAGTAATAGAGTCTTAGAGATGTACAGCACAGAAGCAGACGCTTTGGTCCAACCCTTGCCGACCAGACATCCTAAATTAATCTAGTCCCATTTGCCAACATTTGGCCCATATCCCTCTACTCTTCCTATTCATATACCTATCCAGATGCCTTTTAAATGTAGTATTTGTACCAGCCTCCACCACTTCCTCTGGCAACTCATTCCATACATTCACCATCCTCTGCATGAAAAAAGTACCCTTTGGGTCCCTTTTAAATCTTACCCCTCTCACCTTAAACCTATGCCCTCTAGTTCTGGACTCCTCCACCCACGGAAAAGACCTTGGCTATTCACCCCATCCATGCCCCTCATGATTTTATAAACATCTATAAGGTCACCCCTCAGTTTCCGATGCTTCAGTGAAAACAGCCCCAACCTATTCAGCCTCACCCGATAGCTCAAATCCTCCAACTCTGGCAACATCATTGTATTCTTTTCTGAACCATTTCAAGTTTCACAACATCCTTCCTATAGGAGAGAGACCAGAACTGCTTGCAGTATTCCAAAAGTGGCCAAATCAATGCCATGTACAGCTGCAACATGACATCCAACTCCTATACTTAATGCAGTGACTAATAAAGGAAAGTATACCAAATGCTTTCTTCACTATCCTATCTACTTTCAAGGAACTATGAACCTGCATTCCAAGGTCTCTTTGTTCAGCAACACTCCCCAGAACCCTACCATTAAGTGTATGAGTCCTGCCCTGACTTGCCTTTCCAAAATGCAGCACTCACATTTATCTAAATTAAACTCCATCTGCCACTCCTTGGCCCATTGGTCCATCTGATCAAGATCCCATTGTACTCTGAGCTAACCTTCTTCGCTGTCTACTACACCTCCAATTTTGTTGTCATCTCCAAACTTACTAACTATACCTCTAATGTTCACATCCAAATAATTTATATAAACGATGAAAGGACCTGGCATCGATCCTTGTGGTACACCACTCAGCACAGGCCTCATGTCTGAAAAGCAACCCTCCATCACTACTGCCCTCTGTCTTCTACCTTTGAACCAGTTCTGAATCCAAATAGCTACCTCTCTCTCTATTCCATGAGATCTAACCTTGTTAACTAGTCTACCGTAAGGAATTTTGTCGAACGCCTTACTGAAGTCCATTTATGTCACATCCACTGCTCTGCCATCATCAATTCTCTTTGTTACTACTTCAAAAATCTCAATCAAGTTCATGACACATGATTTCCAACACACAAAGCCGTGTTGACTATCCCTAATCAGTTGTTGCCTTTCCAAATATACGTAAATCCTGTCCTCAAGATTCCCTCCAACAACTTGACAGGCTCACCTAGTCTATAGTTCCCTGGCTTTTCCTTCCCACCTTTTTTAGATAGTGGCACCAATTTAACCAATCTCCAATCTTCAGGCATCTCGCCAGTGATTAAAGATGCAAATATCTCAGCAAGAGGCCCAGCAATCACTTCCCAAGCTTCCCACAGAGTTCTAGGGTACGCCTGATCAGGTCCTGGGGATTTATCCACTTTTATGCATTTCTAATTTAAAAGCTGGCATTAATTAACTCCTATATCTTATGGTTTTGTGTCACTTCGAAAAGACATCAGAACGTTCCATCAGAATCACTCCAAAGAAGAGTCGCTGGACCTGAAATGTTAATTCTACTTTTTATCCTCAGAGGCTGCCAGACCTGTTGGGTTTCTCCAGCAATTTCTGTTTTTACATCAGATCTTTGTTTATTGTGAGTTATGTGTGAATAAATCCATTGAAGAACTAACATCTGCTGCTGTCTTATTTGTTCTCAAGGTTCTTCTATTTATCTTTCCTGCACTTGTTTCCAAGTTCTGGGTTTGGCAAAGATTCAAATTCTGTGTTTGCTGGGTTTTTTTCAAAGTGTGATCTCAATACTAATTTTCTTTAAGTTAACCACCTTTTACAAAAAAAATCACAAACAGATTAAAATTAATGTTGCTACACTTCGAAGTGCATCTTTAACGACTGTTGTAAAAGCACATTAAACTGCCCAGCGAAGTTGGCTGCTATGACCAGTGTCTGGACTTGGCAGTAACCTTCCAACATTTTCTCAAAAATCAAAGTCATAGAGTCATAGAAAGTTTTGATAAGATTTGTAGCTCAGGTTGAGGTTCTGGATGTAGGTTTGCTCGCTGAGCTGGAAGATTGATTTCCAGACGTTTCATCACCCTACTAGGTAACATCTTCAGTCTCCCATGGGGAACCTTGTCAAACGCCTTACTGAAGTCCATATAGTTGACATCTACCGCTCTGCCCTTATCAATCCTTTGTTACTTCTTCAAAAAACTCAATCAAGTTTGTGAGACATGATTTCCCACACATAAAGCCATGTTGACCAGCCCTAATCAGTCCTTGCCTTTCCAAATACATGTACAACAATCTGGAGGGTGGCATGGTGGCTCAGTGCGAGCACCGCAGCCTCACAGCACCATGGACCTAGGTTCAATTCCAGCCTTGGGCGACTGTTTGTGGAGTTTGCACATTCTCCCCGTGTCTGCATGGGTTTCCTCCGTGTGCTCTGGTTTCCTCCCACAATCCAAAGAAGTGCAGGTCAGGTGAATTGGCCGTGTTAAATTGCCCCAGTGTTCCATACATTAGTCAGATGGAAATGGGTCTGAGTGGGTTGCTTTTTCGAGGACTGGTTGTGCCAAAGGGCCTGTTTCCACACTGTAGGGAATCTAATTAAAAAAACTTACCCACCACCGACCTCCGGCTCTCTGATCTATAGTTCCCTAGCTTGTCCTTACCACCCTTCTTAAACAGTAGCATTGAGTCAGCCAAACTCCAGTGTTCTGGCACCTTAGCTGTGACTATAAATGATACAAATATCTCAGTAAGAGGCCCAGCAATCAGTTCCCTAGCTTCCTACAGAGTTCTAGTGTACACCTGATCAGGTCCTAGGGATTTATCCACTTTTATGCTTTTCAAGACATCCAGCACTTCCTCCTCTGTAATATGGACATTTTTCAAGATGTCACCATCTATTTCCCTACATTCTATATCTTCCAGGTCCTTTTCCACAGTAAATATTGATGCAAAATACTGATCTTTAAGGGGTCCTATTCTCTCCCTAGTTACCTTTTTATCCTTAATGTATTTGTAAAAAAAACCCTTTGGATCCTCCTTAACTGTACTTGCCAAAGCTATCTCATGTCCCCTTTTTGCCTTCCTGATTTCTCTCTTAATAATACTCCTACTGCCTTTATCCCTTTCTAAGGATTCACTCGATCTATGCTGTCTATACCTGGCATATGCTTCCTTCTTTTTCTTAACCAAACCCTCAATTTCTTTAGTCATCCAGCATTCCCTGTACCTACCAGCCTTTCCTTTCACCCTAACAGGAATATACTTTCTCTGGATTCCCGTTATCTCATTTCTAATGGCTTCCCATTTTCTAACCGCCCTTGTATCTGTGGACATCCGTCCCCAATCAGCTTTTGAAAGTTTTTGCTTAATACCGTGAAAATTGGCCTTCCTCCAATTTAGAACTTCAACTTTTAGATCTGGTCTATCCTTTTCCATCATTATTTTAAAACGAATAGAATTATGGTCGCTAGCCCCAAAGTGCTCCCCTACCGACACCTCAGTCACCTGCCCTGCCTTATTTCCCAAGAGTAGGTCAAGTTTTGCACCTTCTCTGGTAGGTACATCCACACAATCAATGCCTCCATGTAAACTGAGAATGGGACTGGAATGTCAGCTGTGGTGTTATAAACTTCCACAGAGACAGAATGTTTCTAAGGAAACTCTCTACTCCACCTCGCCCTCAAAATAAATTGCAACATTATTCCTATCCTGCAGGGAGGCAAGTTAATGGCTCCATTTAACCTCTAAGTTGCTTCATAGACAGTTGGTTATCTGCAATTCAAGCCTTGGTCTTAATGGTAACTTCCAAACCACCCCCCCCGCCCCCCGCCTTGGAGGCTTAGTCACTGAGTGCTGAACTTGACTGTCTTTTATCCATACAACTTTTAAATAGTAGCAATCAGTTTAAGGGTCAGGGCTGCTTCACAGAACATCTACTGATGATACAAAAACCCCTATGTTAGGGTTGTAAAGGAAAAGCCTGTAAAAAAGCAGCAATCATCCTGCATTCTGCTCTCGGCAAGAAATCAACCTTCTTCTGTTGCAACAGGAAAGCAGAAGTGACATTTCAGCAATATTCTTCTGAGGAAATTTTAAAGAGAAGATACTATCTATGACCCTTGAATGGCTAGGCAGCCAACTAAACAGCTAACTACAATTTTTAACTTTTGGTCTCCATCTTAAAAGCAAGTACATTCATAAACTGGTATCCCTCAACAGTTTTGTACTTAAGTTGTTACGAATTGAATAATTTCTTTATTCTTATGGATTTGAACTCTCCTTAGTGCACCACTGTGTGTGAGATAAAGCCATGTCTAGTTTAACTTTATAACACCGTCATTGAGGTACTCACAAGGTCATAAACTGTGGAAAATACACCGTAATGTTTAGAAAGAGTAGAAATTAAATTCTTGATATGTTTTTAGGATAGATGGTGAAAATATGGAGGGAGATTAATTTTAAAACTCTCAAATCTGTCTGTAATGCATTAGCTGTTGCATTCAATTGATTTTCTACTTCACAGGGACAGCAATAGGGGGTAGAGGAAAATGGCTTTAGCTTTCTGAATATTTCATTGTGAGAAATTTCTTGGATGTTGGGAAAGTAATTTTGTAATCGTGGAGGAGTTGACAGAAGTGGTGATAAGGGAGAGCAAGGTGTCAGTTGTTTATACATGTCAACTAACATAGTCCTTTTCGGACGTGTTGCTTTGAATAGCAATGAAGGGATGGATGATTGACGGGCACCAAGGGAAATGGTGTGGGAGCTGGAAGTGAAATCATTGTCAGTTATTCTGTCTCCGATCAGATCAATAAGAATGGAACCTGGTGAATGCAATGCTATTTATCTCCTGGCATCAATCAGCAGCCATTGACACACATCAACCCTGGATCAATTGACAAACTCTATCACCGCTCCCCCTACTTCCCCCAATTACTGAGCCCACCCTCAATTACTGTCCTCTCTCCCTCAAACAGTTGCTGAACTATCCTTCTGATCAATAGACAGTTCCTCTGGTCCAGTGATAGCGTCCTTCTTTCTGAGCCAGGACACCTGGTTCAAGTAAGTGAAACAAAGACCTGTGAGTGGTGGAGATCTCAAAAACAAAACAAGGACAGAAATTGCCGGAGAAATTCAGCAGGCCTGGCAGCAACTCTGGAGAGAAAACAGAGTTAACATTTTGAGTCCAGTGAGCCTTCTTCAGAACTCGAAGCAGCTAGGAAAAGGCACTAATGACAGTGGAATGGTGGAGAAGAGGAGTGAGTGAAAAACTGGAGGCCCCACCTGCTTTAGAGGGGTTGATAACATCTCTAAGCAGATTGATTAGAAAGCCACTTCTTCTGATCAATAACTGGCCTCTCCCTGAGGTCAACTACATACCTCTTACCCAGAAGAGAAAGGGAGGTGGGGAGGGGGAAGGATGAGGGGACAAGTTTCTGTCAGAGCACATTGTATCTACTCAGCAAAACATGAATGTTGAATATACGAACAAACATCAAGAATAAGCCACCCTGCCATTCAATAAGATCATGGCTGATCTGATTTAGGAGAAAGTGAGGACTGCAGATGCTGGAGATCAGAGCTGAAAATGTGTTGCTGGAAAAGCGCAGCAGGTCAGGCAGCATCCAGGGAACAGGAGAATCGACGTTTCGGGCATGAGCCCTTCTTCAGGAATGAGGAAAGTGTGTCAAGCAGGCTAAGATAAAAAGGTAGGGAGGAGGGACTTTGGAGAGGGGCGTTGGAAGTGCGATAGGTGGAAGGAGGTTAAGGTGAGAATGATAGGCCGGAGTAGGGGTGGGAGCGGAGAGGTCAGGAAGAAGATTGCAGGTTAGGAAGGTGATGCTGAGTTCGAGGGTTGGGACTGAGACAAGGTGGGG
>NC_057722.1:34859035-34877913 GCF_004010195.1 Chiloscyllium plagiosum | reverse complement strand
AATCTTCTTCCTGACCTCTCCGCCCCCACCCCCACTCCGACCTATCATCCTCACCTTAACCTCCATCCACCTATCGCACTTCCAACGCCCCTCCCCCAAGTCCCTCCTCCCTACCTTTTATCTTAGCCTGCTTGGCACACTCTCCTCATTCCTGAAGAAGGGCTCATGCCTGGAGCGTTGATTCTCCTGCTCCTTGGATGCTGCCTGATCTGATTTAACCTCAGCTCTACATTCCTGCACAGCTCCAATAATTTTCTTCCCCATGATTATCAAGAATCTACCCCTGCCTTAACAATATTTAATAATTCTCTATCCCTGCAATTTGAGGAAGGGAATTCCAAAGATTCACAACCCTCTGAGGAAAACAATGTTTTCTCATCTCTGTTTTAAATGAAAATCCCCTTATTTTTAAACTATGACCCCTACTTCTAGAACCTTGCACAAGAGGAAGCATTGATTTGACATCCACCTGGTCAAGTCTCCTGAGGATCTTATATGTTTCAATTAAGTCATTTCTGACATTTCTACATTCCATAGGATACAGGCCTAGCCTGTTTGGCCATTTCTCATGAGCCTTTGAGCTGGATGATGCACAAAGCCGACTACTCTTGAAGAGCAGAAAAAGGTGCTTTCAGCCTTTTGAATTGCATTGCACATGATTGGAAAGGAGATTGTAGGAGTTGATCTCTAATATGATGTCTCAGACCCATGGAAAGAAAGGACAACTGTATGAGCAGCAGGCTGAACAGTTGACTGAGTGAATGCTGGCTTTCATCAATGATCTGGATATTCTGAATGAAGTTTGAAGCAGGATTAAATACAGCCTCAGTTTGTCTGTTCAGCATCTTATGGATGTGGAGCAATACACTGCTTAGCTCTTTGATAGCCAGGAAAAAAGGCTTGGCCAGGAGAGTGAAGATTGATAAACTGCTCAAGGACATGGGATCACAGATACCACTTTTAAGTCCCCACTTTGTCCTCAATCAGAGCCTCACAGGTTGCCTCCTGTCCCATTGTCCATGTCTACCCCTGTGCAGGTAGTATTGACAGGCACATCATGGCTCCAAACTCCATAGGTGCCAGCCAACAGCATCTCAGCAGGCAAAGCAGGGGATTGAGAACCTTCTAAAGCCAATGTGGCTGCAGTACATTGGAGAATAAGGAGGGGGAAAGGAAGGACTTGCAGTTATGCAAGAGTGTCACATTTCTGTTTAATATTTATCAGCCATAAACTTGATTTCAAACCAGCATTGCTCCATTGTCTCCATTGTTGCTGTTTGTCTTGTAAAAGCATGGTATGACAAGAACAAAACAGAGAGTGATGGAGGTTAGTGAGAGGGATGAATTTGCTGACAGAGGGATTGCTTTGTGTTGTGGACTGGGAGACAAAGTGTGCTCAGAATTAGTGTGTATGATGGCTGTATTGTCTTAGATTAGCTGAAACGTATCTGAATGAATCCATCTTGGGCATTCTAGGCATCTTAGTTAGAGCTAAAGGTACCCTTTCATCTGTCTCCTTTCCCTGCTCTTCCAAAGATGCAGAATGGTCATCCCCTTTCTTTTCTCGCAGTTCCAGTGCTCATAGGTTAGCACAATTTGAGAAAATGTTGCTGGTGCATACTGAAAAACATCCCAGGTGTCTTCAGTTTAGGAAACTGAACTGCATTTGGCAGTATCCTGATGGCTTACTCAATGAACACTTATTTGCCCATTTAATTTACTTGTACCCTGTCTTCATGTCCTGCTTACTCTCCATAACCCTTTAACCCATTACTAATTAAAAATCTATCTCATCCTTAATTTTACTCCATGGTCTAGCACCACGTCTGGATAGTGAATTCCATAGAGCCACAGTTCTTAAGACAAGTAATGTCTCCTCATCTCTGTTTTAAACCTACTACCCTAATCCTAAAACTATGACCATTCTTTATAGATTGCTACACAAGGAAACAGCCCTCTATGTCTACTTTGTCAAGCCCCTTTAACATCTTATATACCACAATTAAGTTTCCTTCTTCTAAGCTCGAGACTAATATAGAGTTGAAAAGCGTGGCGCTGAAAAAGCACAGCATGTCAGGCAGCATCTGAGGAGCAAGAGAGTTAACATTTTGGGCATAATCCCTTCATCACGAAGGGCATATGCCCGAAATGTTGACTGTCCTGCTCCTTGGATGCTGCCTGACCTGCTTTGCTTTTCCAGCACCACACTCTCGACTCTGATATCCAGCATCTGCAGTCCTCACTTTCTTCTGGACAATATACGCTGAAACTGTTCAATCTCTCTTCATAAGCCAAACTCATCTCTGGAATCAACCTCTGCTGATTTCTCCAATGCAACTACATCCCTCCTCAAGTAAAAGTGCTAAAACTGTATGCAACACTCCAAGTGCAGTCTCCGTAATGCCTTGTACAGTTGCAGCAACAATTCTCTACCTTTAAATCCTATTCCTTTAGCAATAAATGTCAAAATTCCATTTGCCGTCCTCATCATTTACTGTAACTGAAAATTAGTTTTCTACGATTCATACATGAGCGCACCCAGATTCTGCTGCGCTGAAGTACTCTGACGTTTCTCTCCATTGTGTTAGAAAATTATCCATGTACTCGTCTGACTGAATTGGGTATCTCACACTTAATCACGTTAAACTCAATTTGGCCTGTTCATCTAACCTATCCATATCCAGTTGTAAATTTCTTATTTCTTTACTACAACTTACTTCCCCACCTATTTTGGCGTCATCTCCCAAATTGGCTTTGGCACCTTTTTATCCCTGCATCCAAGTAATTAATATAGATTGCAAATAGTTGGATTCTGAGGACTGAACTCCATCAGTCCTGCCATTGGAGAGTAGCTCTTGTCTTCAAGAGGTCATTGTTGACTCGGTGTTGACGTGCAAAGATCATTGTAGGTGTGGACTGATAGGCGGTGAAGGAATCTGGGTAATGGAGGATACCCAGGTCTTCCAGGCTCACCATCACCTTCCCATGGACAATTAAGAATGGCCTTATGAAGGAGTCTGATGAAAAAAATACTAAAAGAGAATATTGCTGATGTGCGTGATGATGTTTTGTTGTTTGGATAGTAGCTGAACATAAATGGAGTGAAATCGCTATTGTTTTAAACACAGCTGGGCCATCAAGGAGGAGGAGGGGGGATTGCTTTGGTCATCACTTGTGTGCAGTCTGTGACTCCCAGCAAATTCATTAACTGCAGCAAATACAAGGGTCCTCTCATTCTGACTGATCTCATCAGAGAATTTAAGTGAAAAGCCTGGCAAACATGGCATCCGTCACCAAGGAGATGTAATTTGACACATCAGGTTGTGAGTAACTATAAATATACAACCACCTGATGAAGGCAGCACTCCTAAAGCTTGTGCTTCCAAATAAACCTGTTGGACTATCACCTGGTATTGTGTGATTTTTAACTTTGTCCACCGCAGTCCAACACCAGTACCTTCAAGTCATTATAAATATCAGATTCTTGGAAGGAGCCAGAGGCAAAGAAATTCAGGGCACACTGATCTTGACAGCAAGAGGCTGCAAATGTCAGCAAGCACCTGACAGAAACGTCTTCAGCTCCTGAGGGACTGCTGCTCAGCCATGTCTAGAAAGCTAATCCTCTGTCCTTATATCCTCTGTAAGGCACATCCTTCCTACAAACCTCAGCTCCGTGTTCATTTCCCAAGTCCAGTGGAACAGCAGGTATTTGTGGAGAAATCTGCTTGTGCTGTTCCTGTTGCTGTTACTGAGGCTTCTCCTCTTGTCCCCCATCTGAGTTTGAAGGTAGAGTGGCACATATGGTCCCATAGTGCTCTGAATGCTAACAACTAGGAAATGCAAATCTCTTCCAAACCAATTACAACACTTTCTCACAACAGATTTTGAATGATCTCAGGATAATGGTAACTGCACGTTTTTGGGGCTCCAAAATGCATGCCTAACTATTTGACAGAATTTTCCAGTTTGTGAGTCACACTGAAGTCCATGAAGGGTGTATAGATCAGCTTTTCAGAAGGCCTGCCTTCATTCTCCAACACAGTTGGAATTTTCTAATCTTCCAGGACACCTCCATACTCTCACACATCTCTCATGCCATCCCATGCACCCTCTGACACTCCATGCTAACTCTATCCCTTCTAAGTATCATCTGTAGTCACTTAACAGTGTATACTTTTACATTGCTTTATCAATGGGACTTAGAATCATGGAATTACTACACTGTGGAAAGAGGCCATTTGGCCCATTGACTCAGTACTGATCCTCTAAAGAGCATCCCACCCAGATCCAGCCAACCACCCTGTGCCTGTAACCCCACATTTACTGTGGCTAACTCGCTTAACCTTCACATTCCTTGACACATTGGAACAATTTAGCATGGCCAATCCACCTAGCCTGCACATCTTTGGACTGTGGGAGGAAACTGGAACATCCCGTTGAAACCCACATGGACATGGGAAGAAAGTGCAGCCTCCAAACAGCCAATTGCCCCAGGTTGGGTTCGAACCAAGGTCTCTAACACTGTGAGGCATCTGTGCTAACCACTGAGATACCGCACTGTTTATTTAAAAATCATTTGAAAATAAAAATTAAATGTCTAAAAATGTAATAAGTCAAATACATGGTAAATGATACTACAAATAAATTACTCCAGTACATAATGAGGTAATTGTTTAAATGCCTATTTGTTTATAAACCTAATAAGAAACTAAATCAAACACACATTCTGTTATTGCAGCCTTATTAAAAGTTTCAATTGTTTTTGAATCAATAGACCACTTACAGAGCTGAAGCCATTATATTTATTTGAAACATTCATAATGGTGACAGCTGTCATAGCAAAAGCTTCCAGCTGCATTGCCGGAAACTGAGAGAATAGAATGATGTCACCTTCCACTTCTGAGCTAAGTGATCGTCAGTTAGTGGAGGGGATAAAGCACAGAGATTTTGTTCAACTTTCAAAAGCAGATTATTTTAGAATATTCAAAGCCAATCAATTTAAATCACATCACAACACAGCAGAGAACGACAGGACATTTCTTTCACTTATTTTAATACATTATGGAACTTTTGACAATTGAAATAGTACAGTAACGTATGACAATGGTTACATAATGTTAGTCCATGCAAGAGTCAGCTTATCTTTGCAGGACAGATCCATGATGAATCACTGCATTATAAAAACACTTACATTATAATAGCGATTAATAATAATATACAAAGTTGTTTAAACTTTTTATACTTATGTTTTGGAATGTTCTTGATTTCTCAGTCTGTTTCCCTTGTGGTCACACAGTCACCAGAAATGTGCAGTTGTAGGACTTACTAAAACCCACAGCAATACGTGAAAATAAAGTGTGGGAGGACACACAACTTTTCTGTGGTCCTTATAATGGGTAGGCTCCTGACTTTAGAAGAGGCTCATGTGCAGGTGTTCCCAATCTGCTTAAAGGCCTCATGAAAGCAGAACAGGGTTGGAAAGGCACAGGAAAATTGTTCTACCGGTGAAAACCAAAACTAATTTCTGTGTTTTGTGACTTTATGCACACCGTCACTGTGAAACAAACTGCAGTCTTAAGGTCCAGAGCAATGCTGTCTAATGTCAGAGTCTATCTACTCTGCATACTCTTTGTGCAGTCCTAATGTTTATGCTAACAGCTTCACTGAACTGACATCCATCTGAAGTGTTCATGTGATTCACAAATACCAATTTTCACCTAAAACTGCAACCAAATTGAATTTTGCATCCTAGATCTGTAATGGGTCTTATTTTGGCAGTGACATTTTGACCTCTTCTTCAAATGTAAATAAATTGGTCACAGTTGGAGAATGGAGATGGAGTGTAATGTGAAGATACAATGTTAAACTATAACTTGTGTCTGTGATCATATTATATTATGATAATTGGCAAGTGAGCCATTCCAGTTCAAGAAAGAGGTATGCCCGGAAGAGACAGGAAATTGCAGTAAGCTGAGACGCAAAGAACCTTGGCTGAACCCAATTACTTTAAAAGGATGATATTTGTAGACATTTATATGCAAGTAACACTTGGTGCAATCTAAACAGCTGATGCTGCACATCTGACATTACTTTGTAAGAACTCACTGACAAAGATAAGTCTCATTCTCTTCAAATGACAGTGCAACTCTGAGGACGATATCAAAAGTTTATTTTTTAGCTGCTGATAGTCAAAAACATTTTCAGAAAATACATTATACATTTAAAAAATAATAAAACAAAAGACTTGCTGTTTGGAGTGTTTGCGCTAGATAGCATTTAGTCAATACTCATACTCCAACACAAACACTGCACAACAGGACCTTGCTGGAACTGTGCCTATTAATCTTTCTGTGCACACAGAATCTGGGAAACAGAATTTAAAAGTCTTTATGTTCACAAGGTTGTTGAGAAAATTGCTTTAACAAAAGTACACTTAAAAATTGCCTTACTCTAAAAGATTGAGTTTTTCATGTATCTTATAAAAAATTTCCTTTGCAATAAAATACCAAGCTTAGAAATGGAATGATGTTTACATCATATGTATATTGCACAGCATTATGCTGGCCACTAAGACTAATTCATTCAAAATGAAATGAAAGTTAAAAAACAATTCAAATTTTCAAAATGAAAGCAAATACCAGCACCATGAATAAAAGTAGTTTCTAAATTAGCAGTATTTTCTCTATTACTGCTGAAATAACTCAACACAATAATGGATATCACTTTTCCAATCTTGAATGTTACCAGCAAGTTTATATGCAAACAGAAAGCAAAGTATGTAAACAAAGTTTTTTCTAGAAACAATTTGTAATGGCACTTTTCTGTAATGTTATCCCTGTACCCTGACACTGTAATGCAGCTCAAATGGAGAAGAAACAAAATCCTCAGATGGCTATAAAGGTCAGGAGTTTCAGGGTATCACCATTCACTTAGTATGAGTCCATATTCTATTGCAAGCTGCTCATTTTATTAAAAATTCAACACCCAAAATAATCTGGCATATTGCAATGCATTGAAGACCTGATTATCTGGAATGATGTCAGCATATCCATCCTATGAGTTCTTCACAGCCCGGTTGTCTTTAAAATCTTTGCCCTTAATTCCACCTTAATGGTACGTGTGGAAGGAGATGCCAGAGGAAGTGGTGGAGGCTGGTACAATTGCAACATTTGGATGGGAATATGAGTAGGAAGGGTTTGGAGGGATATGGGCCGGGTACTGGCAGGTGGGACTATATTGGGTTGGGGTATCTGGTCAGCATGGACTGGTTGGTCCGAAGGGTCTGTTTCCATGCTGTACATTTCTATGACTCTAATTACTACCAGCAACATTTGATGCTCAAAGAGGCCAGCAAAACCAATGTGGAGATGTTGGCATGGTATCTTGGGCCAATCCCAGGGGTGTAACAGGGTCAATAGCTGATTGTTTCTGATTTTGGTACAAGTTGGCTTTTTCTCTTCTCTACATACCTCAAAGCCATCCATTCTACTTATTTGTGACTCAGTATTCGCATCGACGACAATGCCCTGTTCCTGAGTAAATAGCTGATTGTTTCTGATTTTGGTACAAGTTGGCTTTTTCTTTGAATTGGGCATCCAGATATGGTCATCTCTGGTGAGTTCTTTCACCTTCCCCACTGCTGGAAGGCCCTGGTGCAATTACTCCAGCATCTAGCATTGTACCTTTCCCCATAACAGACAGTCAATCTGTACCAACCACTTCCACTTCTGGGACATGTATGGCTTGAGTTCCTGGTGGCTTCTGCTAGTCCTCCCTTTCAGAACCAAATCCACCACCTGGTTTAAAATGGGGCCATTTCTGGTGTCATTTTTCACTTGTGTGGCATCACCAGCATACTTTCTCATTGGGAGAATTAGGAAACTTTTAACCCACTGCTGGATTGCCCTTCCCTCAAGGGCAGACGTAGGCCTATGTTTACGTGTTGCTCTGACTGCGTACAAGTGCGCCAAGAGGAGTGGGGCCCATGTCTGAAGCTGACTCACCACCATTGATGGGATCCCAGTGTATGGATTGAAAATTGATGCAAGGGGACAGTGGTCTGTTAGCAGAATGGAGTGGAAACTGTATTTGTAGTGATAACATTTCCTCACACTAAGAAGGCTGCTGATGATTCCTTCTTCAATTTTGATGGGTTACACATTCAATTTAGGCATAACCCAAAATCTATGCATTCACACTGAACTGCTAGGACATTCAACATAAATTCCTCATCGGAGATGTTTGATTCACTAACAACATCCACATCTTCCCTGTGGCCTCCAGTATGGGCCTTCGACCTTGGGCTTAGTTGATCTTCCTTTGGCAGGGATTTTTGTATACTGTTCTGTTTCCCCAGCTGGCTGTAGCAATGTGGCCTGTTCACTTAGCGTTCTTGAAGTGGGCCTTCCTGACCAGTAGTCAGTCTCAGAGGTTCATGATCTGCCAGTCCTGTGGCATTCCTGCTGCTGCCGGAGTTTTTTTTTGTGTGGCTGCCATTTTATGTACTTGGGTGCTAGGCCATAGCTGTGTAGCTTCTTTGGCTGCTATCACCATTCACAGTAAAGAAGGCTTTTAGCATGCTTGCCTTCACACAGTACCATCATGTTATGGCTGTACAGGACATTGGTGAGGCTACTTTTGGAGTACTGTGTACAATTCACCCTTCTATAGAAAGGATATTATTAGATAGGGCAGTCGGTCGGCATGGTGGCTCAGCAGTTAACAATGCTGTCTCACAGCACTGGGGTTCCAGGTTCAATTCCAGCCTCAGATGACTGTCTGTGTGGAGTTTGCACTTTCTCTCTGTGTCTGCGAAGGTTTCGTCCGGATGCTCTGGTTTCCTCCCACAGTTCAAAGATGTGCAGGTCAGGTGAATTGGCCATGCTAAATTGCCCATAGAGTTATGTGCATTAGTGAGAGGGAAATGGGTCTGGGTGGGTTACTCTTCGGAAGGTTGGTGTTGACTTGTTGCGCCGAAGAGCTTGTTTCCACACTGTAGGGAATCTAATCGAGATTGGAAACAGTCCAGAAATGCTTC
This sequence comes from Chiloscyllium plagiosum, assembly GCF_004010195.1. Classification (NCBI taxonomy): domain Eukaryota; kingdom Metazoa; phylum Chordata; class Chondrichthyes; order Orectolobiformes; family Hemiscylliidae; genus Chiloscyllium; species Chiloscyllium plagiosum. The sequence goes on along the minus strand of NC_057722.1, from coordinate 34,868,876 downwards.
ACAAGGATGTTACCAGGACAGGAGGGTTTGAGTTATAAGGAGAGGCTAGATAGGCTGGGACATTTCTTTTCCCTGGACAGTAAGAGGTTGAGGAGTGATCTTACAGAGATTTATATAATCATTAAGGGTATAGTTTAGGTGAATTGAAAAGGTATTTTCCCCAGGGTGGGGTAGTTCAAAACTAGAGTGCATAAGTTTAAAGTGAGAGGTGAAAGATTTGAAAGGGACCCGAGAGGCAATTTCTTTCACATAGAGGGTAGTGTGTATGGGCAATGAACTGCCGGAGAAAGTAGTAGACGCAGGTATAGTTACAACATTTAAAAGTCATTTGGACAGGTACATGAATAGGAAAGCTTTCAAGGGATATGGGTCAAATGCAGACAATTGGGATTAGTTTAGTTTGGGAAACCTGGTCAGCATTAATGAGTTGGGCTGTATGATTCTATTTAGAATTTTCTCAGTCAGTATGCATTATTGGATAGTGTTATTTTGTAGGCCTCATCTAAAACATTTCCAAACTCAGTGTTCTGTGAGGTGCTGAAGAGGCACGATGAATTGAGCCACTAATTCCGCTTCCAGTTGATTCCTCTTGTGAAATCTGAATCTTTCTGTGATTTGTAGGGGTTTTAGGGCATAGCGGTCCTCTAAAATATCAATTAACTCCTGGTGCATTTTGTTTCCAAGTTGGTCTAGCTAGCTGGGCAAAATAAATTGAAGGCTTTACTACCTACATCGCTGAGGAATACTGGTACTACCAATTCAACTGCAATTCTAGCCTATGGTGCAATTCCTTCTAGCCTTTAGTGTGAGTGAAAGAAAATTCAGTAAGAAACAAGAAACAAAAAACAAAGAACTGCAGATGGTGGAATTCTGAAACAAAAACAGAAATTGCTAGAGAAACTCAGCAGGTCTGGCAGCATCTTTGGCAAGAAAGCCAAGTTAATGTTTTGGGTTCAATGACCCTGATTGTAGCTAGGAAAAAGTGGTAAAAATGCTGAAGATGGAGTCAGGGGAGGGGGTGGGGGAATTAAACGATAGGTAGAAATGGAGCTCAGAGAGAGGGAACAGCAGTTGGGCAGGTAAAGGAATGGGTAAAGGTCAATCTGGGGGAATCAATAGCTGCTAATGGGGACCATCAATAGATGAAAGTGGGTTGGCTGTGCTGAAAGCAGCCCATGTCATGACAGGTCCTGGGGTGGATGGGTGGGTAAAGGATGTGGAAAGTGGTGTTTAGATTCTAAAATTATTGAACTTCATATTGAGTCTTGAAGGCTGCAGGGTCCCCGAGTGGACAATGAGATGTCGTTCTTCCAGCTTGCTCTGAGTTTTGCTGCAGCACTGCAGCAAGGCAGAAACAGAGATGTTAGCCAGGGAACATGGTGGTGTGTTGAAGTGGCAGACAAATGGAAGCTCGTGCTCATTTCTGCAGATGGAACGTAGCTGTTCTCCAAAGCAGTCACCCAGTCTATGCTTCGTTTCCTCAAAGTAGAGGAGAACACATTGTGAGCAGCGAATACAGTAGACTAGATTGAATAAAGTGCAGGAAAAGTGCTGCTTCACCTGGAAGGTATGTCTGAGACCTTGGATAGTGAGAAGGGAGGAGGTAAACAGACAGGTGGTACACCACTTATGGCTGCAGGGTAAGGTGTCAAGGGGCAATGGGCGAGGGGTCGGGGCTTGTTGGGAATGGAGGAGGAGTGGACTAGGGTGTTCCAGAGGGAACATTCTTTGCAGAAGGCTCATAAGGGAGGAGAGGGGGATCTGAGTTTAGTGGTGGTATCCTGCTGGAAGTGACGGAAATGGTGGCTCATGATCCTTTGGAGGTGGACACTGGTGGGATGGTAGGTGAGGACCAGGGAGGCCCCTATTATTAATTTCCTTCAATAAACAATGTAACACAATTACCATGAATTGAAATTTGGGGCCCATCTGAAATGTACTCACTGTCCACAACAGAAAATCCACAGCATTGATATTTTTAGAGTACTATTGCAGTTTACTGTTTTTCTCTTGATTCAGTATCAAAACAAATCCTATAACTCTGCAAAACCAGCCTACAACTTCTAATGGAAAAGAGGGGTCACCTATTAGGTTCTCTGAGATATCAGAATTTAAGAAGCGTTCTGCAGATCAAGACGTAAGGGCTGTAAAAATGTTTAAAATTACAACCTTTCTGTTCTATATAAGCATTATTCAAATCCAGCAGGGGGAAGCAAAACCTAAAAGATGCTTTCTGGAATTTTTCTGAATGTCAAAATATGGGTAACTGGAGCATTAGTTGATTAAAGTTTTATTTTGGCAGAATTTCATTCAGGGTTTGCATTGTTAAGGAAGTAAACAGGTTAAACTTTCTCAAACTTGAAGCAAACCCACTTTGAATTTGCCTTCTGTTAGTTTTGATGTAGACTGAAGAGGAGGACTGATTAGGATAGGTGCTGAGAAGTTGTTTCTCCTTGTGAGAGAGTCTAGGACCACAGGGCATAATCTCAGAATAAGGTACCACACATTTAAGACAGAGATGAGGAGACATTTCTTCTCTAACAGAGTTGTAAATCTGTGGAATTCTTTATTAGAGGGTTGTTAAGGGCAGGTCATTAAGTATTTACAAGGCTGAGGTAGTTTTTAGATTAGTAAGTAAATCAAGGGTTATAGGAAAAAGGCAGGAAAGTTAAATTGACAATTATCAGACCAGCCCTGATCTCATTGAATAGCCTAGCAATGTCAATAGGCTGAATGGCCTCCATCTGCTCCTATAACTTATGGTTTATGGGAAAGAGAGACTGATGAGCCTGTTCCTTGGAAGTGGGTCAGTTATGCAGTCTTATAATTAAATGAATCATGTTGTATCTTTCTTCCAGCTTTAATCCTGATGGCCAATTCTCAGGCTTGGAAAATCTAGCAGCAAAATGTAAGTTAGGATACCCATATAGAATAACTCAGTGATTCTCCAGCACTGCTTCCCTCCATACCCCTCAAACAAATCCATTCACCTCCCATGTGATTGGATCCAACCCTGCAATTCAATGCCCTCCTGCTTTAACTGACAGCTCACAATCTCCCTCTCTCTCTACCACATCCTTCACTATACCTATCAATCTTCCATTCTCCTCTGATCTCCTTCACCTTTTCCACAATTCTTTCCTTTTCTCCCCTTATTCCAAACCTTCCTTTCTGCTCCTCTTTACTCTTCACTGTGGTTTGATGCTAATGCCTTAACTAGTTTGGTTGGTTCTCATTGGGAAATACTTTCCAAAAGTGCTAATCAGCAGCTGCTGTTAAAATTATCAGGATCTGAGGAGATCCTATTTTTCTGAATTACTTTACTGCAGCTTCCTGCCTGTAGCTACCACCTCTTCCCCATTTTCTATGGGATCTTGGTGTCAGAGTATTTGATACTTTATGGTATTGTGATGTTGGCTGTGTAAGGGAATTAATCAAATTAATGTAAAAATTAAGGTGTTAACTAAATTAATAGAAGCTGATTTCGATTAACTGCGCCATATCCAGAATTTGAATAAGGAAAAAGAAGAATGATATGGAAAAGTACATAATGTCCAGAATCTTGGGGTGCGGGGAATGGGGCGGGGAAAGGACAGCCTAACACGTGTGATAGAAATCAGAGGGAGAGTGCAGAGTTATTTGAACCTGAACAATTCATGAAATGCACTTTTATTGACCGAATTACATCTGAATGTTCTTACACATATTTGGTTACTTGTCAACTTGTTCAAATCAAAAATAAATTTTATTCATGAAGAAGTCATAAGTACATACAAATGTTCAAAATCAGTTCTGTACAGCGTTTGCAGAGAAAAACACAAACAAAACATTGGAATTTTGACATTTCTCAGAGCTTCTCTACAGTTGCAAAAACCAAAACCATCTTCTATTTATGCTTGAAACTTTTTTTGTTCACTCTGAGGCAACAAGAGAATCTGATAATTTATTGGGCTCCTGTTATACTTTGGCTGAAAGACCTGGGATAGTGGTCTTTCCCCACTGCACCTTGGTGGCAGCTGCCCTCAGCTTTAGTTCCTCAACACGTAGCCCTGGACCTTGGAATGTGCCAGTCCACAACACTTGGCTGAGGTTAACTCTTTGTGCTGGAAGACCAACAGGTTTTGGACAGACCAAAGAATGTTTTCCACAGAATTGATGGTCCTCCAGGCATAGTAAATGTTTGTTCGGTGTACATCTCAGGGAAAAGCAGTAGAGCACAAGAGAGCTGCTGCGTCATCGAGCTGTTTGGCATGAAACTTGACAAAAACCACTGCGTCTCTCTTCAGACTTCCTTTGCAAAAGCACATTCCAGCAGGTGTTGTGTGACAGTCTGTCCTCCCCGCAGTCACTTCGAGGGCAGTGTGCGGTGGCGTAGAGAGTCCGGGCATACATGATGATCTGATGGCCCTTCTCATCAACAGCCAAGTGACATCTTACTGCCTGTTGGAAAGTTCTGGTGGAGGCATTCTGCCAAATGACTTTGACAGTCTGCAAAGGGAACAACCCCACTGAACTCACCATTTGTGTTTCCTCCAGGGTCTTGAGGATGCAATGGTGCTGACCACTACCTGACGGACATGTGGTCAAAGGTGTGTTTCTTTGCAAATTTCTCCTTGAAGGCCAGGTGAACAAAATGAGTCTGCCTTTTTCTGCCATGGAGACATTACAAGGCAGCAACACAGATATGCTGACAGACCCTGTGACCTTAGGACACAGCAGGGTCCAGTTTTTACTAAAACTCCCCTTCAAGGAATTAAGAAGTCAATGTGAATCATTTATATTGCATGATGATTTTAGTTTTCTTCAAATGTATTTGATTGAATATCCAGTTATTTTTAAGATGCTTTCCAACACTGGATGAAACTTATTGATGAAAGTGAGGACTGCACATGCTGGAGATCAGAGTCGAGAGAGTGGTGCTGGAAAAGCACAACAGGTCAGGCAGCATCCGAGGAGCAGGAAAATCAACGTTTCGGGCATAAGCCCTTCATCAGGAATTTGAAACATCGATTTTCCTGCTTTTTGGATGCTGCCTGACCTGCTGTGCTTTTGATTCTGAAACTTATAGGTGCCTGAGTGAGGTGGGCTATGGCGAGATTCATAACAGAATCAGGCAAGAGCTGTATTGATGCTGGAAACAATTTTCTGCATCTTTAATGTAGATGCAGAACGTCAAGGCAATTTTCACAGTAGGCAACAGTGAGTTGCCATTTAAGCAGGATTAAGGCTGGTTATATACGTTATTAATACCACAACTTGCTTTAACAATATTCAGCTTCCTATCTTACAAGATGGATTTTAAGAGTTCTCGACATGAAGGTCAGATCAGGTTCTTGGTGATTTTAGCAGCCTCCATATTGATTAAACAGCATCTCAGGGACTCTCACAGTCACCAGTCATACACACCCCTTGTATGTAGATACTGGCATCTAACATTTGCCAATTCCTCATGACCATTATGGCATTTTTCTGACTTACAGGCCATTTAGGAAGCACACTTGCATTTCAGCCAACAGCCATTATAAGGCTACAACAAGGAAACTCTGCACAGACACAGGCATGCAGTGGAAATATTAGAATGGGCTGCTCTCTTAATGCTTGATCACTTAGTGCCTACCTGCATGCTCACAGCATCCATACCATGCCTCACAATGCTGAGCTCAGCCATGCCTGTTAATGCTGTTACACAATCAAGACAGTTTTCCTTGCTGCTCCACAGTCCTCATTAAAGGGGGCATATATCTTGCTGTACGGCAATGTGTATGTCAATGTCACACCTGCACCAAGTACCAGCAGGTTACACAGTATGCACATCAAGCAAGAAACTATGTCTCAAAGTATTAGTGGACTAGTCCTCACCAGAGTCCATGGAATAACTACTTGAGAAGGTCACTGGCACTGACCAGTGGAGTTACTGGGTACCAGGCTGGACATATCTGATGGGATGACCTCATGGTGCTATCCCCAGGGAAGAGAATATCCTTTCTATCAGTGACCCTATCCAAGCCCAATTGTAATGGTTTACTGAATTGTGATCCCTGTTTTTGGTCCTTAGGGGGCATTTTTCTCTGTTAGGGGTGACAACCATTGGCTCCAGGGATGTTCTTGGGAAGATCCTGGCTTGCAGTGTCTGAAGTAGCTGGTCTTTAAATATGTGCCAGTGCCTTCAACCAGAGACAGTCCCGTCAGGAGCAAAAATGTCTTTCTCACTTGCTATATGTGAGTTACTGTGTCATTGACACAACATCTTACTTGCATAGCCAATGAGTCAGAAAGCATGTCATAGCACAAGATAACTCACTCCAGGTATTGGTGGGTATGATACCATCTAAGTATCTTGACATCATATTTTAACTCCATATGGAAACATTTTAGAATATTCACATTATATTCTATCTGCCATTTTGCTGCCTATTCTCTTTACCTGTTCAAGTTCCCCAGAAGACCCTTTGCATCTTGCTAAAAAATTAATGTTTACACCTAGCTGTGTGTATCGTCAGCAAGTTTGGAAATATTAGAATTAGTTGAATTAATTTTGTCAACACTGTCCTGTATAAATACTTGTTAATCTATATTAAGAAATGTTAAATATAATTAATGTTAAATGTTTGTCTTATGTTTAGGGCCATTCGGGTCTGATTGCTTGTTAAATGTATGAGGACATTTTAATTACAATCTTTTATATACAGGGTTACTATTCATACATTCATGGATTTATACAAGCTGAGAGTCTTCTCCATGAGATCACTCTCTAGACCTCTTGCCTTGTGACCGTATATCTAAATGACCTCATGAAGTTTTAGATTCATGCTGTTAACACATTACATCACAAAACAAAAATTCTACCATATCAAATAATATAAAAATTATTGACCAAAGCTCCTTAGGTGGCACCTTCTAAACCCATGACCACTACCACCTAGGATCCAAGGACATTGGAACACCACTATCTGCCAGTAACTCTCCAAACAACTCACCATCCTGACCTGGAAAATGTTTGCCATTCCATCAATGTCACTGGATCAAATTCCTGGAGGTCCCTCTCTAACTGCATTTTCAGGATACCTATGCCAAATGGACTGCCGCAGTTCAAGAGGACAGCTCAACATCACAATTACAAATGGGTAATAAATGCTGGCTCAGCCAGTAAACCCACATTCTCTGAATGAATTTAAAAGATGCAGACAAAGAAAATGAAGCCAGCACTGCACCTAAATCAGAAGGATTTCAATAGTTTAAACTGTGGGGCCAATAGTTGACAGATGCATTTAATTGTGGCTACATGTTAAATAGCTGGAACCAAAAGAGGAAGTATGTGTTAAGTGGTACAACATGTTGATCTCAAAGGAGATCTTGGAGTTATGCAGAATAACTACAAAGCTGTCACTATAGCTCCCAGTTCCAGTTTTCTTTGAAAAAATTGCAAATGAAGTTTGAAATGAGATCTGGGTCATATTTGTAGGATAGAACATACATGTAAGGAATCTGTAATGATATTCTATATGGCACTGCTCAAGCTCCATCTAAAATAATATTATGTATTCTAGACAGCTCAGCCTGGGAAGGATATTACAACTTATTGGAGACTAGAAATGGATACAAAAAAGAATGTTCTGGATATCTGTAATTTAAGTAAAGAAGGAAAAATTAAGAAAGTTAAGCTTGCATTGTTTGATAAAAATCTGACATGGGTATTTTAAACAAAGTAAAGTTGCCATAGTCCCGGATGAACATGAGCTGTTCTCTCATTAGAGAGAGACAACTAATGATGAGCTTAACCTGAGAGTCACCAGGCCTCAGGCAAGGGGTGAGGTTGAGAAGGCAAGATGATCTCAGCCACACTGGCTGGAATGAGTTGTCTCATGCTATGACATGCCTTCTGACTAAGGGGCTGTGCAAGCAAGACGTGCCTGTAACTCAGTGACTCACATGTGGCAAGTGATAAGAACATTTTTGCTCCTGATGGGACCATTTGTGGTTGAAGGCACTGGCACATATTTAAAGGCCAGCTGGATCCTACTTCAGTCACTGCAAGCCAAGAACTTCCAATGAACGTTCTAAGAGTGTCTAGTTGTCACCCCTAACAAAATGAAGTGCCCCCTAAGAAGCAGAAACTTGGCTCCCAATTCAGTGATGCTTCATCATAACTGCTCTTGGATGGGGTCACTGATAGAAAGGATTACCTCTTCTCTGGGGATAGCACCAGAAGATTATCCCAACAAATATAACCAGCTGTTCGCTGTGTAAGTCAGTGGCAATAGCCCTCACAAACAAATACCACCATGGATTTTGGTAAGGATGACTGTCCTCAGAGTTTGAGATGTAGCTGCTTGCTTGCTGCACATGCTGTGTGTTTCCTGTGTTATTGGTACAGCTGTGAGATTGACATAGCAAGACGTACACTGCTTTGATAGAGGACTACTGCCCACAAGGCAAGCTGTCTGATTGTGTGACTGCACTAAGGGGCATGGCCCAGCACTACAAGGCAAAACATGGCATGGATGCTGCAAACATGCACTAAGTGATTGAATATTAAGTGAAGAAGTGAGCAGCTCTAAGATGCACCTTGGTTTAATCTTTTCACGGGGAATTCAACCAGCAAGGTTGGGTGCTAATGTGCATCACAAACCAACTGTCCAACCAACTGAGCTAATTGACCCCCTTTACTGACACTAGCATTGATGGATATGTTGGATATGAGCAGTTGATCTATGAAAAGACCCAAATAATATGGCTCTGCTGCTCTTCTATTCATGAGGGTTGTTTAAATACAAGTTTTATCTGATAATGCAGAACTGGACAGATGAAAATGCTTTTTATATTTTAATCAGTCATAGAACTAGAATCTTGCAAATGTAGCACTGAAAACAACTCATGACAGAGTGAATAGAAGCTCCTGAAGTTGTCAGAGAAATAGACTCTGTGGATTCAAATCAAGCAGCCGATATGTTCTCAACCCTGCTTTCTGGGAATGTCCTCAGAAGTGTGAATGAGCTGGGGAGCCGGCTCAATGCCATATTGAGTCAGAACTTCATCAAAATCAGCTTGTAATGCTATGTTTGCTTGTTGCTGGTGTAAGGGAAGGAATGTTGGAGCTTGCAAATATCATGGAATATTGCATTCTTTTCATATTTAGTAATGCTAATCTTTAGTCTTTTCCTGGAGAAAGTGAGGTCTGCAGATGCTGGAGATCAGAGCTGAAAATGTGTTGCTGGAAAAGCGGGTGCAGAGGATGGGTGCACCTGGACACCCCGTGCTGGCCTCCTACCTGCCCTCGACCTCTTCATAGCCAACTGCCGCCGTGATATTAACCGCCACCTGAACTCCCCCACCCCTCTCACCCACTCCAACCTCTCACCCTCGGAACGCACAGCCCTCCACTCCCTCCGTTGCAACCCCAACCTCACTATCAAACAAGCAGACAAGGGAGGCGCGGTAGTAGTTTGGCGCACCGACCTTTACACCGCTAAGGCCAAACGCCAGCTCGCAGATACCTCCTCCTACTGCCCCCTTGACCATGGTCCCACCCCTCACCACCAAACCATCTTCTCCCAGACCACCCATAACCTCATAACCTCGGGGGATCTCCCATCCACCGCCTCCAACCTCATAGTCCCACAACCCCGCACCGCCCGCTTCTACCTCCTGCCCAAAATCCACAAACCTGACTGCCCCGGCCGACCCATTGTCTCCGCCTGCTCTTGCCCCACCGAACTCATCTCCGCATACCTTGACACCGTCCTGCCCCCCTTAGTCCAAGAACTCCCCACCTACGTTCAGGACATCACCCATGCCCTCCACCTGCTCCATGATTTTCGCTTCCCCGGTCCCCAACACCTTA
>NC_057722.1:34788481-34858023 GCF_004010195.1 Chiloscyllium plagiosum | reverse complement strand
CACCAAGGATATGCAGGTCTTTGGACTCCTCCATCGCCAGACCACAACAACACGACGGTTGGAGGAAGAGTGCCTCATTTTCTGCCTAGGAACCCTCCAACCACAAGGGATCAACTCGGATTCCAGTTTCCTCATTTCCCCTCCCCCCACCTTGTCTCAGTCAAATCCATCGAACTCTCAGCACCACCTTCCTAACCTGCAATCTTCTTCCTGACCTCTCCGCCCCCACCCCAGTCTGACCTATCACCCTCATCTTGACCTCTTTCCACCTATCGCATTTCCAACGCCTCTCCCCCAAGTCCCTCCTCCCTACCTTTTATCTTAGCCTGCTGGACACACTTTCCTCATTCCTGAAGAAGGGCTTATGCCCGAAACGTCGATTCTCCTGTTCCCTGGATGCTGCCTGACCTGCTGCGCTGTTCCAGCAACACATTTTCAGCTTTAGTCTTTTCCTGTTGAGCAGAGATATAGGTCAATATAACTTACCAATGGCATTCGGTTAGGGCTGATGATCAGCAATGGTTAGCAGCTTCAGTATGAACAAATAAGAGGTTTAATTAAATGGTGTTGTACTTTGGTTCTTCAAGTTACAAAGAACTCTAATAATTTGATAGCAATGTGGGAAAACAGCTTTGTGAAGGAAAACATCTGGGTAAACATGTTTTTAAATTGGTATGAATTCCATAGGAACAAAGGTAGACTTAGTTAAAAGTCTAATTTAATAGAACCATAATTAACTGCAACAAAAATGAAACTATCAAAATGTTTGTAAACTACAGAAGTTATGGCTACACATTGGTTAAAGCACTCAACGAGTAAGGAAAAGAGAAGCTATTTATCTTGCATAAGCCAACCAAATTCCCATTACATGGAGTTGTACTGAAATTTCTACACTATCTTATGAATTGTATGAATTAGTGCGTGGGAGAGTATAAAAGAAAGACATGAAGCATTTGTATTGAGTATTTAGATTCATAATGGCCGAAGAAGCTGAGCTCAGAACTGAAGCACTTTTAACTTTATGTGTAAAGATCTAAGCTACACTGTACAATGTTGCTTTTCTTTGTATGTGAATTACTGAAGTTGTTGCATAGAAGTGTATTTGTTCACATCAAATACAAGTGCAGTTTCCCAAATTGTACATATCACAAAGATTCACTTGTATGTAGTCATATTATTTGAAGTTCATCCAAAAGCTGTGATGACTAAGCCACAAAGCTTATAAAGGAGACACACATTTCAGAAAGAATGGTGTGCCCCTTATGATATGACCTTTTCTGTTTTATTAGTTTTGGAGATGACAAGCAGGCTGTTGTTCAATAATTAGTTTTTTCCGATGTTGGATAGGAATTTAAGAAAATGATCCATTGAAAGAGAAAGAAAACATTCTTTGCAATGCCATCTGTTATGGCAATGTTAACTTTTCCACCACAGAGGTCAACTTTAAGAATGTGTGGTTTGTGAACTCCAGTCTTCAGCACTTGGTTCCAGTACATTGATTGGCAGGATCGTGGGTCTGCAAAGAGGTCAGTGTTACTAAAACACAGCCAAGATATTTGTGAAATTTAACCTCTTATCAAAATAATTTAACTATTTCCAAAACTGATGTCATGAGTAAGATCACTTGAAGAACAGACTTCTTTAGCTCCTCATGGAGGACTGCTAGAAAATGTACCTAAGAAAAGGAACAATTCTGCTTGAGGTTATTTGTTTTCAGTGAGAAAAGCTTGCATTTTCATAGGATTTTTAGTCAAGAACAATATTCCAAAGTGAACCCATAAATCCCATTATGTTATTAAAGAGAGGGAAAAAAAACAGATGTGTCAGTTTAACAACAGTTGTGGGGATGTTGCTGAAGCTATCATCTGTCAGAGTAATTGAGTGCATGGAGGAGTATCAGTTGTTTCAAAAGAGTCAGCATGGTGTCATGAAGAACGTAAGAAATATTGCGGAAGGAGGTCATTTGGACTGTTATGCCTGCTGTGGCATTCAATAAGATTAAGGCTGATCGGATTGTATCTATAAGACTATAAAATATAGGAATAGAATCAGGCCATTCAGCCCATCAGGTCTGCTCAACCAGTCGATTCTGGCTGATATGTTTCTCATCCCCATTCTCCTGCCTTCTCCCATAACCTTTGATCCCCTTACCAATCAAGAACCTGTACATTTCTGTCTTAAACACACTCAATGACCTGATTGCCATAGACTGATGTGGTAATGAGTTTCACAGGTTCACGTCCCTCAGGTGGAAGAAATTCCTCCTTATCTCAGTTCTAAAGGGTCATCGCTTCACTCCAAGGTTGTGTCCTTCAGTGCTAGTCTCTCTTATTAGTGAAAATATCTCCTTCATGTCCACTCTATTCAGGCCTCTCAGTATTTTGTAAGTTTCAATCAGATTCCTTCATTCTTTTAAATTCCATCGAGTACAGACCCAGAGTCCTCATGTGACAAGACCTTCTTCCCTGGGATTATTCTTGTAAACCTCCTCTGGGCTCCCTCCAATGCCAGCACATCTTTCCTTAGGTACCTGGCCAAAAACTGCTCCGAATATTCCAAATGTGAGTCAAGATTAGAGTGGGTGCTAGAAAAGCACAGCAGGGCAGGCAGCATCCAAGGAGCAAGAAAATCGCCATTTCGGGCAAAAGCCCTTCATCAAGAATGAAGCAGGGAGCCTAAGAGGTGGAAAGATAAATGGGAAGGGGGTGGGGCTGAGGGAAAGGTAGCTGAGAGTGCAATAGGTGGATGGAGGTGGGGGTAAAGGTGATAGGTCAGAGAGGAGGGTGGAATGAATAGGTGGGAAGGAAGATTGACAGGTGGGACAGGTCATGAGGTCGGTGCTGAGCTGGAAGATTGGAACTGGGGTAAGGTCAGGGGAGGGGAAATGAGGAAACTGGTGAAGTCCACATTGATACCATGGGGTTGAAGGGTCCCTAGGTGGAAGATGAGGGGTTCTTCTCCAGCCGTTGGGTGGTGAGGGAGTGGCGATGGAGGAGGCCCAGGACCTGCATGTCCTCAGCAGAATGGGAGAGGGAGTTGAAATGTTCGGCCATGGGCCAGTGGGTTTGATTGGCATGGGTGACCTGGAGATGTTCTCTGAAGCACTCTGCGAGAAGGCGTCCAGTCTCCCCAAGGTAGAGGAGTCAGATGCCAACTCAAAGACAACTCCTCCTACAACCCTTTGACCATGACCTTACTCCCATCATTCAAAACATCATCTCCTAGACCATCCACAACCTCATCACCTCAGGGGATCTCCAACCCACCCACATCTCCCTTCCAACCTCAGAATTCAGGATCCCCGCACTGCCCGATTCTACCTCCTTCCCAAGATTCACAAGTCTAACTACCCCGCCGACCCATGCCTGAAACATCGATTCTCCTGCTCCTTGGATGCTGCCTGACCTGCTGCACTTTTCCAGCAACACATATTTTCAGCTCAGCCTACTCCTGCCCCACCGAATTCATCTCCACCTACCTCGATACTGTCCTATTCTCCCCTAGTCCAGGTACTCCCCACATACGTTCGGGACACCACCCTTGCCCTCCACTTCCTCCAAGACTTCCATTTCCCTGGCCCCCAACATCTCAAACTCACCATGGACATCCAATCCCTCTACACCTCCATCTGCCATGACCAGGGCCTCCAAGCCCTCCATTTCTTCCTCCCCCGACGTCCCCACCAGTACCCTTCCACTGACACTTTCATTCGTTTGTCTGAACTGGTCCTCACCCTTAACAATTTCTTCTGCGAATCCTCTCACTTCCTGCAGATGAAAGGGGTAGCCATGGCCACCCACATGGGCCCCAGCTATGCCTGTCTCTTTGTTGGCTGTGTAGAACAGTCCATCTTCCATAGTTACACTGGCACCACTCCCCACCTTTTCCTCCGCCACATTGATGACTGCATCGGCGGCACCTCTGCTCTCACGAGGAGGTTGAACAGTTCATCAGCTTCACCAACACATTCCACCTCAACCTTAAATTCACCTGGACCATCTCTGACACCTCCCTCCCCTTCCTGGACCTCTTCATCTCCATCAATGATGACTGACTCAACACTGACATCTTTTACAAACCCTCATCTTCTGCCTCGGGACCCTCAACCCCATGGCATCAATGTGGACTTCACCAGTTTCCTCATTTCCCCTCCCCACCTTACTCCAGTTCCAATCTTCCAGCTCGGCACCGACCTCATGACCTGTACCACCTGTCATTCTTCCTTCTCACCTATCCGCTCCACCCTCCTCTCCGACCTATCACCTTTACCCCCACCTCCATCCACCTATTGCACTCTCAGCAACCTTCCTCCCAGCCCCACTCCCTTCCCAATTATCTCTCCACCCCTTAAGCTCCCTGTTTCATTCCTGATGAAGGGCTTTTGCATGAAAAGTCGATTCTCCTGCTCCTCGGATGCTGCCTGACCTGCTGTGCTTTTCCAGTATCACTCTAATCTTGACTCTAATTGTCAGCATCTGCAGTACCACATCTGCCTATATTTGAAATGTGGTCTGACCAGAGCCTTGAACCATCTCAATAGTACATCTCTGCTCTGTGATTCTAGCTCTCTTGAATTGAATGCTAATATCGTATTTGCCTTCCTACCTGCCAACTAAACCTACATATTAACCTTAAGAAAACCCTGAACTAAGACTTGTAAATTCCCTTGTGGTTTAGATTTTCAAATCTTTCCCTGTTTAAAAAATAGTCCGGCGCCTCTAATCTTTCAACCAAAGTGCGTAACCTCATACCTTCTGATATTGAATTCTATCTGCCATGTCTTTGCCTAACCTCCTAGCCTATCCAAATCCTTCTGCCTCCTTTCTTCCTCTAACAGTACTTGTCCCTCTACCTTTCTTTGTGTCAAACTTAACAACAATGCCCTCAGTTTCTTTATCCAGATTGTTAATATGTAAAGCAGTGGTGTGACCCCAACATGGACCTCAGTGGAACCCAACACGTCACCAGCTGCCATCCTGAAAAAGACCCCCTTCTCTCTAAACTCTACCTTTTGCCAGTCAGCCAATCAGCCAAACTGCAGAATAAATTCTATTATATCATAGTCAGTGCCCCCTAAGGACTCATTCACCTTAAGCTCCCTTATCAAGTCCACCTCATTACACATCACCAAATCCAGAATTATCTGCTCCATAGTGGACTCTGCCACAAACTGCTCCAAAATGTTTGCATAGAGATCCCACAAATTTAGTTTTGTGGGATCCGCTATCAACCTGATTTTCCTAGCCCACCTGCATATTGAAGTCCCCATGATTATTATAATAGACCCTTTCTTACATATGTTTTCTATCTCCTGATTTCATTTCTGCACCTCATCCTGACTGATACTAGGAGGCCTCTACTTAGATCCCATGGTCCTTTACCTTTGCAGTTCGGAGTTGAAAAGTGTGGCACTGGAAAAGCACAGCAGGTCAGGCAGCAGCTGGGCAGCAGGAGGATTGATGTTTCAGGCATGCGTCCTTCATCAGGAATGTGGGGATTCGAGAAATAGGGGACTGAGAGATAAATACGATGGTGGGTGTGGGGCTGGGGGGAAAGTAGCTGTGAAGGTGAGAGGTAGGTGCAGGTGGGAGGTGATGGTGATAGGTAGGTGGGGAGGGTGGAGTGGATAGGTAGGAAGGAAGATGGACAGATAGGACAGTTCAAGTGGGTGGTGCAGAGTTGGAGAATTTGATCTGGGATACGGTGACAGGAAGAGAGATGAGGAAACTGGTGAAATCAACATTGATGCTATGTGTTTCGAGGGTCCCAAGTTGGAAAATGAGGCATTCTTCCTCCAGATGTCAGGTGGCTTGGATTTAGCAGTGGAGGAGACCCAGACCTTGCATGTCCTTGGTGGAGTGGGAGGGGGAGTTGAAGTGCGTAGGATTTATACCTCTTGCAGCGGTAAGGGAATATGCTGGGTGTGGAGGGTGAATTAGTGGGGGGGGATGTAAACCTAATGAGGGAGTTGCGGATGGAATGGTCTCTGCACAATGCTGAAGGCGTGGGGAGAGAAACATCTCTCTAGTGGTGGGGTCTGACTGTAGCTGGTGGAAATGACGGATAGATAATGCGCTATATCCAGAGATTAGTGGGGTGGAAGGTGAGGACTGAGGTGTAGTCCAGGTAGCTGTGGGAGTTGGTGGCTTTGAAGAAGATGTCCATGTTGAGTCGATCGCTGGAGATGGAGACGGAGAGGTCCAGGAAGGGGAGGGAGGTGTCCGAGATGGTCCAGGTGAACTTAAGAACCTATGCGTTCTGCCTTTATATCACTTCTTGCTATTGACTTAATTTAATTTCTTTTAACAAGGCAAACCTACTCCCTCTGCCCATTTGCCTGTCCTATCAATAAGATGTGTAGCCTGGGATATGTGGTTCTCAGTCCTGATCCCCTTGCAGCTATGTCTCTGTGATGCTCACAACATCATTCCCACTAAGTTCAATCTGCGCTACAAGCTTGTTACCTTGTTTCATATACTACATGCATTTAACTACAACACCCTCAGTCCTGTATTGACTACCCTATCTTCTCATAGTTGTCTCCTTACCTGCTGTGCCTTAAGTTAGATTCCATTCTCTGTCCTCTAATTGTTCTAAAAACTTTAATAACCTCTGCTGAGCCCTTCCCCCCCTTAAGTTGTTTCCAGTATTTTCCATGTAACTGACTCCAACCTTACTTTCTAGTTTAAAACACGATTCACAGCCCTAGTTATGTGATTCACCAGAAATCTAGTCCCAGCATAATTCAGGTGGAGCCCAACACAAATAGGAAGAGCTCCCTCACTCTCCAGTGCTGGTGCCAACATCCCACTAATTCAAACCTGTTTCTCCAAAACCAATCTTTGAGCCAGGCATTTAACTCTATTAATCTCATTGATCCTATGCCATCCTTAGCTCATGGCTCAGGCAGTCTGGATATTATCACCTTTTTGGTTCTTTTTAAAAAAAATTTAACCCTTTGCTGTTCAAATTCCCTCAGCAGAATCTCTTTCCTCTTTCTGCCTATATTGTGGTACCTATGTGGATCATGAAGGGTATGTAAGTTAGTCGAAGACAGAAAGGCCTGTCTGTCCTATACTGCTCTATGTTCTATGATAACTGGATCTTCCATTCCGAGTTCCTCTGCAGCCCAGATGAGATATCTTGTTTCTGGGCATGAGGCAGGCAACACATTCTTCGAGACTCTCGATCCCTACAGAGAACAGAATCTATTCCCCTGATGAAGAGCTCATGCTCAAAATGTCGATTCTCCTGCTCCTTGGATGCTGCCTGACTGGCTGAGCTTTTCCAGCACCACACTTTTCAACTCTGATCTCTAGCATCTGCAATCCTCACTTTCTCCTCTTTGTTCCCCTGACCATATTATTAATGCACAATTTTCCTAACTACACCCCATAACCCTTTGCAAGCAGCTACCATACAACTGAGCCGACATGAACTGCATATGAAATGGCTTAAGGGATGGAAGTGGTGATGGTGTTGGGAGTAGCCCACAAAAGAAAACATGGAGGCTATAATCTAAAGGAAAACAGGATGTGTTGAATAAAAGCAATGTATAAATATGCAAAAACCTAAAAGGACAAGTACAAATCTTAGACCCTCAGGAGTCTGTAAGGCCAAGCTTCAAGAACTAATAAAAATGTTACAAACAATGTAATTGTGTACAAAATGTGACTAGTTGCTTGGAGACCTCAGATGTGTCAACTGAGATAATGTCTAATAGTCTTACCAAAAGACAGAAGACAAAGGAACTAGTTATCGCACATGGTCAAAATCGAGAGCTAAGACCCTCCAAAACAAGCAGTGCCAACTGACCATGGGTGTTGTGATATAAACATGATGCCTACTAGTGGTTAAATGACCAAACACTGAGAACTGGACAATGAAGAGGTGCCATAAGCAGAAATAACACTTCATAATAGTGGAAGATTTATTGGCCCAGATTTTCCACTGGTCAGGTAGTCATTATTCCAACATAGATAGGAGGTGCAAATGGGGACCCTGTGAAATTCCCATTGTAAAACGTGCCAAAAAAAAGTGCCTGGGAAAATGAATTTTCTGTTTGGCGATTCCTCTATATCTGGAACCCTCTGAAAGGGTCTGTTTAAATCAGTGACTTTGGTAGGTCTGATAAAATTAAATAAGATAGTCATTAAACATTTAATAATATTAAATATGTAGTTTAACTGCTGGAATAACAACTAATGTGACCCCCAGACAGACCACACACACGCTCAACTATACCTTCCCAGAACCCTGCAAATTCTCTAGACCCTGACCTTATACCCACCCAGGGTCTCCCCAAAGTCAAAGCATCGAGATATCCTACAGAACTCCATGAGAGTCATCAATGTATTACAAATCCCAGAGCAAAGGGCACAACAATCAGTGTGATGGCCAATGGAAAGACATAGAGTGTTACATTTCATTTTGCCAAATGTGTATCGTAATGATTTCCTCAAGGTTTCTATGGGAAAGGCTTAAAATGGGTTCGTTCAATTTTAGAAGGAAACTGTATTTAATTCAAGTTAAGGTGGATTGAAGTGGCAGATTATTTTTTAATCACAGCTGACTCAATGGTCATGACCCTGAAAAAGGATTGCTGCGATACACAGTTTCCTGGAAGAATTAGCACTGGACTTCAGTTTGCGAATCTGGATTTCAGGGAGTTCTCTTTGGAGGTAGGCAACAACCAGTCATTGAGCAATGTGTGCACGCAAGGAATCGTTAATGTGGAGGGGGTTAAAAACAGATATATCAGTTTTAGAACACAACCACAGGCCATATCCAATCTCTCATGACTGGAAGGAGGTGGAACATCTTGAGCAAAACCACAGCAAAAAAGCAGCAAGAGGTGTTACATTTACAAAGATGGGGTATAAACTCAATAAACGTTACAGCCAGAAAGTCCAGTTAAGAAACAGGAAATCAGAGATCATGGTCATCAGAGAAACAGATCAACCAAGTTCGTTTATTGTCAGAAAACCTGAAGGGATTTCAGGACGAGTGGGATAGTGGCAATCTTACTCAAGCCAAGAAGTGAGGCAGAGCAAGGTTATCAAGGGAATTGGAACAGATTTGCCTGTACATCATTGGATAATACAACTATACCAGACATAGTACAACACCATCACCATGATTTTGAACTAAAAAAGAAAGAATTTAATGTTTGGTTAGAGTTCCTGACTGTCTCAACCTGTGAGATTTGAACTTTGGGGTTGGAAGGGAGGAAGTGATGGTGATAATAGTGATAATAATGATAATGGCGCCTATCATGATGTCAATATTTTTAAATACGCATGAAAATAAAAGTAAACTACTGGAATAATACAGCTCAATTAGATTGAAGCTTGAGGTGGTATGTGGTATTGTGGAATTCATGGCAATTACATTGATGCAACTGATCACATAATTCTGACATATATAAGAGAAATGACACCATTCGAGAGTATGTGAAGAGAGATATTACACAAGAGGGCTGTATTTGATAGCCTATACGTACTGATGTAAGTAAAGGAATGTTACAGTACCTCAGGAGTTAAAGCATCTTACTTCAAAATAAAGGGCCAACTCCATCAGGAACAATGTATATGCTGGTGGCCTCATCCCAAAAACACCGCAGACTGTTATCTCAGTGTAGGCAACTGTATTAGTCTAAAGTACAGGATAAAGCAGTTTTGATTTCTATAGAGAAGGAAAGATATATTTAGCCTGAAGAGGATGGAAGGGCCACATGGAGTGTAACAAAGGCTCACATGCTGAACTCTTTAGAGAAATAAAAGTGATACTCATTGAAGCCCATAAGATTTTGAGAGCCTCAATGGCGTAAATAACTGAAAAGTTATTTTCTATGTCTGGGGAGTTTATAGGATAGATTGCATATCTTTGGTTATTTCAGACTAATGTTAGGAGAAAATTCTTCTCTCAAAAGATTGCGAATCTTTGGAATTCTATAACCCTAGAGAGTTGCGAATGCTTTGCTGTTGAGTATTCAGGAGAAAGTGAATATGCAGCTTGATTCAATTGGGAAGGTGGTGGTTTAGTCGTAATGTCATTGGACTAGTAATCCAGAGCTCCACACTACTATCCTGGCCTCCTGGGTTTGAATCCAACTATAGCAGATTGTGAAATTTGAATTCAATAGAACCTGGAATTAAAGAAGCTAGTCTAATGGTGACAATGTAAGCTTTGTTTGCTATTTTTTAAAAGAAAAAAATGTCTTGTTCACTAATGTCCTGAGGGAAGGAAATCTTTGCTGCCCACACTGGCCTACATCTGACTCCAGAGCCACAGAAATGTACTTGACTCTTGACTACCCTCTGTAGTGGCAGAGAGAGCCAATCAGCTCACAGCTCAAGTGCAGTTTAGGATCAGCAAAAAAATGCTGGTACTGTTTAATTGACAATCCACATAATGTACCTGTCAAATAAAAGCAAAATACCGTGGAAGCTGGAAATATGAAATAAAAACAAAGTGCTGGAGAAACTGAGCAGTCTGAAAGCATCCATTGAAAGAGGAACAGAGATAACGTTTCGAGTGGGCGGCACGGTGGCACAGTGGTTAGCACTGTTGCCTCACAGCGCCAGAGACCCGGGTTCAATTCCCGCCTCAGGCGACTGACTGTGTGGAGTTTGCACGTTCTCCCCGTGTCTGCGTGGGTTTCCTCCGCATGCTCCGGTTTCCTCCCACAATCCAAAAAATGTGTGCAGGTTAGGCAAATTGGCCATGATAAATTGCCCATAGTGTTAGATGAAGGGGTAAATATAGGGGAATGGGTCTGGGTGGGTTACGCTTCGGCGGGTCGGTGTGGACTTGTTGGGCCGAAGGGCCTGTTTCCACACTGTAAGTAATCTAATCTAATCTAATCCAGTTTAAATTGGCTAAGGAAATGAAAGGAGCTGAATAATGACTTTTTTTGTGCTGTTAACAGAGGGAGAAGAGATTGAGTGGAATAGTTTGTGAGCATGCACAGAGCAAAAGGCAAAAGCAGTGATAATGGTGGTAAAAAAGAGTTAGAGATATATAATAGGTGTAAATATTAGTTGTGAGAAGGAGAAAACGCATTCACTCTGCCAAGAGCAAAACCAACAAGATATAAACAAGATATGACTGGAGGTGAAGAGAGTGGGAAATGCAGAAAAATGGAGGACAGACACAGATACTGCCAGACCTGTTGAGTTTCTCCAGCACTTTGTTTTTATCTGTCCTTTAGCTGTACTTACCAACATCCCATCTTTCAACCCTCTCTAAGACTCTGCTATTCTTTCCCTACAGCCCCATGTAGCTTAGCGTTTTATCATTGTTCAGTGCAGGACCATCACGTACAGGAAAGAATTCAGTTGTCTCAAAAAATTCAGTTTTATTTACAAACACCAAAAGAGAACAATATTTTAGTAGCTGCTTTTGAGCAACAGAGCAAAGAGAAAGAACGAAAATTGGTTTCTGAACAAGAGCAGGAAATCTCTCTCTCCTGGCCCTGTCAGCCTCTCTGAAGATGGGATTCGGTGAAAAGTGAGTTCAGGAAACAACTTCAACAAGAACTCAAAGATATCTAAAAGCTTCACCACGTCTGAGGCTGCAAGTCCAGCATTAAAAAAAACTACTGTCTCAGCATATATTAGATTAGATTACATTACAGTATGGAAACAGGCCCTTCGGCCCAACAAGTCCACACCGACCCGCCGAAGCGCAACCCACCCATACCCTTACATTTACCCCTATACCCAACACTACGAGCAATTTAGTATGGCCAATTCACCTGACCTGCACATCTTTGGACTGTGGGAGGAAACCGGAGCACCCGGAGGAAACCCACGCAGACACAGGGAGAACGTGCAAACTCCACACAGTCAGTCGCCTGAGGCGGGAATTGAACCCGGGTCTCTGGCGCTGTGAGGCAGCAGTGCTAGCCACTGTGCCACCGTGCCGCTCATCTGAAAGTCTCGAAGGATCTATAAACTACATAACCTTCATTCTTCCTGTCTGACCTACTTTCTCCATTTGAAACTTACTACTTATGATTCTGTGTGCAATTGATGCGATTTTATTAATTTTTGTGGGGTTAATTGGTAATAAACTTCCTTTTTCTTTCATTCAAGAAAATCTTGAAATTGAATCATTTATTTTAATCCAGTAACTTCATTTCTTATTGACACGTTAAATAGCTACTTGCTAAAAAGAAGTCAAAGTATTTGTTGTGACTGACCACGAGGAGATTAAAAAGGGAATCGAATCACCTTCCTCTCCTGCATGTAGCTAACGGCACAAATGATCCTTGTATACAATCTTCAAGAGATTGTCTGCTGGATACATTTGGAACACTTTTCCTTTTCCATTCTTCCAGGTTCTGCCAAATGTAACATTGACAATTTGTTCTACAGTTCTAATTAATTAATCGAGTCAGTTATCAAACCAAAACCTATTAAAAAACATGACTCATGTTCAAATACATGCTCTGTGTTCAGTTCAAGCTGCTGAGTTCCAAATTTTTGATTATTTCTTTAAAGTTGATAAACAAGCCAGCTTTAAAGTAATTAAAACAGACAACTTCACTGGAACACAGACTCTTTGGCATCTTTAAGACAACGTAGAACAGTAAAACCAATTCTGTTAAGTTAATCGGCTAGCAGGAATTCAAATTGAACTTCTATAAAGATAGCAAAAGCAAAATCTTAAATTGTTCCTTCAAACCAACATTGTACCTAAAAGTTAATTGCCTCATCAAAATCTAACAAGGTGCAAAAGCAGCTTGGCAGAACGCCTGTCTCAGTGCACCAACACTCTGTTCAAATAAAACAAAAGACAAAGAAACAGCTAGGGACTGGCAATAAATGCTGGCCCAAGGATATGCATGTCCCACAAGCGAATCAAGACAAAAATATGTAACTTCAGGTTTCAGATTTGTTTTTCAGCGCTTGGTTATTTGACTATTCACTAGGAGACTCTTAACCTCAGTTCAATCAAGATTTATTTTAAATTCGACCGCAAATTTGTTTTTTCACTTTTGTTTGAATTATTTCTGAAGAGTAGGAGTTGCACAATCAGGGAAAAGAGCTCTGCAAATGCAATGTCAGTCAGCTGCTATACCTCACTGGGACACACTCAAAATCAAGCTTAACTATGTTCCAGTAAAAAATCACACAACACCAGGTTATAGAGCAACAGGTTTATTTGGAAGCACTAGCTTTTGGAGTGCTGATTCTTAATCTTATTCTCCACAACCACCTGATGATGGAGCAGTGCTCAGAAAGGTAGTGCTTCCAAATAAACCTGTTGGACTATAACCTGGTGTTGTGTGATTTTTAGCTTTGTACACCCCAGTCCAACACTGACGTCTCCAAATCATAACTATTTCACAGTTGTCACAAATGTTAACAATATTAACAAAGTTTACATAATTCCTCAACTTACCTGTCTTTTAGATCCAGGTATCTGTACTTGATGAGAATGACAATTTATTACAAAATAATTCTAACTACAGAAAAAAAATTAACACAGAACTCTACCAGTAAGTTTCTAACTCACTTATAAAACTCTATACCACACACATACAGACAGACACAAAAAATGGCTGTTATTGGTAGAGGGAAAGATGTGGAAGGCAGTTAAGTGGGACATCCTTTTACTGATCAGAAGCAGCTTCTCCAGACACATTCACTTGCCTGCAGGTGAGATAAAGTGACTGACTGGTTCACTCTTATGATGATATCTGACTTATTAATTAAAAGTCATCATTTACTGTAACTTACTGAGATATTTGATAGTCACAGGTGAGGTGCCGGAAGACTGGAGGTTGGCAAACATGGTGCCACTGTTTAAGAAGGGCAGTAAAGACAAGCCAGGGAACTATAGACCGGTGAGCCTGACCTCGGTGGTGGGCAAGTTGTTGGAGGGAATCCTGAGGGACAGGATGTATATGTATTTGGAAAAGCAAGGAATGATTCGGTATAGTCAACATGGCTTTGTGCATGGGAAATCATGTCTCACAAACTTGATTGAGTAAATGATTTGGATGCGAGCATAAGAGGTACAGTTTGCAGATGACACCAAAATTGGAGGTGTAGTGGACAGCGAAGACGGTTACCTCAGATTACAACAGGATCTGGACCAGATGGGCCAATGGGCTGAGAGATGGCAGATGGAGTTTAGTTCAGATAAATGAGAAGTGCTGCATTTTAGGAAAGCAAATCTTAGCAGAACTTATACACTTAATGGTAAGGTCCTAGGGACCTGAACAAAGAGACCTTGGAGTGCAGGTTCATAGCTCCTTGAAAATGGAATTGCAGGTGGATAGGATAGTGAAGAAGGTTTTTGGTATGCTTTCCTTTATTGGTCAGAGTATTGAGTACAGGAGTTGGGAGGTCATGTTGCGGCTGTACAGGACATTGGTTAGGCCACTGTTGGAATATTGCATGCAATTCTGGTCTCCTTCGTATCGGAAAGATGTTGTGAAACTTGAAAGGGTTCAGAAAAGATTGATAAGGATGATGCCAGGGTTGGAGGATCTGAGCTATAGGGAGAGGCTGAACAAGCTGGGGCTGTTTTCCATAGGGAGAGGCTGAACAGGCTGGGGCTGTTTTCCCTGGAGCGTCGGAGGCTGACGGGTGACCTTATAGAGGATTACAAAATTATGAGGAGCATGGATAGGATAAATAGGCAAAGTCTTTTCCTTGGTGTCGGTGAGTTCAGAACTAGAAGGCATAGGTTTAGGGTGAGAGGGGAAAGGTATAAAAGAGACCTCAGGGGCAACTTTTTCACGCAGAGGGTGGTACGTGTATGGGAATGAGTTGCAAGAGGAAGTGATGGAGGCTGGTAATTTGCAACATTTAAGAGGCATTTGGATGGGTATATGAATAGGAAGGGTTTGGAGGGATATGGTCTGGGTGCTGGTAGGTGGGACTAGATTGGGTTGGTATATCTGGTCGGTATGGATGTGTTGGATCAAAGGGTCTGTTTCCATGCTGTACATCTCTATGACTCTATGATGAGAGGAAACAAACTGGATATCTTCATTCTGCAGAAGAGTTTCTTTATTTCTGGAGGTCTAACTGGCTCTGGCCATTTTGTTCATACCTACAAGTTGTTCAGCTACCTGGGAGGTAATCACCTGACAGGTTAGAGACTTAAACAGTAGAGTTATATGTCAAGCTAGAATTTGTTTGTAATAGATAGTCATTCTTATTAATTACAGAAACCTGGTCTGTGCTTTCTGTCAAGGGGGTAGGGAGAAGGTCAGCACTCCACAGATCAATCAGCTATATGTTGCTGGTTGAACCTCCTTTGCATAAATTCCCTGGAGGCCAGTCTATCTGCAACTAAACATCTGCCACAACTGTTCAACCAATGACGTAAACAGAACTTAAATTAAATATTATCAGTTTGTTTTCAAGAAGTGCAGCAATCCTTCCACAATCTTTGGTTTTTAAAATACTCCCTTTTCTATTTCAGTCCACAGTGACTAATATATAAAAAGTAAAATCTTTATACGTCTTTACTGGAAATGGACCCGCAACTGCAAAATGTATCTACTATCAATCATGTTGATGAGGAAAAGACATACATTCTGTAATTTCTACAAGACCTTGCATTCCAAAAACATCCATTTGAGTCTGTCTATACCTCATTGATGGAGGAGGTTAAGAAAATGCTATCTAAATGCAAGCACTTCCTTCTTACAGACAAAAGGAGTGGATTGGAGGCAGAGGGAAGAAATTTACGTATTTTACCTGGGTGTAAACACTTTTGTCATGTTTCCATCTTGTCAGTCTAATCGGAGTTAGAGAATAGCGTATAATGGTTCTTTTCCTTCCATTCCCATGTCATTACATTTGCTGTCAGACCTTGGTCTATTGTTGACCCCTTCCTATTTCCCATCTACATGCTGTACCACAATGAAATCATCTGAAAGTTTCTATACATAAAAACATTAATGACAGCATTCAGTTCTCACAATTAACACTTTCAACCCAACTACTGTCTCTAAACTGTCTGACTGAAATTGCCTCCAACTAAGTAATAAAGGATCTGAACTATTGCCTTTAGACACCACCATACTCTCTGTTCTCCAGCCAAGCTCCATCATCTTCCTCGCAATTGCTCAGCCAGATTGTTTGCTGCCTTGTCAGTGAAATGACTGTTTGACCACTTATCTACAAAACCACTGATCTACAACACCACTGATCTACAACACCACTGACACCATCAATTTCCATTTCTCAAACATCATTTGACTCAACTCTGCCTCAGCCCACCTGCTGTTGCAAGCCCCTGGTCTTGCCTTTGTTACCTCAAATCTTGACTCTTCCAAGGCATTCCTGGCCAGCATTTCCTCTGATTTTCTAACCATCTGAATGAAGCCTGTCCATGGCAGTGACGTTTGGATCCATGTGCACAGAACATTGCAGCAACTGCACATGCATACTGCTTGGAGGGAATGTAGCTCCGAGCCGACCTCTCAAATTTTGTCTTATGTAACTTTGAGTTGATCCAATACTCCACAGCCTTTGTCCTAACTTACATCTACTCCTGCTCATCGATCACTTGTTTTTGCTAAATGCACATTGACTATTAAGCTGTGCCTCAATTTAAAAACTGAGTTGCGGATTCTAAGAGATTTTTGCACAATTATTATTATTACTTGGTGCTCTATTATTACTTAACTAATCCTTCTTGAATAAATGCTGTTATATTACCCACTTTCCCTCACATAATTTGCTTATTTAAGGACAGTCAAAAAACGTGCCAAAGCTTCTGTTAACTCTTTTTTGATTTCTTTCAGCAGCCTCAGGCTTAGTGACTTATCCACTAAGTCCCATTCATCTACATGCCTTTTGTTCATGTTATCATGTTAAGCTGTCCAGTGTAAGCCATTGAAGTACTGTTTATCAATCTAGTGTCGAACTCCTTAAATGCATGTTACAAAATCTTAAATACAATTCTATCTTTGTCAGAGAATATGAATGTTATTTTTGGCTCTTTTCCCAACCTTTCTTGAAGTTGTTCTACCCATTCTGTACAGTCGATCATCCTTATTCCAGCGAGCAAACACATTTGCAACTTACAATTATTGCTCAATGCTTCACTGTCCACCTCAGACCCGTCTGACATTATTTTATTTCTGCACCTGAGAACTCCATGTCCTCTGCTGCCAAGATTCTAAGCTTTGGAAATTCATCCACTTCTCTACCTGTCTTAAGCTACTCCTTGAAAATGATCTATGATCAAGTATTTGGTCATCCGACTTCTGGAAATTTGGCATGTCCATAAGGACCTTCACTAACTTTTACAGACGTACCATAGAAAACATTCTATTTGGGTGCATAATGGCCTGGTATGACAACTACTCTGCTCAGGACCATAAGAAACTACAGAAGGTTGTGTGCATAGCCCAGACCATCACAGAAGCCAACATCCCATCCATGGACTCTACTTACATTGCTCACTGCCACAGAAAGGCTGCCAACATCAAAGACCCCTCCAAGCCTGGTAACGCGGTCTTCCAACTTCTTCCATCAGGCGGACGATACAGAAGCTTGAACACATGCACCAAGAAGTACGGCTTCTTCCCTGATGTTATTAGACTGCTGAATGGATTCTCTAACTTTGAGTAATGCTCAAAATCACACAGCACCAAGTTATAATCCAACAGGTTTATTTGGAAGTACAAGCTTTTGAAGCACTGCTCCTTCATCAGGTAGCTGGGGGTGGGGTGGAGGGACAGGGCAGAATCATAGGACACAGAATTTATAGTAAAAAATTAAAGTGTCATATAACTGATGTGGTGCATTGAACAAACCTAAATTGCTGTTAAGTCTTAATCATTTACAATGGGTTGCAGGTTTCGATTCATTAATATGTAAATCCCAGAGCGTCTTTCAAGTCACATTCCTGAGATAACTTAAGGTTTTATTAAACAAAAGTGACATTTCAGGACAGACAATGTATTAAAGGTGTAAGGTTAGAGTCTGTCTGTAATCGAACCTTGAGTCGGACTTTGGTTCTATTTCCAAAGTAGGAATTTATAAAATGTCACATGGACTGACTGCCTACAGATTGTGTGCTTTTTGCACAAAATAGAATGTATCTGCAAATACAAATCTGCAAATGCAAATTCACCACATAGACTTGGGGGTGTGCGTGTGTGTGCACGCACATGCATGTATGTGGAAGAGAGGGAGTGTGTGTATACTTGATAGAGCGTGACGGAGTATATGCCTGTGAGAAGGTACATGCACACACACTCACTCCCTCCCTCACATGCTTGCATACATATACACACATTATATATATCTGTGGGTGAATTTGCATTGCAGATACATTCTATTTGACCTTGCTACTGCTGATCTTGCTTCTGTGCACCTCCTGTTCAGCCGTAACCTTGTATGTCTTTCACTCTGTCTAAGCATCCTATGATCTGTATGCCCTTGTTTGCTATGATTTGCCTATACTGCTCGTAAAACAAAGCTTTTCATTGTACTTAGTTACATGTAAATACAATAAATCAAATCAAATTATTTGACATTGAGATTTATGAAGAGGATGGATCTTGTGGAAATTTGGAGCTCAGCATATATGTGGAAGTTACCCATAACAATGTAAATAATCTCACTGAGGGGTGTTACGTAGGTCAGGAAGTGGAAAGAACCAAGGTTAAACACTTACTGACTCCAAGAGCTGCTTGTGTATAGGTGGTCAGAAAAGTCATTGGTGGAGTTGTGCTGGTTGTACATGATCAGGTGAGCTGGAATCACGTGGTGGACTTCCCAACAGCTGAACAATCAAAATAATTGTTGAAGGAAACTTGCTAAAAAGTAACGACGACATGACTTTAGCCATTTTCAGTCTTAGGCAGATGTCAGACTGAAACGACAGGAATGGCATCTCCCAGGAGAGATGGGCACTGAAGTGGACGGTGATAAAATATTCAAATACATCAGATGAAAAATAACCTCACTAAAAGTTGTGTTTATGTATTCATATTTGGTAGCAGTTACTTGAAAACAACATTAATTTTATCAACCATGTTTTAATCAAGTTATTTCTACTAGCTCTGAAGTGAAATTTACCAGCATTGTATTGAGATAGAAGTGAGAGTTCCTTTGACAAAGAAATGATTGTTCTTTCTTTAAGTAGGTCAGTGTGAAACATACCTCATCTCTGCCTGTTTCCCTTCATTCCAACTCAGAAGAGTGTTTTTATTATGTATGGCAGTAGTTTTAGAATTCCTTCTTTCATATAAAAGGATACATCACAAAGAGGAACTTGAGTCAATGATGTAAATAAACTCAAAATTCTGTTGTTTACCAAGTACAGCTACTGTAGTAATTTTTTTTATTGAATTTCACAGTGAAAATGATGATCTTTGGGATCTGTTTGATAGACTTACAAATAATAGACCTTTAGAAGTTATACGTGCATTCCAGAGACTGTGCCACGCTGGGGGAGAAGGAATCTCTCTGGGGGTCTGAAGTAACAAATAAATTAGAACATTACAGCATTTATATTTTATTACTGTGCAGTTCCACAATTGCAAAACCAGGACAGTGTTGACCCATTTCAAATATAATTCATTACTGTAATATAAATATCAAGGGAACAATATTCAGTCCAATAAATGACTAAGTTGGCATTGATGTCAGAAAGTAAAAAGTGATCAACGTAGGAAAAGAACATTGGGGTATATTTCTGGAGACAATCCGCTCCAAATCATTTGTTATTTGGCTGGATGACATACAACTAAAACATTAACTTCCTCATTTATTTCTTTCTGGAAATCTTGTGACTATATGAAATAGTACATTAGTACATTTGAGGAATTAAAAAGGCTGGCGAGTTATTCACGGATAAAAGGTTTTTGGTAGACAGTCGATGTCAGGATGCAATTAAGGCCCACAAGTTCTAAAAACCCTGGTCCCAACTGATAAATCTGGATGAATATTTTACTTCTTGTTAGATCTTTGTTCTACAAAGGATCTGAAATGAATTACTTCCAGTGTTCTGTTCTAAGAGGATATCATAATTACTGTTAATTTAAAAAATAGTTGACAGGGTGGTTTGTTTGAGAAATGGGGACCTGAAACAGTCCTTATTTCAGGTTTTAGTGTTAGTCTCAGGTTGACAGACGGAAATAATAAATATTTACCATCTTACTTGATGAACAGCTCATAACCAATATTTTCGAAAATATTCAATCTCTTTTCTGACAATGAACTGTCAAAACCTAAAACTGTTTCAGACGCCTAAAAAGGCACTGTAGCTTTTGCAACATAAGTTATGTTTAGATGTAGAGATTCCAAGGAGGGCAACATCAAAAATATTAGGTAGCATGCTTACATCATTGCACAACAACAAATTTTTTGAATTTGAATTAGGGAATTTTATTATAAATATTACTCTGCACTTCCACCTTCCCAATGGAAAAAGCAGTTTAATAATTCGCACTGTATTTCACCTCATATAATGTTAATAGGATTCAAATAGGCTGAAGAAGTGAATGTGCAAACATTACATATATCTGGGTAGTCACAAATGAAAAATCTTCCATGAACCAGTATAATTGAACAATGTAATGGAGGGTACTCTTTCCTATGAAAAATGTACATTCATTTTAAGCTTGGAACCAAGTGCAGTATTATTAATAAAATTAAAAGTAAGCTTGTAACAAAAAGGCAATCCTCCACCTACAGTGTTCAGATATTAAAATATTCCATAAAAATAATTTATAAAGTATGGGAACAATTTCATAGTTTTTTAATAAGTAAAACATTTTTAAAATTAAATAACTTTTAAAACATGCCTTCTGATGTCTGTTTTCTGGAAAAAAAAATGAATGCAATTTGAAAAGCCTTTTGGAGCCAGAGCAATTAGAGAACTGCTAAATTTTCAGGTCTGCGTTAAACATTTCCCAATCTTTTCTGTTACTTCAACCAATTCCATTCAGATTCTATTGATATAACTTATGGCAACAAAGTGGAAACACAACCTCAAGATGTTTGGATTGCTTATGGGAGTGATTAATGTCATTGACCCCAGGACGATGTTTGGAACAGATTTGCATTTGTAACTCCCAACCAGTACAAATAAATCAATGACTTTAGACAATCTGTTGTCAGATGACTTTGGAATGATGGTTCTTTTTTTCCTATATTGATTTTAATGCATATTTAAGTTTTACATTTATAAAAACAAGTAAAGTCAATGATATAAGCAATATGGTTCATATTAAATTTGATACAATTGGTAATGAAGATTATTTTACTGACAGTCAATGTTCTGGCCAATTCATACCTGAGGCTGTTATCTTTCAGAGTCATGTAACAAACCGGCAATGGACTAAATTTTCTATTAAATCAATGAAATGCTTTATATGAAAAAAAAATTTAAAAGCCCTAGGGCATATTACATTATACTTTATCAATTGAGCAATGTATAACTAACTGGGCAAGAAATGTTATGGTTGAACTACAATATATTACTAACTGGCTTTGTAAACTCCAAATATAATTTATGAAATTCATAAATCTCTATAATGACAACCCATCAGTAATGCTAATAATACTTGTCCATAAGCATCTGTGAGTAGCACACTGGGGTAAATTCATGCAATTTGCCATTGATAGCAGTAAATTACAAAGAATTCTAAAATCCTGAATTACCAATGCAAATATATTTTAAAGTTAACATCCCTCAAAGACAGTGTGATAATTCCAACATGATCTTATTATGGTCAAGGATTTGATGCTGAGTTTTTTTAAAGAGATGATTATATGTAAAGTTTTGAAAGGCAAATGCTTGTTGGGAAAGAACATTTACAAGCATGTTGCTAAGTGTATTTTCATATCCTGACCACAACACTGAAAGAACAGTATGTCATGAGGTAAGGAACCATTATTGAACCATGCCAATACTAACTTTCTTCAGTTATGACATTACTTTGTTTTGCACAGACACACACTATCAATCACACAGGCAGACATCACTGGTGTGATTCAAATTACAATCTTATTCAACCGCAAAAGTGACTTAAGTGAAGTTTAGCCAAGTACAATGTGGCTGTTAGAAAAACAAATGTTTGTATATAAATAAAATTTAAAAATCTACATTTACTTGACCTGTATTTTGTAAATCAAAGCACATGAGCACATTTCATCTAACATTTCTAAGATATTAAGCATAGCACTGATTTCTTATTAATCATACAATCCCGACAGTGCAGAAGCAGGCCATTCAGCCTATCAAGTGCACAATGATCCTGCAAAGAGCATCCCACCCAGAACCATCTACCCCACCAAACCTTATTTCTTGTAATCCTGCATTCCTCATGACTAATCCACCTAACCTATACTTCCCTGGGCACTATGGGAAACTTAGCATGGTCAATCCATCTAACCTGCATATCTTTGGACTGTGGGAGGAAACTGGATCACCCGGAAGGAACTCACACAGAAAGAAGGAGAACATGCAAACGCCACACAGATAGTCCCTCAAGGATGGAATTGAACCCAGATCCCTGATGCTGTCAGGCAGCAGAACTAACCACTGAGCCACCTCTGTGCTGCTTGGTTACTTCAATATTTCCTTCTTGGTTAGAAACATTGAAGAGAATGGGAGAACTTTAAGTACAAAAATATAATTTTTAGAAAACCTATTTTAAATTGGAAAATAAATGTTACAGAGCCTTGAAAACAAACAAACATCATCTAAGGGAAGAGGTTTTAGGAGAAAATGGATAGATACCACCTTGGTGGTGAATTAATTCATGAAGTCTACATAGAGGCATATAATGTAGAAAATAGGTGTTTAGGGAGACGATTTATAGCAGAAAAATTAGTATATTAATTTACTAGAATTGTTTTAGAAATGTGCATAGTTTGGTGGACCCATTTCCCTGCTTCCAACACTCCTCTTCCACTTGGACTCCATCTTCTAATCTCTTGTTTTCATTCGACCTGTTTATTGAGAACGGTCAACATTAAGGTTACCGTAATTTCTATATTTCTGCTCTATGTTTGCACAAGCGCCCTATCTTAGCCAAATCTTATCCATTATTCATGAGAGAAGTTGGAAAGACATTATCAGTAGTATATGGCTATATGATTTTAATCAATTCAGGTCCTGTGCTCACTCAAAATCCTCAGGCACATTTTCAGCAGAAGTCACTAGGGGCACTCTGGCTGAACTTCAATAGGGTTCAGCTTGCTCAGCCACATATGGCATAGCATTTTAGACTTTCTGATTAGTATAGCTCAATAATAAACAGGTAGTTCTCCTAGAGCACCATAGTTGCATTCCGGCAAAACTTCACTTCATAAAATATTGCTTAATAGAGAAAAATGGGGCTTATGGGAAAAATGGGGTTGGGACTGACCAGAAAAAAAATCACTCACAATCGCTCAAAATTCACCCAAAAGCCTAACACAGCCTGGATGAAGGTTTAAATCATATTTATTAATTAAACAAAAGTAAATTTAAGACATTACATTGAAAAAATATTGCTAATGCAGGGACAGCGGGTCATCATCATCACTACCTTCAGGTGCAGTTTTGGTTGCAGAAGTGGATGGCTGTGGTTGATTGTCTTCTGACTGTCTCTTGGGGGTTAGTTTCAATTGTGAGATATGGAGGTACAAGAACAAATTAGAAAGGCAAATGGTATGTATAAGTGTAATGCAGTCCTACAGGAAGTATACAGGAATTATACAAGAATATTCTTGTCTCAGAAGGAGAGCAATAAACATTCATTAGTTTAATTTTGAGATGAAGTTGCTCAGTGTGCAGTACTGTACCTCTCACATGCTCTGACAACAGCTGACATCGGTACATGCGCAGAACAAAGCTTGTGAAGAGATCGCCGCTGGAATCGCGCTATTGAGAACAGAGGTAAGTGTTCTCTAAAATACCATTGCCTATTTCTTCAGTGATATTACAGCTAAACCGTGCTGCTGAAACATTCTTTATACGAGAACTACCTGTGCCAGGGGATGCATCCAACTATTAAGCCATTCAAAACACAGAATGGAAGTTATAGATAAAAATAAACTTACTTAAAATTAAGTGAAGGTGAAATACACATTTATTAATAACTTTTTAATTCTTCTTACCATAATATGATAATAATAAAAGTACTCAAGGTGTCCCAGTAGCTTTATATCAGGTGATTTTCAGCTTCACATGGTTTAAGCTGAAATGTTTTTAATAAATATTGTTAGCAGTTAGAGAAGATATTGAGTTCCTGGGAAACAGCAGGGTTATACTCTGCTATTTAATGAAACTGAATCAGACAACAAAATACAAGTTTATATCCTAACTTTGGCTGTTGACCTCTCCTTCATTATTAAGGATTTTGTTTTGCTCTCAGCTAGGCTTGTAGCTATGAGAATAGTGGACAACTATCAGGAATGAGAAAGAAAAAAAGACTTGTTTCAGTATATCAAAGATTTACATTTACTGCAACTATGGCACCACACCCAACTCTCTTGACAGAAATATAATTGCAATAAAACGTATCTGAACTATATACAATAGTGATCTTCTCTCCTTAAATTGTTTATCATATGTTTTTGAGAAGCCCATTTCAAATTCTACCATTTAAAGAAGAGAACCCTATTAGTTAGAACTTATCTACTACTATACCATAATTTCAATTTTCCCCAAATCATTTAGTAACTGGAGTACTATTTTGAAGTGAATCACATCTATTGTAGCCAATTTACATGGAATAAAAACTATCAACAAGAAAGCAATGGATGAATCACGAGATTTGCTTGGATAACTTCCCCTTTGGGATTATAATATTGTCATATTTCAGAAGTCAGACTTCTTCAAATTTGAACCCACCTGAGCGCAGACCTCACTTAACAACTTATGGAGAAGATTATATTTCAGTTCTCAAGTGGCAACACAAATTATCTGAATAACTCTTCAGTGAGTCTTCAATTCACAAATTTCTGAATTGTAGTTCATCAAATAAACTAAGCTGAAGTTGCTGGGGAATTTCCTTGGGGTTGTTGCAGCTTAGTTCAGATACACTGCTGGATCTTGTTTACAATGTATTACTGGGGGATTCACTGCCTTTCAGGTGGATCAGGAAGATCTGATAAATCTGCAGTAGGGTTTCAGGAACATCTGGTAAATCTACAGGGGGAGAGATCCAGAACATCTGTTAAATCTACAGTGGAGGATCAGGAACGTCTGAGTAATCTACAGTGGGGGATTGGGAATGTCTAATAAATCTACTTTGGGGGATCTGGAGGAGCTCAAAAGAAATTCCTTATCAATATCATTGAGACGCAATAAGTTTCCTTGTTTTCTTCAAATCAACATTCATGGATGTAGTAAAAATTATGCCATTCAAGATAAAAATTGAGGAATTGTTATGGTGACAGTAGTTATTGTTAAATAGAAATAGTTAGCAGATATTACTCTAGAAAGTCTCATAAAAGAAAGTGGAACTTTCAGGTAATGGTAAATTTCTACAACAAAATTGAATAAAATCAAGGTAAAATACATAAAAGATTAATATAACATATACCTCCTTCATAGCTCCATTTTTTCCTGGAACTCAAATTCATCAATCTCTGATTATTTCAAATAATGTAACACTTGTGACATTGGATACTATCCATGCCATTTGACATGTCAACCTTTGTTAACCAAGGATTTCTTCAGGTCACCTGTAACCCATTTTGAGAGGAATCTATTCATACTTGTGTATTGCAATCAAAAAGTTGATTAGTTTATGTTATATATCATAGCTGAATTCCAGAAATGTAAAAGGAACCTTGTGCAGGTTTGGGGAACTATCACATTAATTCACTGAGCCAAAACAAACTGAGTATCATATCTATAACATAGCACACAAAAATCATGGCATATATTATTCTACAAATTGAAATTTTATTCCCGATTAGATAAATCTGTGAAAAAAATGTCTTATTTTATATGACAAATCCACAAAGGGCCAAGGAAAGTCTCTATTTGTTACTAAAACAAAACTAAACTAATGGTGAAATAAATGCTAGCTGTATTTTCTATACTTGTTTCCATTCTCTATTCTTCTACAATTATTCATCATTTTCCTCTATTACCTGAGGTTTATTCATCATGTGTAAATTCAGAGTGAACACCAATGATCTTTATGATCATGGGACCAACCTAACTGGATTTGAACCTGAAACTGTCCATACCCAGGGTCATTGGGTGGACAAGTACATAGCAGATGACGTATAATGTAGATAAATGTGAAATTATCCATATTGGTAGCAAAATAGGAAAGCAGGTTATTCTCTGAATGGTGATAGTTTGGGAAAGGGAGAGGTGCAATGAGATCTGGGTGTCATTGTACACCAGTCTTTGACAGCATGTAAGTGCAGCAGGTGATGAAAACTTTAGATGATATGCTTGCCTTCACAACAAGAGGATTTGAGTCCATGAGCAGGGATGTCTTGTTGCAATTGTAAAGGACCTTGGTGAGACTAAACCTGGAGTATTGTGTTTTGGTCCTTTTATCTGAGGAAGGATGAAATCAAAATATTGAATGTTTTCAAGAAAGTGTTAGATATAATTCTTAGGGGTAAAAGTATCAAAGAGTATGGGGAGAAAACAGAAACAGAGTGCTGAGTTAGACGATGAGCCATGATTATACTGAATGATGGAGCAAGCTTTTAAGACTAAATGGCCTACTCATTCTCCTAGCTTTGATGTTTCTATAGTGTTATGTACATGCTTTGTGTTCAGTAATCACAAAGTCAAGCCTTGTAAAGGCATATTTGTTAACTCTTGTTTTTCTATTAACTTAATCATTACATTTTCCAGACTTTTTCTTTGACGCTTCAAATGGGTATGCTAATTTGATATATCCTACACTTACACAGAACACAGTTCCAAGTTTTTGTTGCATACGAGCACAAGTGCTATCTTTCAGATATCTCTTCAATGTAGATTCAGATGTTCTACATTGAAGTATGCCTGCAAGGCTGACGTAGTAATTCACCTTGATAGTTATTTCATTGCCAGCCATCCATTTGTCCAATGTGAGTCAGATTTGTTCATAGGTATGTTGTTGCCTCTCTGCTTTCTCTTTGTTTTGCCTGAGCCACTGCAACATTGATACACTGTAACCACTCCTCTGCATTCTTCTCATCTCTTGCTTTGAAGACATATGTCTTGTTGTCTGTGAAGATTTCAAAGGCTCGAGGAAGGCTACGGTCTCTCCGCTTTTTAGTGATAACCTTTACACTTTGTACCTTGCTCAGTTCAATTGGACAATCATCTGGATCATCTTTCTGAAAGGTGAAGACACATAGCATATAATGTGACACTTGGAAATCTCCAGTTAGTTCCATTGAAATTTATGTACAAGTAACAGTGATTGCCCATGACATCAAGACAACATAGGATAGAATGGCATCAAAGAGCACAAGCAAACTTCAGATCAATGGAAATCTGGGAAAAGTCTACACTGGTTGAAGTCATACCTAGAATGAAGAAAAATAGTTGTAATTACTAGAGACCAATCATCCCATGTCCAGGACATCACTGCAGGAGCTCCTCCAGGTAGTGCTCCAGCCAAATCATCTTCAGCTGCTTCACCAATGATCATAAGATTTGAAATGGGGATGTTTTCTGATGAGTGCAATGATTGTTAACAATTGTGACCCCTCAAACATTGGTGGTTGGTGTCTTTGTGCACTAGTCCTTGGACAACATTCAGCCTGGGACTAATAAGTGACAGTAAATTTTCATCCCTAAGTGCCAGGCAATTACTACTTCCATCAAGAGGCAACCTAATGATCGTCTCTGACAGCCAATGGCATTACTGACATTGAATGCTGCAACATCAACAGACTAGATTATTTTTGACCAGAAATTGAATTGGATCAACCGTATTAATTATTGTGAGTGTAAGAGCAGTTCAAAGGCTAGATATTTTGGGGGGTGTAATTTACCTCCTGATTTCCTACAGCAGGTCCACCATCTATATCAGAAGTATGATGGAACGCTCTCCACTTTCTTGGATGAACACAGTTCTAACAACACTGCAGAGGCTTACAATCATCCTTGATTCACCATGCCATTCACCACCATAACTGTTAATTTCCCCCACTAGCACACAATGTTAGCAATATGCATGATTTACAGGACGCATTGCAGTGACTTACCAAGACTCCTTTGACAACTGTTCCAAACCTAATATTACCACCTAGAAGGACAAGGACAGCAGATGTATGAACCTCCACCCCTCCAAGTGACATACTATCCTGACTTGGAACTACATCACCATGCCTTCACTGTTGTTTGGGTCAGAAGCCTGGAATTCCTTTACTAACAATGGGTGTATATAAACAGATGGAACTGCATAATTTCAAGTATGCAGCTCACTCCCACCTTCTCCAAGGCAGTTAAGGAAGGGCAGTGCCTTGCCATTGACACTCATATCGTATAAAGAATATATAAAAACAACAATTGTCTCCGAGTCATGCAGAGATTCTTGCATAGTGATAATGCCACTGGAGTATTAATAGAGAGACCCAGGTTAGTGCTCTGGGTCACATGTTCAAATCCTACTTCAGCAGCTGGAATTTGAACTTAATTAGTAAAACTTTATGTAAAAGCTAGACATAAGAACTATAATCAATTATTGTAAAACTCCATCTAGTTCTTGAAAGTTCTTTAGTGAAGGAAATTAGCTGTCCTTAATTGGTTTGGCCAAAATATGACCTCAGATCCACAACAATGTGGTTGACTCTTAATTGCCCTCTGAAATGGCTTAACATGGCACTCAGGTTAAGGACAATTTATAATAAGCAAAAGATCAATTCTAACTGATCAGTGAAGCCCATATTCTGTGAAAGAATAAAGAAAAATTTCAAATAATTCCAGTGGCTCAGCTTATCTGCTTTAATACCCAATAACTCATTGTCATATTTTGAGGGATGTAAAAGTGTTCAGTAAAATTTCCCATATTGTTTGCATCCATAAAATGCAAATTTACCATTTTGTCCCTGTTGACTCCTTACAACTGCTCAGGCAGTTATCAAATCTGGGCGAAAGCAATGTAAATCAAGTAAGGCTCTTCGTTTTTTTCATCCAACCCGCCCCTAGATGTTGCCACCAGTGCCTTGTGCTTTATGTTTTAGGTGAACATTCCAATATTCTCCTTTCTGGCTCAGTTTAGACCTTTTATTTGTTCCTTGATCTTATTTTCTTTTCTGTACCTGTATCTTATTTGCTTTAAATATTTTTCATGATTACTTTTCCATATTTACACTATACCAACTTAATTCCAGACACCTAAATATCCTGTTTGTGAATTCTTTTGATTATTGATCTGAAATGTTTAACTCAGTATATCTCTCCATAGATGCTGTCTGACTTGGAAGGCAAGTCCAGCTATTATTTTAGATTTCTAGCACCCACAGAAGGTCACTCACATTAAACAAAATACAAATCAATGTGCAACTATCTATGATGCTTAGTTCCATTGACTTCATCTAACAAATTTTAATCATCTACCTACTGATTTTCCTTTGCAAAATAGAAGCTGATTCCCAGCCAGTGTGAAATAGCGGGTCTTCCATCTCTTTATGAATTTCCATCTCACTTGTTTTTCTTTGAGCTTGCCTTCGATGAGTGGTTGACCATCCTGGTTTATACCTGTTAAAGGAATATTAAACTAGAATGACCAATTATTGACATACTAACAAGCAAATATCATCGGAATGCTAATCTGCATTATTAATATACATTAGTCTGGATTTTGGAGTTACAAGGAATGTATGAACTAACCATTTATTACATACATAACTGTTGGCAGGCCAGAGGGGTACTGGGACCTTGCTAAAAAGAGGAATCCATGGTATACTTGCCCAACCAGACTAAAGGATCTTCACTGAGACATATGGGGATAAATTCTAACTGAAACACACAAACATACATTCTAACTGAAATACACAAGCCTAAATTCTAACTGAGACAGACAGGGGTAAATTCTAACTGAGACACAAGAGGTAAATTCTAACTGAGACACAAGAGATAAATTTTAACTGAGACACACAGGGTAAATTTTAACTGAGACTCATAGGGTAAAGTTTAACTGAGACTCATAGGGTAAAGTTTAACTGAGACACACAGGGTAAATTTTAGCTGAGACACATGGGGTAAATTTTAACTGAGACACATGGGGTAAATTTTAACTGAGACACATAGGGTAAATTTTAACTGAGACACACAGGGTAAATTTTAACTGAGACACATGGGTAAATTTTAACTGAGACACATGGGGTAAATTTTAACTGAGACACGGGGTAAATTTTAACTGAGACACATAAGGATGAATTTCAACAGCCAAAGTCAGGTCAGATGCTACAATTTGATAAATATGAAACTTGTCTACTATTCACCCACTGAGGTGGGACAAGGGGCACCAAGGAGCTTCGAGAAGGAGTTAAGTGTCTTAACAGCATTGCTGGTCAGTCAGGAGCAAAAGTGCTTTCCCCCAAACAACACACACTCACCACTCCACATGCAACAAAACTTGAGGGTGGAATTTTCCCAGTCCCTGAAAGAACTTGGTTAATGGTGATTCAATTGGGAAAATATTGCAAGATCAGAAAAATGAGATTCCTGACATTAATAAAAGGTACAAATTTCCACCAAGGCTTGAATGAAGAGATGGCAATCTTGCTTGTGAGCAGGGAGGAGCTTATATGCATGCATAAACAATTCCTAACCTATTCTTGCCTCATTAATATGCAGTCTGCTATTCTCCCATACCGTGGAGAGAAATCAGACAGTGACAATTCCCAACATGAAAGCAAGAGTGGGTACTGGGTGCTCCAGATCACTGCTTGCTTCTCTGGGCTTCCCCTTTGGACAGCACTCCCCAACACCTCAGGACACACTCTATGGGCAGCGACCATCTGCATCCTTCATCCAGGAAGGTTGGCATTAGATCTACACCAGCCTCACTGCATCATCATTACACATCTCCACTTCAATACTGCAGTTTGGAGTGCACCAACACCTTGCTTTGTAATGCTGCAGTCAGATCACATTGCATACAGGGACAGGCACACATCACACAGATAGAGCTCAGGGATTCTCAATGCCCATTGCTATCTCCCTTCGTGCTCACTCAATTTGTGTCTACTCAAATGCTCACAACATCTCTACTTTGCCTTGCTGTGCTGTTTTGCATTTTACTGCTTCATTCAAAACATTGTTTCAAACAAATGGTCATGGCTTGAAGTTCAGTAGTCCTTAGTCATGTCAAGAGGGACTGTGTCCACTCAGGGGCTACCAGCAGAGAACATCAAAGGCATTAGCTGCTACCAGTTCAGGGGCTTGGATACATTATCGGGGGATCCATAGCACTAGGCTGTGGTATGGTCCACAGCCAGTCCTGCAGGTCCAGTGTAACTCTCCAAGGATTTGTGAGAAGTCATTTGGGGAGTTAATGATTAATCATGGATGTACATTTACAAGTCAAGGGTTTAGTTATTCAATTGTTGGAGTTGTCCTTCCAAGCCTATCTAGGGATTTGTCCATGTCAGTGCAAGGGCTCTGTCCATTTAAAGTTGAAGGCAGTTAACAGGATCCAGTGCTGTGATGGTGATGCTGGTGCAGAGAATTATGAGAATTGGAGGCAGAACGCTCGGATACAGAAGGGATAATAATTATGAAGGGGGTAAACTCAACATAGAAGAGTGGGAGATGATGGAGCAGGGTAAAGGGAGTTCACTGATGTTTATCACCTCTCAGGCTTTGACAGGGGAATACTGCATCAACTTTATTTAGAATGACGAAGATGTAAGCCTGGGGAGATGAGCAGTTAAATAAAATAGTTGGGTGGAAATATGGGGGAAGATCAAATCTGATGGGATTGATATGGAAGAGAGGACAGAAAGGTTCATGGAAGTCTGAAAGGCCACCGAGACTACCAGGCCTGAGACTTCGACTCACCCTGCATAGTGCATCCTGTGCTGCCTTTCATTCTCATCCCAAGTATGCAATGGAAATGGAAAATGGCCACTACCACAACCAGGGCAGACAGTGTAAGTCATTTTTTTCTCTGAGGGAGCGGGATTTACCTTTGTGCAATGTGAGCCCCTTAGGACAATGGTATTCAATGTACAATCACACAGTACAGGTTAAAGACATCAATATTCATAGAATTCTGTATGTGGACCTCATGCATTCATGGATGAGAAAATGACCCATGCCATTATTCTGTATGAGATTCTGCATTTCTTGGGGAATGTGAGAAGAGAGGGGTCAGGTTCTCATTACTGCCAATGCACATACAGTCCAAAAGGCTTGAACAGCATCATTTGAATCAGGTCAATGATGTACAAGATCCATGTAGAGGTGTCCTGTTGTCCTTCTTGTCAGAGGTCTCCATGAGTTAAAACTGGAAAGCGAGCCCAAGAGGAAATTGGTCAAACTAAATTAACCAGCAGTCAGCAGGTCAAAGAAAACAGTGGAAACTAAGATCAAAGAGGTTACAAATGTTCGGGGGAGCCAGTTAAAACCAGCCTGAGGGTTGTGTATTGGAGAAGCATTGATCAGACTTTCTGGCACCCTGACTTCCAACCAGTACCTGAAGAAGTACACTTTACACTTCCCCAGCATGGCAACAGTGAAGAGTAGTGGAGCGGCTTTGAATCCCACTCATGACCCCATTGGCCAAAGGCCACAGAATAGTCTGGAAGGTCTGGGGCAAGGACAATAAAAACACACACCTGGAAGTCAGTGCTCAGTGAAAACTCACAGCAAGACTTATGGTGGAAGACTACGTGGCAACCCAAGAAGATTCACCCTGGCCTGTGACACCCACTTTTGTGGAAGACAGCCAGACATTGGAACTCCTACATTGGAGGGGAAAGAGATTCCAATTGGCCAAGCGCAAACACATGGACTGTTGTGAGTAATAGCCTTTCTCAGATGGATACAGCTAGATAGAAAGTAAATGTTGCAAGAACTTGGGAAATGCTCACATGGTGTTTTTAATAAGGAATATTTTGTTAATAAAATCAAGTTGAATGCAAACCGAATTCTGTGTCCCTTTGTCTGCTTTGCCGACAAGAGCGCTTGGGTAAAGTGTTATGAATACATAAACAAGTCACGAAAAACACGTTGCCATTAAAATGTTATTTAAATGCATGTGGTGCATCTGCTGAATGTTCATATTACTGAACAGGTACTTTGTTTCTGAAATAAAAATAAAAAATGGTGGAGATACTCGGCAGTTCTTTCGCAGCTGTGGACGGAGAAAAAGACTTAATGATTTGAGTCCCAGGACTCTTCTTTGGAAATGGTAGTGCCCACGTAAGCTGATTGGAACTGTCAACAGCGCATCCAGATGCAGAAGGTGTGACTGTTTGTGTGGTCTTTACACTAAGAGTATCCACACCAATGGATGGGAAACACATCCAGCTGGAAGCTCAGTGAGTCTCTATGCTGCACGATGAAGGTCAGAGAGAGCCACAGCATTGTGTCAAGTAAGAAGATGAGGACTCTCGCCAAAAGGGAACAGCAGTGACAGCCAGAACACTGCAGGCTGTACAACTTTCTGAACTTCATTCAATGGAACTGAGTTGTGAGAAGTCATCTTTCACTAACTGTAAATGTTTTGATGCTGCAGGATCTCCTGCGTAATCCTAATTGCAAATGCACCTTAACAGTTTAATCTTTCTACGATTTTCCTGTTGTTTTGTATAAGTTAGGATTATCACCTGATGAAAACTTTCAAAACATCTCAAGCTCATTCATGACATTATTTCAGGCAAGTTTGGATCATATGAAAAGGACTGCTACCAATCAGACAGGATTAGAACATTGGGTAGCACTAATGATGGCTTTGCAACTTCATTGTTATAGCTGTAGCTAGAATAATAGCCAGACACAGCTGATGATAAAGTGTGAACATATATTTACAAACGTGTTCAAGGTATTTACAATGAAGTTCCACCCATTCTACCAAGGTTCCCTGGGAAGGCTTTTCTTTAGTCTTTCTCCCCCACTTTGACTAGGTACAGCTGGTGTGGAAGGTGGGGGGTTGGAGCTGACACATCCGCAGTGCCCTGACAGGAGACTTCTGATAGTGCTGGCAGCCGCTAACCTGTCCACTGAGGCAGACAGGTAATACACAACAGAGGCAGCACACTTGAGAATAGGGCCCCTCAAAGATCAGCAAGGCGGCCTTTGTGTGGAGCCGCAGAAAATGGGGGAGATACTAAACGAGTATTTTGCATCAGTATTTACTGTGGAAAAGAATATGGAAGATATAGACTGT
This sequence comes from Chiloscyllium plagiosum, assembly GCF_004010195.1. Lineage (NCBI taxonomy): Eukaryota > Metazoa > Chordata > Chondrichthyes > Orectolobiformes > Hemiscylliidae > Chiloscyllium > Chiloscyllium plagiosum. Next base: position 34,823,732 of record NC_057722.1, on the reverse strand, counting down.
AGGGAAATAAATGGTGACACCTTGCAAAATGTCCAAATTACAGAGGAGGAAGTGCTGGATGTCTTGAAATGGCTAAAGGTGGATAAATCCCCAGGACCTGATCAGGTGTACCCTAGAACTTTGTGGGAAGCTAGGGAAGTGATTTGTGGGCCTCTTGCTGAGATATTTGCATCATCGATAGTTGCAGGTGAGGTGCAGGAAGACTGGAGTTTGGCTAACGTGGTGCCACTATTTAAGAAGTGTTGTAAGGATAACCCAGGAACTATAGACCAGTGAGCCTGACGTCAGTGGGTCCTCTACTTTATGACTTGGATGCGAGCATGAGGAGAAAGTGAGGACTGCAGATGCTGGAGATCAGAGCTGAAAAATGTGTTGCTGGAAAAGCGCAGCAGGTTAGGCAGCATCCAAGGAGCAGGAGGATCGGCGTTTCGGGCATAAGCCCTTCTTCAGGAATCTTTATCCTTGTAGAGGGAGGAAGAGAGCTTCTTCAAAGAAGGCATCCTTGCAAGAGGATTCGCAGTAGGTTAAAATCAACTAGGAGAAAGTGAGGACTGCAGATGCTGGAGATCAGAGCTGAAGAATGTGTTGCTGGAAAAGCGCAGGTCAGGCAGCATCCAAGGAGCAGGGGGTGAGAAGTTAACTGTCAGGCACACCTCCAACAGCCTCACCCCCATTATTGCAGGCAGTTTTATCATTGAATGAGAGAATGGGAGGGATAGATGAAAGTGGCTGGCATAACTGTTAGTGCTGTTGCAGGTGGGAGAAAGATGTGGAATATTCTGAGTGACTGAGCTGGAAACACCGAGGGGACACAGAATTAGTGGGAACGGTGGGGGTGTGTGGTTGGGGGTGTTGGTTAGAGTTTGAAGGAGGAAGAGAGGTGGGTGAGAGAAACTGAGGAAAGACACTGCAGTCAATAGTGAGAGTGGTGGAGCATGAGTCTTAGTGAGATGAGTGTGCAGTATAAAATTTGAGTGAGTGTGAGGTAGCAAAGAGAAGATAGTGGATATTGTGGACTGCAGAATGTAATTCAGCTTTTTGCAGCACTGCTGGGCAAATCTTTTAGACTATGGGCACTGGACTAAACAAGATAGAAATTTTGGACCATGCTGGCAGCATCTAATGCCACGGCTGCTTCTGGTGGTGCCAGGATAAGAGGATGGTTCACCATTATTCTGTCCAGCAGTACCTCACCAACCCCTTGGCAGTGATCCAAGGAGCGGCATGGTGGCTCAATGGTTAGCACTGCTGCCTCACAATACCAGGGACCCGGGTTCGATTCCACCCTCGGGTGACTGTCTTTGTGGAGTTTGCACATTCTCCCTGTGTCTGCATGGGTTTCCTCCCACAGTCCAAAGATGTGCAGGTCAGGTGAATTGGCCATGCTAAATTGCCCATTAGTCAGAGGGAAATGGGTCTGGGTGGGTTACTCTTCAGAGGGTCAGTGTGGACTTGTGGGGCCGAAGGGCCTGTTCCCACACTGTAGGGAATCTAATCTAAAACCTGCCTTTGTAGGTTATCTCTAGGATCATTCTTCCACAAGACAGTTGTGGCTTATAACAAGAACCTGATGCAGCACTTGTGCAGTCAGGCTTTAAGTAGAGTGTCAATGGGACAAATCTTGGAAATACTTTAACCGCTGTCCGAGCGCAAAGTAGCATTAGGATGGTACCACAGAGATAGTCGTGCAGACATTGTGAGGTGAGCAGCAAAGAAGTGTGTGAAATAACTCACTAGAGATCACAGACAGAAACCCTCCATGAAAGACCCTGAAACTGATATTTTGTCAGTTTTCAGGAAAATTCAGCCCTAGGACTCTTGCACTCTGAAATTTTGTCTATAAGAACTACCCCGGTGTAAGTAATATCCATTAATACTGAGACCATATGCTTGGAAACAACAAAGCATCACATCAAGCAAAATAGAAGATGCAAAATAATGAGATTGAGTGAGCTTAAAAGTCAAAATTGAATAAAATACTTTATACTTAAATTGCTATTGTTTTAAATCTCCAACAATAATTATAATGTCAAACAATGAAATTCCAAACTTAAATTCAGTTTTAAGCACCAAAGATTCTGTTTGATGGCAATTAGGACTTAAGATACCATTAAAATTTCATTTCTATTCAAAATGAAAAGGCTGAACTCTTTCAGAGGAGGTTTGAGGGAATTAGAAATTCATGATGTTCCATTCCAAACCTGTGTGATAAACCTTTGTAACAGAGTTCCTGAAGGAGCAGGGCAATTTGGCAAAATCTTCTCCATTTCTGAATTTAACCATGCAAAAGCATCTGTCTGAGGTTATGGATGGATTTACTCTTTAGTAATAGTGGACATGGATAAGCTTATTATTTATAACATACAATCTGAGCCAATATGTGCCCCACTGGAAACAAGTTTTTATAACTATTGCAGTATGTTAGAGCACGGAGTTGATGAACCGGAGATTTATTTCAACAGTCATATGGAAATTGTAACTAATTCCTTTCATGACCGTTGAGATTTATTTATCCTTAATGGAAACTCAAAGTTAAAAATCAAATGGTCATGGATTCTGCAATAATACAATAGGGAAATTCTGATTCCCAGAAACATTCTTAATTTGGAATATATTTAAGAAGCTAAAACAATTATGAAAGCTAAGGATGTTTTCAGTTAGGAATAGATGTGAAGTGTACTCTTTGAGTTGTAAGGATATCATAAAGTAAAACACACATTTACCAAAAACAACTGTTAATTTCCTTGGTCAGATGCAATTTTACCAAAATCAGCAAAGTGTTAAACTCAGGATGTTTCATCGAGGGTTTCTCTTTAGGAGCTCCAGTGAGTTTTCTCACACAATTCTCCACTGCTCACCTCATTATGTATGTATCATGTCTCTACGTTCATATTATCTTTTATGAGCAGCAGACGTAGTCACAACTACTGGGACCTAGTGGGATTTCTGCCATGGTGCCATATTTAAAGCCCAGCTATACACCAGTTCAATCACTGTCAGCCATGAATACTCTTTTACAGTGCACATAGTGGGAGAGTAATAATTAATAAAGACGTCTAAGGGCACATAGGTACATGGTAAGACTGAATTGGAAATGGAATATCATGTTCACAAATATATTGCTGCTTCATATTGTCATTAGTCTGGTGGTCTGTCATTGTCACTGCAGCTACAGAATGAAGCTACACAGAATACCCATCCTTTGTGCTATACCATATTTGAACCCTCTTTAAGGGAGCGCTACTGTTTTCCTATATACCCAGTGCAGCATAATATCTTGTCATTGGTCAGGACTGACCATGACCCAATCTCTAACCAACCTGAAAAGGCAGCCCCGAGAACTGAATGGGCAGATCCTGGTCTACTCTCTGCGTAGCTCCAAAATGACTTACTGCTAACTCCCTGTTTGACTGAACTGCACCTCCAGGACTAACAGTGGACCACTCCCACATGGTAATGACACTGAACTTCTGACTCTGACTGTCCCAAGCACCAACTAACCATGCGCAAGCCCCTAGACTGACATCAGATGATGTCTTATCTTACAGTGCCAATACCTCCAGACCAACAACAGTCTCCTTTGACTTGACTGAGGACTACTCTACTTACACTTGAGACATGGTCATCTGGTTGGAGTATATGAAATGTGTTTGTCAAGTATGCTGCTGGCATATGCTGTCGTCATAACATTGATGCAGTATATAGCAATATATCCATCTCCTTGACTGAACATTGCTCACTACTATGACAAGCTGTTTGCCTTTGTGTTTGTGCTAAAAGGCAAGGCAAGCCAGTACAGTGAGCTGTTAACCTCTGAATGATGCAACAATACACAGAAGGCTCAGCAAGGCAGAGATACAGTGAGAATTCAAGTTGGTGCAAAATGAGGGAGCACTGAGAGAGCAAGCAAAAAATCTTGAGATGCACCCAGCTCCGATTTATGAGAAATGTGCCTGTCCCTGCACACAAAAGGGTCTGGCAGCAGCATTACAAGGCAAGGTATAGGAATGAACAGGAAAACTGTTTTCAAAGAGAGTAGAAGACGGGCCATGATGGTATGGTCATGTCCTATGCCAACTCTCATGGGTGGGACAGTAGAATTGTTTGCTACCCATGGAGCTACCTGGAGGTATTTGGGGACTGATGGAGAAGATAGAGGCCAGCAGTGAGCTGGAGTCACCAGATAGCTACTTTGACTTTCATGTCAGAAATCATTGCCATCCAGTTTCCTTCTGGCTCATGGGAGAGTAGCAAACTGTGTATAAATGAGGCAACGATAGGTAATAATGAGCTGTTTGTGCATGCAAATAAGGTACTCTCTGCTCAGAAGTGAGATTATCTTCCCATTCTAATTTTGCACGCGAAATCAGAGTTTTTTGTCTTGAGGCTAAAGAGTAGTGTAACCTGCACATCGAAACACCTCATCTATTGTGTCCATTGATCTCAATATGGTCTCCTCTACATTGGGGAGACAAGAAACTAACTCGCGGAACGTTTCAGGGAACAACACCACTGCCCTCTGGCCGATCACTTCAACTGCCCCTCCTGCTAGTCCTGGGTCTCCTCCACCACTAAATCCAAGCTACCCGATGCCTGGAGGAATAATGCTTCATCTTCCGCCTTGGGACCCTCTACCCACATGGCATCAATGTCAATTTCACCAGTTTCCTCATCTCCCCTTAACTCCCCTCATCCCAGATCCAACCTTCCAACTCAGCACCGCAGTCTTAAACGGTCCTACCTGTCCATCTTCCTTCCCACCTATCAGCTTCATCCTCTCCTCTGACCTATCACCATCACCGTCCACCTCCATCTATCTATGGTCTTCCCAGTTACAATTGCCCCAGCCCCACCTCATCCCTCCTATTTATCTCTCAGCCTCCTTCCCATCCCCCCACATTCCTGATGAAGGACTCATGCCAAAAAAATAGATTCTCCTGCTCCTCGGATGCTGCCTGACGTGCTGTGCTTTTCCAGCATTACATTTTTCAGCTCAAGAGTAGTAGCCTTGTCTGACAGTCTGAGTACAATTGGCCAAATAACAGGACTGTGATAACTGCACAGTTGAAAAAATTCAGATTCAGATTCAGATTGACAAATCTTGTTTGTCAAGAATATAGTGCTGGAAAAGCACAGCAGGTCAAGCAGCATCTGAGATGCTAGAGAATCCACGTTTCGGCCATAAGCCCTTCATTAGGAAATTTGTTTGTTTGTTGGTGGAAGAGTAGTGGTTAAGATGGCGTGAGAGGAAGAAACGGAGGGAGTGGAGACTTTCGTCATGGTGGATCAATGTGTACTGGGATTGGATGTCCATGTTGGGGGCCAGGGAAACAAAAATCTGGACGTGGTGAAGAGCCTGGGTGGTGTCACAAACATAGGTGGGGACAACTTGCAGTTAGATTCTACAAGACAAAGAGTGGATTAATTTGCAGTTTATAAAATATAGCAAACTCCAAGTATAAACATCAAACTGAAATTGAGAAAAAGGCCTGTTCTTAAAAAGCCTTAAATATGATGAATACATTATATTGTGGACTTTAGACGTCAGACTACAGTTGAAATCATTGCATGTTTTATTAACTGGATGTGAAGTATTAAATTGGGATGTATATACTTCCATAAGTGGAGAATTCACAAATATGTAACTCTGCAATTTTCTAAACTTGGAGTGGAATTATTAAGGCTGAAAATGTGTTGCTGGAAAAGCGCAGCAGGTCAGGCAGCATCCAAGGAACAGGAGAATCGATGTTTAGGGCATGAGCCCTTCTTCAGGTTTATGCCCGAAACGTCGATTCTCCTGTTCCTTGGATGCTGCCTGACCTGCTGCGCTTTTCCAGCAACACATTTTCAGCTCTGATCTCCAGCATCTGCAGTCCTCACTTTCTCCTCGTGGAATTATTATGATTTGGTTGCATACATTTTTTTATCCAAATCATAATCAATGAGAACAATTCTCAAAATTTGGCTTGGTTTATCTTGTGTTTTCCCATATTCCTCTTTGCACAGTTTTCTGTTTGGTTTGTATTTTAAAATTCAGTTGCTTCCATCATTGCCAGATTATATTATAAACTGATGATTACAGCAAAGCACCCAATGTAACTAAACTATGTCAAATATAGAATATTCAACACACAAGCATCTGTTAAAATGAAAGGTTTCTTTTGTTGGACTATCGGGCAAAGTTTTACATGTCTCAAGTAGTGGCTTTGCAGATGGTAGGAGTCTGTAATACTCTCCAGGTGGCCTTCCAACTGCCAGCCCCTTAGCCCAAACCAATCTTTGATGTTATGAAGGACAGGAGGAGCCTTGACAATTAATAGGCACTTTGGAGGATGGTAGGAAGGAGTCAAGGACAGAGTTGATACTCCAAGTTGCAGGGGAAGTTGAGCATGACACCCTGCTCAAACCACAAAAGGGACAGAGGGGCCTTCCATTATTGGCTTCCTTTCCTGACTGAGAGCACCCACCCTCAAGTTCTGCACCCAGTGACTGTTTCTTATGATCTCTGACCTCTCCACCAAGACCCTCAACCCCAGTACAACACCCTTCCAATGATTTATCCTGCCCTTGGAGCTATTTCCACTGTGACACACCCCCTAGCATTCAGCTGCATCCTGGTTTGTGGTTACCCTGGGACTACAGCGCTGTCAGGCAAGCTCTATAAGGTGTGACTTTCTCATAAGTAAAGGGTCAAAGTCTCACCTACAGGAAATTATGTGCCTTGATGGGGCAGCCAGTATCAGTAATGATGTGGTTTCGTTATGTTTTGGAAGGCAAGGCAGGAAACTCTGCTAACTATTTCATTCTTCCCAGAATGTTTCTTTGTTAAGAGGGGACAGTTCTTTTCTTTCTTTGTCCTGAACCTACCATTGATTGAGATACAGTCAGAAGCCTATAAATGCTGGCAGGGGAACCAGAGGGTTGTTGCAATTTGGAGTCCCTTTAAAACTGGAGTTCTTTCTCATGTAGCAGGGATCTCATTTAACTTCTGTTACAGTTCCTTGCTTTTCCCCAAACGCAAACCATTTCTAATCATCAAGACAAAACAAAAAGGATGATAACAATCGAGGCCACAATGTACTATGAATTGATAGCAAAGAACTATACAGCAGTACATGTACCCTATTATTAATGTAGTGTTAAGGAAAATAGAAGGTTTGCTTCCAAAAAGAATGAAACCTAACATTTGGGTGAAGGTGGGGAAGTTGGGAACGGTTATCTCGATGCTATGTTTAGCTGTCCCATGTCCATTTGCTTGAAGGATTCAAATGGGTGATTATCACAGTGTAGAATATTGGCCCTTAGAAATAGGTTAAATTTACAAGTGCTCAGGATGAGAGGATAGTACTCATCAGATGGCTGCCTCCTTCAGATGGAAGATAGACCAGGAAGAGAGGAAGAAAAACTAATGAACCCTTCCACTGCCTTTAGTATTTCAATTTGTCATAGATTGTATACTCTTCTGTCTGATTAACTAATGTAGCTTATCTCATAATAATGCCTATCTGCTGCTTCATAATGAACTTAAACTATTTGAAAATTCCTTATGAATGGCCAATGGCCTATATTCACTAACTGTGATCATGAACCTTCAAATTCTAACAGGTGATTTTGGATGATGCTAGAGTCCATCGAATTGAGGACTACAGATGATTTACAAAGTCCAGAGGACCAACTGCAGACTGTCCAGTCATTATAAATTAGCAGCTCATTGTCAGAAGCTGAAACATCCAAGCAGGAGTGAGGGTGTCTCCATTGCTTGTTGATGGATAAAGAAGGGATAAGTAAGAGAACAACATGAGTTCAATCAGACACATGTGGGAAAGCTGTCTCTCAGAAATTCTATAGGGTTGTAGCTGACTTTTTAAGTAGTGCCTCTCATCCTGAACGAAGCCCCTAGCTCTGAAGCCACTGGGAGAACATTGCTGGTTCACCTTTGGTAACTCATCATGGATTGTGGGGGTGGGGTGGTGGTGAGGGGGGTTAACATTCCATCCTCAATTCAACTCATACATAAGCCTGTGGAGACCAGACCACATTATGGAACCAGCCTAATGGGATTTCCCTCCCCACCATCTGCATCCAGATGCAACACTAGCAACCATTGAACGTTCAACTCAGAAAGTTTCCCTGGACAACTTCACATAATTGGTTTACATTATTTTGATGTGGTTTATCTTTGAAATCTTAACTGTCTTCTTCCATTTACTGGCACACATATGGCTTTTGCTGCTTTTTGAAGGAATGTTATTAATGGCCTACAAATAACCCATTCACATAATTGACTTCATGTGTAACTTGGCCATGTTGTGGAGAAGAACCACAGGGACTGGGAATACAGTTTTCTACAACAGGCAAACAAATGGAATTTGAATTTGAAAAAAAAATGTGGATGACTTAACAAGTTAAATACATCAGACAAACCTCACAAATACAATGTAAAAGTATCTGTTGTTCATGTTTCCCTGACAATTTTGAACTAAATATTGTCTTCTACTTTAATTAATTTATTTTTGTCATTTAATTCACCAACGCTTGCTTTTTTAAAGCAAAAGGAGAAAATCTTATACAAACCACACAAAAATAATTTCTATAAACCTGTGCACACTTAATGCCTTAAATATTCCTTTGGATGTATTTAGCATTTCCTGAAGACAACATGACTAATTAGAACACTGAAACATGACATTTAGAACTATTTGGTGATACAAAGACCATTCTTCTGCATTGTTTAACTTAGATAAATGTCAGAGAGCAAACTCAGATTTTTGTCTTCTTACTGCCGCATATGTGCCTAAAGTGAAGGTAGTAGGTATATTTAAACCACATTGTGTGTAAAATCAGCTTACTATGGTTGTTCGCTTTATAGATTTGACAGTGAGCTTTGATAGTTAAGTTTTCTTCAGCAAATTTTCTGATATTTTTAATTAAGCTATTCAGAGATGTTATCACTATCTGTGGAGCAAGTGGGACCTGAACTTGGGTCTCCTTGCCCAGAAGTTGAGGCACCACAAGTACCCTTTTCTCAGGAACCTTTTGATAAATAAATACTAATGGGAATCAGATGACATAGTCAGTATTCTTCATGCCATGTCTATTTACCACTAATTCAAATGTTGGTAGAATGTTATAAGCTCTGAAATAGGGAAGAAAAAGTTAATATTGATAGAGTTAAAGATAAAGTGCATGATAGTCTTGAAGTAAGTGCATTTGCTCAATTTTTTTCCTGGTAAGATGGGATACTTAACAGAATAGTTTTTGAGGTTGTTAATTCACCATTTAAACATAAACAGCCTGTGTAACCATATTGTTCATTGATACACAAACTGTAGATCAGGAGAACTGAAGGCCAGACAAGACAGTCGAGTCTAGATTAGAGTGGTGCTGGAAAAACACAGCAGGTCAGGCAGCATCCGAGGAGCAGGAACATGAGGGCAGTGCTGAGCTGGAAGGTTGGATCTGGGGTGAGGTGGGGAGGGGGAAATGAGGAAAGTGGTGAAATCCACATTGATGCCATGGGGTTGAAGTGTTCCGAGGAGGAAGATGAGGCGTTCTTCCTCCAGGCGTTGGGTGGTGAGGGAGCGGCGGTGGAGGAGGGTGGAGATGGGTTCGGTGGGGCAGGAGCATGCTGGTGACCGTTGAGTCACCAAGCAGATTAAGCTGAAGGTTATGATAACAAAGTTGAGAACTATGTGCTGTAAACTTCCATCATTAAGAATTTCTTTGGGTAACCAAGATCTTCCCCCTTCTGTGTTTGAATGAAAGTTTTGCTTCCTCTCCTCAGTCAGACCTGAGAGTGCTCACATTTTACTATAAAATCTCTTGAGAAGCTTCCAGCTATGTATTCTATGGGGTCAATCTTTTGGCAAGTCTACCCTAGCAGGAGCAACAATGGCACAAAGAAAGAGCAAACAAAGCTGCAAATAAAGGGAGGTAAGCTCAAAGGAAGATTTATCCTTCTGGCAGATTTTAACAGCCTTCACAGCACTCCTACAGATGTACGAGGATAGCACATCAGGGAGACTTTTTTCCAGAGACGCTATCATTGAGCTGTCCTTTGTTGCAACAATACCTGCAAGCAATTACCTTGACAGCCTGTGTGGTCCAAATCATTACAGTCCTGAATCTGCAGCAGTTAATCTGCGGTTTTTGTTAAGCACATAATGGGTGTCATGTTTGCTAGAACAAATGGTATTATCATTTTTCTCATGGATGTAGTCTTCAGCTCAGACATAACATTTCTCTCCCTGCGTGAGGAGTTGGTTGTTGAAACTCTGCTCAAAGAATCCCGGCAAGTGGGAACTGAAGCTTCAATTCTGAACTTTGGGTTGACATCTAGTTAGTGACTTGCACCCCCGGAGATGTGGATGGTCCCTCCTCATTGATTACCTGAGACCACACACGCACCAGTTGGACAGGACTAACCACACTATCTAATAAGTGAGTTATGGCCAAAGAATGAATTATGATGTTGCTGCCTGTCAAACTCTTAATTAGTCTGTGAATTTTTGTACTACTTTACATTATTCATCACAGTGTGACAAAGCTCTGATGAAGAGTCAACTAGATTCAAAACATTAGCTTGCTTTCTCTCCATGGATGCTGCCTGGCCCACAGTGATCTCCAACATTTTTTGTTTTCAATATAGATTCCAGAAATCTGCAGTAATTTGCTCCTTATTTCACACACTGTTGATTTTTGCTTGATTGGCTGTTAAGTCCAGTTATACCACAGAAACCACTTTGAAACTTGTTTACAGGGACAAAGGCGAACCAGATTAGTGACATACTGCTTTCACACATGGATTGTTCTACCTTTGGAAATGGAGATAAGCTCAGTCATTATGGAGCCAAAAACAAAGGGTCATAAGTACAATATTAAACACTAATATTATAGGTCAGAGGCGAGGGGGACCTCTCATTTTACAGAGAGTCATCAAGGTGTGGAATACACTATTGGCAGCATTTGTTGATAAACTTGAGCAGTTAAGCTTTTTGAGGCTAACGTTCAATGAAAGGTAACAGAAATCCTACCAGCAGTGATGAACTAAATCTGATTATATCAATATTAAAAATGAATAAAATCTTTCACCATCAGAAAATTGATTTGTTATCTGAGGTGGGGGGGGTGGGGGGGTGGGGGGGGGGGGAGGGGGAAGGGAGGTAACTGAACCCAATATGTTAACTCTGATCTCTCTCCACAAATGCTGCCAGATGTGCTGAGTGTTACCAGCAATGTCCATTTTTGTCTCTGACTTCCAGCATCCACAGTTATTTTTTGTGTTTTCAAAATTGACAAAATCCTATTCCTGCGATCAAAAGATGCTGATGTATCAAGTTTATCGCATGAAAATTATTCAGCAAAGTAAAAAGGATTCAATTCAGGGCTGAAAATATTTACCAATAGGAGCCTTAGAAATATTTAAAGTCAATAGAGGCAGGTATTCACAGTTTAGAACTTTTGAGGACAGCAAAAACATTTCTGCATCATATGTGAACTATATGTGCTTCTTATTAAACTCTCTGTGCATTACATTAATTCCTCAGCCCCTGGTTATTCAATAAAAGTTTACATACACAAGGACGTTTCTCCTACATGGTGATCAAGGATGTTCAACACCTAATCTTCCTTTCAACATAATTTGTATTTCAGGAAGTGAAATGTCACTATGTAAATTAACTTAGAGAATCTTAGAATTCTATCTACAGTAATAATGAAGATACTCAACTTTTCAAACCAATGCTAACAGTGTGAAAGGATTATGCACTCAATCCCATTACATTCCATTTTAAAAAAAAAATCTATTCCTTTTCCATTCAAAAGATATTATAGATTCTGTTTTCACCACTATTTTTGAGCAGACAAACTGTGTATCGAAAAACTCAGTTGTTCTTTATTCGTTTTGTGATAAACATATATTAACATTGATCAGTTTACTGATTAATTGACCAGTGCAAATAACTTTTCTCAACAAAGGCAGCATGGTGCTCAGTGGTTTGCACTGCTGTTTCACAGTGCTGGGAACTTGGGGTTGATTTCACCCTCAGATGACTTGTCTGCGTGAAGTTTGCATATTCTTCCTGCATCTGAGTGGGTTTTCTCTGGGTCCTTTGGTTCCCTCCCACAGTCCAAAGATGTACAGATTAGTTGGATTGGCCAGGCTAAATTGCCCTCAAGGTGCATGTGCAGGTTACATGGATTAAACATGGGAAATGTAGGGTTAAAGGGACAGAGTTTCCATCTTGAGCTATGATGGTTGAGTTTGCTCTGACACAGGTACATGGAGAGAGGTCTTTGGTGGGAGCCTCATGATATCCAAAACCAAGAGAAGGTCAGTCAAGGGTAGTAATCCCTTCACCATTGCTGATACCTCAATTTCAGTAAAGAGTAAAGTTTTGTCATTTGACAAGGTTTTGCATATGGGTATGTTGCACAGTGTTAGATCCCTATGCTTCTGCTTATTGTTCTGAGTCACAAATATTTTTCACTTACACCACTCTCCCATCTAGGCCATTTTACCTGTTGGGTAGGTGACCTTTTCAGTCATGACACATGGTAAGACAAGACTTAAAGCAGTCTTGTGAAAAATCTGTGAAACCGATGCAGCATTGATTTCAAGACTGCTTTGTGGTCTCTTGGTGGTTGGAAACAAGCTCCATTTGTTCGAAGGCCTGACAGATCACAAACTGAACTGAACTCCTTCACCTGTACAGTCAATGATGTCTGCACGACGGGAAGCCAACCCAAGCTGCAAACCTGAGACCAACATTGTGACTGGCCTCAGCTGTGAAGAAAGATGCACATTCGCTTGCCCCACCCTGGCAAACAATTTAGCTGGATTGATAACCACAAAGCAGATAGGCCCCACCTGCAGCCTCCAAACCCCAAACTTAAAATGCAGCATGGTGAGTCAGGTTACCAATGCAACATCAACACAAGTGTCTCAAATATTACAAAACGAACAGACCCATAACTCTCGAAACCAACTGCCATCTGCAAATGATCATTTAACCAACAAAGGAATTGATTAAAAAAATGGAATGGAACTTTTCATTGTGATACCCTCGCTCATAGAAATCATCTCCAAAGGAGCAAATGGAAAGTTTTAGAACAAGATCTTTGAAAAAAAGCCTTTCACTTCAGCAAGAAAGCAGGTGAGAGTCTCACATTTAGATATTTTTGTCTCCTCAATTGCGGGTTTCACTGGCAAGTTCTAAGAAGCTTGGGATACCCGTGAACTCTCAAATTAAAGTAAAAACACCAGGTAAAATAGCTGCTAGCTGTTGATATATCTAAATTGTTAATTTCCTTGAGAAGTTTTTTTGCATGCAGCATACCATGCTGCTGTTAAACGTAGAACTACATGGCTTGGAGCTGGATTCCCACCAGTTTACCAATGTTAGTGCTTTTAACCATGACACATTTGGTTTTTGAAGTTAAAAGTATTCCCACCCCATATTTCCACCTTTTGTTTCCCCTTTTATTTTTTTTTGTCCAATTTGTCACTTTCCCCTACTCCATAACCCCTTAATGCTTTGAAAGTCTCCTTTCTGGTGCATTATTGAAAGCTTTCTGAAAATACGCTTCTTTTTTAAATGTAATTTTGCACATTTTTCAGGTAAGACTGAGGCACAACTGTCCATAATACTGATGTTCTTACCTGTTGCTTTCTCAGGATTGTTGCACATGAAGCACTGCCAGACTCCTGCTTTCTCACTGTAACCAAACAAGTCAAAAAACCTGACGTCCTCAAGATGCATCTGCAGTCTGTCCAGATCCTGTTTGAATATTTAATATTACAGTTTAGTATGTTAAATCCTTGTTTATAAAAATAACAAGGGCATCTTTAACAGTTTGCTTTCAGCTTAACTCAGGAATTACTTGAAGAATTTTCACAATTCTATTTCTTCTTTTTGAGGAAGAAAGAATCCATTCTTACTTACCACTTCATTTCTCACCAAAAGTTTACAAGGTAAGCGATCAGCTTCATGGGTTAAGCTGAAGCTCTGAATGGAAGATAAGCATCAATGGCCCAGACAAAAATCTGTGACATCATAAATCAAAACATCTTAAACTTTTTCCCACTGTGACCCCATTTCGAGACATGAAAATTCTGGTGACCCTTCAGTAAGAACTGGTAGAGTGAGGACCTGTTAGATTAGGTGCATTGCTGTTGTAAATTGATTTGAACTCTATGGCATGTTGTCTCAGATTGCATGACACCAACATCTCAGCTTGCGATCTCATATGGGGACATTTTGCCATAAACTGTGTTTTCCATCTGGGAAACATCTTCGTGCAAACCCGATTAAACTGGAACAGCATTTAGAGGATGAATTAATTTTAAGAGTCCCAAGTCTGATATAACACTAAACAACTCTGCTTAAGTTACTGTAAAAACATTAAAGACTAAAATTTTAAAATGCTGAACAATATTATATGGCAGCTGCACATTCACATAAAGTGACTAGAAGTAATAGCTTTTCTGAGATCCTTTACAATTCTATCTCAATTCATATGAATAGGAGGGTTGAGAGGGATATGGGTCAAGTGCTGGAAAATGGAACTAGATTAGGTTAGGATATCTGATTGGCATCGATGACTTGGACTGAAGAGTCTGTTTCCATGCTGTACATGTCTATGACTCTATGACAATTTAGATCATGCTCTCCTGCAGACTTCATACTTTTTTTGAATCAATAAATATTGTATAAACACTGGACCATTGGCAAAGTCTTTCAATGATCTTCCCTCATCCTTCTTGACTGATGGTGAAACCTTTGACAAATCAAATGAATTCCTTCTATTGGACCCACCTGTACAATCCTTGTTCTCAAACAGTAGACAGCAAACAAGCATATGCTACAACTTTGCAATAAAAGGAGATTTCAAGTATTTCCATTACGTGACAGTATCACCTCCAAGATATATTGCAGCAACCCATCACAGCTCCTTTGACAGCATTTTTAAAACCCACGAGGTTTACCGTTTAAAAAGGTAGGGATAGCAGATACGTGGGAACACCAACACCTAGTTCTACTACAAGCCATTCAGCATCCTGACTTGGAATATATCACTGTTCCTTCACAGTCGCTGGATCAAAATCCTGGAATTCCCTCTCTAATGGTATTGTGGGCCAACCTACACCATGTTCACTGCTGTGGTTCAAGAAGGCAGCTCACCATCATCTTTTCAAGGGCAACTAGGGACAGGCAATAAATGCTGGCCAGCCAGCAATGCCCATGTTCCACTGTTGATTTAAAAATAATACAGAATCAAGAAAGCATATTGTATGTTAGCTTCTATGACAAAGGGATTTGAGTAAGCAAGTTTTGCTACAAATTTACAGGACTCAATAAATTACATTTAGAGTATTGTCTACAGTTTTGGTCTCCTTAACTAAGGGAGGATATATTTACTTTGACTGTTTAACAGTAAAAGAAGATTGCTGAATGCAGCAAAATTGAGTAGACTAGGGTTTATTCTCCATAGTTTTGAATAAAAGGCTTGACTGAGATGAAGCTGGGAGGATAGTCTTAGCAAGTTTTGAGAAGATTTGTAGCTCAGGTTGAGGTTCTGAATGTAGGTTTGCTCACTGAGCTGTAAGGTTCATTTTCAGATGTTTCACCACCATACTTGGTAACATCATCAGTAAGCCTCCAGATGAAGCGCTGGTGGCATGGCCCACTTTCTATTTATGTGTTTAGGTTTCATTTGTCATTTCCTGTGGTGACATCATTTCCTGTAGTGATGTCATTTCCTGTTTTTTTTCTCATGCAGTGATAAATAGGATCCAAGTCAATGTGTTTGTTGATAGAGTTCCAGTTGGAATGCCATGCTTCTAAAAATGTTCATGCGTGTCTCTGTTTGGCTTGTCCTAGGATGGATGTGTCATCCCAGTTGAAGTGGTGTCCTTCCTTATCTGTATGTCAGACATAGGTGAAAGTGGGTCATGTCTTTTTGTGGCTAGTTGATGTTCATGTATGTTGGTGCCTAGTTTTCTGTCTGTTTGTCCAATAATGTTTGTTACAGTTCTTGCAAGGTATTTTGTAAATGACATAAGTTTTGTTTGTTGTCGGTATAGGGTTCTTCAAGTTCGTTAGCTGCTATTTTAGTGCGTTAGTGGGTTTGTGGGCTACCATGGTGCCAAGAGGTCTGAGTAGTCTGGCAGTCATTTCTGAGATGTCTTTGATGTAGGGGAGAGTCGCTAGGGTTTCTGGACGCATTTTGTCTGTTTGTTTGTGTTTGTTGTTGCGAAATCGGCAGACTGTTCATTGGGTACTCGCTCTTTTTAAATACACTATATAGATGATTTTCCTCTGCTCTGCATAGTTCCTCTATGCTGCAGTGTGTGGTGGCTTGTTGAAATAATATTCTAATGCAGTTTCATTTGTGGATGTTTGGATGATTGCTTCTGTAGTTCAGTATTTGGTCCGTATGTATTGTTTTTCTGTAGACGCCAATTTGAAGCTCCCCATTGGCTGTTTGCTCTACTGCGACATCTAGGAGTGGGAGTTTGTTGTTGCTTTCCTCCTCTTTAGTGAATTTTATGCCAGTAAGGTATTATTAATGGTCATGAAGGTTTCCTCTAATTTGATTCGTGTAGTGATGACAAAAGTGTCATCCATGTAGCGGACCCAAAGTTTGGGTTGGATGGTTGGCAGAGCTGTTTGTTCAAGTCTCTGCATTATTGCTTTTGCCATTAACTCTGATATCGGAGATCCCATGGGTGTTCTGTTGGTTTGTCTGTAAGTTTTGTTGTTGAAGATGAAGTGGGTGGTAAGGCATAGGCATACCAACTTGACGATGTTGTCCTTACTAATGAGGTTGGTGGTGCTTGGTGTATGTGTCTTTGGTTCTTCTAATAATGTAGTCAGTGTTTCTTTGGTCAGGTTGATGTTGTTGGATGTGAACAGGGCTGTTACATCAAAGGATACCATTATTTTATCCTCTTCTATCTTGGTGTCTTTGATGGGTCTTCAGGAATTTTTGAGTGGAGTGGATGGAGTGGAGTGAGTCTTCTACTAAGTGTTTTCGTTTTTGGTGTAGCTCCTTGAACAATCCCTAAGTTGGTGTTCCAGGTAGTGAGACTACAGATCTGAGGGGGAGGGGGGCTCCTGGTTTGTGAACTTTTGGTAATCCGTAGAAGCATTGTATGTTGGATCCATCTGGTTTCATTTTTTGGAAGTCAGTCTTATTTATTTCTCCAGATTTCTGAAGTACCTTTGAGACCTGTGATTTGGTTCTCTAGTTGTGGATAGTCTCCCCTGGCTGAAGCAGGGATCAATCACGAACATCCTTAGCACTTACTACGAAAGGGAAATGAATTCATCCAAATGATGTGAATTTTTGGAATTCTCTACCTGAGAAGATTTTGGATCCTCAGTCATTGAGTCAAAGATTGATCGATGTTTAGATACTATAGCAGTGCCAGAGGATTCAGGGACAGGGCAGGAAGATGTAGCTGAGGTAGAAAACCACGAATGATCTTACTGAATAGAGAAGTAGGGATGAAGGCCCAAATCCTATCCATGTTATTTATTGAATTTGGAGTTCAGTTTTCTCCCTGGATTTCAGGTCAGATGATCACTGCTATTCATGCTAAACTTAATCGTGAATCCTAAAATTTGAGATGGAATGGAAATTGGCAGCACATATAAAAGTTTGTTTTGACCACCAACTCCAAGTTTACAAAACAAACTCCTGCAGAAACTTTATTTGATAATTTCAATCTTGTTAAAGTGAATTAAGGTAAGCAGACATTACTGTTAATCTTGTTGCCGAATTCAACTTAAATGTTCTCATTACTGTCTGTCACTCATTTCAATAGGCGCAAAAGTTATGGTAGTATAGCAAATGATGAACAGTTTCTACAGTGAGCATGATTACACGCATTTGTATTTAATGCATAAGTCAAGAGACTTCATAATGCCTTTATAGCCTCTGGCATCATGTAACCAAATAAATGTAACTGCCAATTCACGTGTTACTCCTATATATGACTGTAGAACAGTGTAGTCAACACTGTGGTCATTCAAAGTGTTGATAAATTAGTTATGACATCACACAGCTCTTGCTGGAGCATGATCAATCAGTGGTGCAGCTCTGACCATGGCTATTCGTAATCACAGTTCTTAATTTTTATGTTTTTATGCCCTTTCTAATTAGCCATGCAAAATTGACAGGAAGTAGCCTTTAAACTTGCAAAATGCTAAGTCTCTGCCAAGGTATGCACTGTACTATGTGAACTTTGGCACTGCGCAATATTGCAATGATCCAACCAACAAAGTTTATTTAATATTAACGATTTCCCAAGGGAACAGACATCATTGCACATACATCACCCATTTCTGCACTTGAGTCTGCCTCAGGCTATGTGGTTAATGTGAAGTCCGTACATGATGCCAACATGAGCATTCTCTAGTTGTTGTTGTCTGTTGGATGCTACAAGATCATATTAAATAGCTACTCCACAGAGATAGGGCTGAAATGGGAGTGAATGATTCTGGCTCTCCTCTTTGACCTTGCTCTGATAACCATTAGGCTTATGAAGCAATAAAATATGGCTAAATTTAAACCGTAGTGACCACTTACTGTCGTGTTTAATGGCTTTTTAAAAAATCAGCATTTGAGAATGTTAGTTCTTAACCGATCCTTGTAAAATGCTTGATTACTTCAACTTGTGGGGGGAGCTAGGGAGGCAAGTGATTCTCATACACAGAAGGTTCTATAAAAGACCTGGAAGTCTGGCCCTGTAAAGATCCCAAGCATATTGTAACTTCTCAAATTTCTAAAGTGTTTAAAGTTCTGTAACTAAATAATTTGGATTTAAAACTACAGTCAGCACCAGCATGAGTTTGATTTAATCCCTGCCCTCCCCTTCACTGTTTGATCACACAGCATTGCCCTTTTGTGAAGGGCACTGCTTGTCACTGGCCACTCGGGTGTTTTCCTATCTTCCTGGTGGTGGAAATTGAATAAAGATTCGTGCACTTTGTGTCTCTCACTGTGTCTCACACCTGCACACACACACACACACCATGGGTGCTGGGGAAAAAATACGCACTACCGCAGTTAGGTGGTAGTGTGGGGGTTAAATTTATAAAAAAAAGAAAAAAAAGAGAAAAAAATAAATAGGAGGAAAAGAAATGAAGAGGGATTTGATTATGTGGGCAACTTGCATTTGGTGTTGTTATCAGGTAGCCATCAATATTGAAGGGGCATGGGGTGCACACAGTGATTCTAGGCATAACTTTCCTTTTGGTTTGATGTTAAAGTTCAACATGTGGGAATGCTGAATGTATAAATTTAGGTTGGGTTTTTTTATCATATGGTTTTTACTGCTACATTATGAGTTTGGGTTCAAGACTGAATGGCTAATAAGAAGGCAATGTCAACAACTATCCTCAGGGTTTTAAATTTAAAAGTAACACTATTAATTATAAATTAATATGACTACTGCATGGTATGTTAAAATCTTTGATATACCAGGCTCTCATCTTATAGTTACATTAGCTACAAACTAGTTTATCTTCCTTGTGCTTTTGTGTCACTGCTATCAACTGCTCTGGTGCAGAATTTCAAACTAGATTGTTACATTCCTCTTCCAATCTTCTAACATAGTCCATTCTGTGTCCTTTATACTCTGTGATCTGTAACTCAATGATATCATTGGAGGATTACTCCAAGACCCTAATGCTCATACACAATATTGGGCAGTAGCGGACAATGGAGAGTGAACTGACACTTCTACCCGATGTTCTGGTGGTTAATTGATTGTTAATCATTTGTTGTTTCAGGTCGATAAGGTAATGGTTCTGTTGAAGAACGAATTTGGCTCCATGCAATCTGAATTGAGGCTTGAGTCATGTTGTTCTAGATCCTGATGGGGTTAGATGTATCATCTCAGTCTCTTTTTAGTTTTATTCATTACTAGCCAATTTATCTTGTACATATTTCTATCATGCAAAAAAATTATATGTTGTTAAGACATGTGTTTGTTCTTTTCAAGGTTCATTCAATGTTTGTTTTTCTAACACTGTTAACCACACAGGCCCTTAGACATAACATAGGAAGTAGGATTATGGCTCTTGTGGCACAGTGTTAGTATCCCTACCTTTGACTCAGAAGACCTGCTTCAGAGATGTGTCATAACATATCTGAAAGGGTTGGTTAAAAATATCTACAGGGATTAAGAATTTGTGACAGCACTCCACCCCCAACTTGAAGTTGGTAGTGGTTGACTCTGCAAATGTATGACATAACCAGATTTGCACTTCTTATGTCCAACCATACACAGCTTCTGTTCCTAATCCAATCAAAGATAAGCTTCTGAGATGTCAAAGGTCACCTGTCTCCTGCCTACTTGGCTGTGACTGTAAACACAATCATTTTCCTCCTCAATGAAACTGGCATACATAGCATTACAACTGATGAAACAGAAAAGTAGAGGTATTGGATTTTGTTTCAGCAGACAGGGAAGAAACACCAAATATTTAACGTTAACTACTTTTCATATATAGAATCACCCTTCACTCACTTTCTGTAGTATTTATTTCTTCTCACTGCTGCTTCAATTCTACTCATCCATTTCACTACTAATTTACCCAAGGTATTTCTGCAGCATCAGTGCTGAGTCATAGAGACAACTTGTTACATGTAAATAACTTGAATCATCCTGTACCAACCTGGCCAGATGTTGCAGACTCATCTTTAAACACTTGAGTTAAATTAAACTAGTGCCCAGGAGTGCTATTTGTTAACAACCCATGGATCAAGACTGCACGGCAAACCAGAAGATAGCATCTCAACAGTATGTGAAGCCATATTAGCATGATGTTTGTAGTAGAACAGCCCCCTTCCTCCAAACAACTAGACAAGTCATTGATAATTTTTTGTGCTTTGGCATTCAATATGTCCAGAGAAACAGCACATGCAAGCGTTGTGCTTGAACACATTACCTATGCCCATCGAGATTGTGGGCACAACATCCATCATGTTAACATGAATTTGGAAAAAAACATTCTTTCACAAGTCCAGCCAGTTGGCCCTTGTTAATAGATGTTTTACTCCTGCATTACTCCTGAGCTGAATAACCTTCTCGTGTTCACTTCAAGTTGGAGCCACTAGTGCGCAGAAAGAGGCCATTTGGACCATCAAGCTCATGCCAGGTTTTAGTATCAAGTCCATAATTCATTAGTTTCTCTGAGCCAGGAGGCCTGAGTTCAAGTTCCTCCTGCTCCAGTGGCGTATAGCAACGTCTGTGAACAGGTTGATTAAAACGTCTTATTTTTCATCACTATATTTTCCAAACCTAAGCATCACACATTTGACAAATTGTTTAAATCTCTGTTGCCCTCTTTACAATTTTTTATTTATTGATTCATGGGATGTGAGTGTCACTGGTTGGACATCATTTACTGCCTGTCCCTAGCTGCCCCAGAGAAGGTGGCAGTAAGCTACCTTCTTGAACTGCTGTATTGTCCCTGTATCTAGCTTTGATCTATGGTTTTCTACTATCATTGAACAAAGAGCGTTCTCACTGAGAAAGTAAGGTGATGGTGTTTCTTGCACTATGAGATACATTTTGATTTGATTTATTATTGTCACATGTACTGAGGTGCAATGAAAAGACTTGTTTTGTGTGCAGTACAGATCATACCATACAAAATGCATAGTGTAATAGAACAAAGCAAAGGATACAATGTTACGACATCAAAGAAGCTACTAAAGTTTCCAGAGCAAGTAATAGGACAGAGAATATGGAAAGGGTTAGGAATCTAACTTCAAGCACAGCAGATAAGGGGACTACTGTGAGAAGCATGGCAGTTGACTCAAGACTGAGATTGCTGTACTTAAATGTGCACAGTAAATGAAACAAGGTATATTATTTGGTGTACAGATTTAAATTGGTAGATATGTTGTTGTGGGCATCACAGAGACATAGCTGCACGGGAATTTTGGCTGGGAACTAAATATCCAAAGATACACTTTCTAGAGAAAGAACAGGCAGATGGACAGAGGATGCGAAGTTGCCTTGTTAGTAAGAAGTACAATTAAAAGAAGCAATACTGAGTTGGAAAGTGTAGGATCTGTGTTGGTAGAGTTGAGGAACTGCAAAGGAGAAAAAATCTGATGGGAGTTATGTACAAGTCAGGCTGTGGGGCAGAACATAAATCAGGAGATATAAAAGGCATGCCAGAAAGATGCTATTACAATAATCATGCGGGACTTCAATATGCAAGTGAGCTGGGAAAATCAAGTCGGTAGCGGATCCCAAATCTGAATTTAGTGATATGTAATGATGCACACTTGATTAGGGAACATCTTGGAGGCCATGACCATAAAACGATAGAATTTACTCTGCAGTTTGAGAGGGAGACACTGAAATCAGATGTAATAGTATCACATTTGAGTAAAGATAACTATAAAGACATGAGGGAAGAGCTGGCCAGAGTTGATTGAAAGGGAGCCTAGCAGGGAAGATGATGAAGCAGCAATGGCAGGGGTTTGTGGGGATAATTCAGGAAGCAGAGCAGAAATTTATTCCAAGGAAGAAGAAACATACTAAGGGAGGAGTGATGCAACAATGGTGACAAGGGAAGCCAGGGCCAGCATAAAAGCAAAAGATAAAGCATACAATTTGGAATTAGTGGGAAGCCAGAGGATTGCAAAACCTTGAAAAGAGTGAGCAGAGGACAGCTCAATAAACAAAGGTGGGGGGAAGGAGAAGAAGATGAAATATGAGGGTAAGCTAGCTAGTAATACAAAGAAGATTGCAAGAGATCTTTTAGATATCTAAGAGGCAAGAGGGAGGCAAGAGTGAACATTGGACCATTGAAAATGTGGCTGAAGAGGTAGTAATGGGGAACAAGGAAAAGGCAGAGGAATTGAACAGGTACTTTGCATCAGTTTTCATGGTGGAAGACACCAGTAGCATAACAGAATGTTAAGACACTCGGGGGAAGAGGACAGTATAATGACCATCACTAAAGAGAAGTTGCTGGGGAAGCTAAAGGGGGTGAAGATTGATAAATCACTCAGGCAGACGGACTATACTATGGGTTTCTGAAGGAGATAGGTGAGGAGATTGAAGAGGCATTGGTGGTGATGTTTCAGGAATCAGTGAAGACAGGGAGGGTCCCAGATGACTGGAAATGGCTAACATAACAATGATGTTTAAGAAGGGAGGGAGGCAGAAGACGGAAATTATAGGCTGGTAGACCTGACCTCGGCATGATTTGATAAGATTTTAGAGTCCATTATTAAGGATGAGATTAATGAGTACATGGAAATATGTGGTACAATATGGCTGAATTAGCATGGCTTTATCAAGGGGACGTCATGCTTGATAAGTAACGTTTGTACTATACAAAGACCAGGCAATAACCATCTGCAATAACAGACAATCTAAACACTGACCCTTGACTTTCAATAGAGCTACCATAATACCCCACTATCAACATCCTTGGGGTTACCATTGACGAGCAACTCAACTGGACTCGCCAAATAAACACAGTGGCTACTAGAATACTGTAACAAGTAACTCACCTCCTGATTCCCCAAAGTCAATTCATCATCTAAAGGCATAAGTCAGATGCACGATGGAACAATCCCCACTTGCTTGAAGAGTGCAGTTCCAACAACACTCAAGAAGCTTGACACTTTCCAGGACAAAGTAGTTCACTTGATTGGCACCATATCCACAAGCACCCATTCCCTCTACCACTGACACTCAGTTACAGCAGTGTGTACTGTCTTCCACTCTGGACTAGTGGGTCCTGAGGTGACTGAACAGGCTGCAGCTGGAACTGCACATCCTTCCACAAAGGAGTCATTTGGAGTTTAGAAAGGGAGTTGGGTGGGACTGGAATGCTCAGAGTTTCACCCACTCCTTCCACTGTTTGGTAATCTCCTAGGCTTTTTGGAGATCTTGAAATACATGACACTTTTACAGTGGCTTTTTCTGTAGTTTGGAAGGTCTTGAGTAGGATATTTCCCTGAGTTGATGGGATATATACCATTTTTTTCAGGGAGGCTTTGACCATGTCCTTGAAGTATATCCTTCCCCTCCTGGAAAGTGTTGCCATGACAAAGCTTGATGGAAATCTTGTATCAGATAAATGGATGATGGGCCCACCCACTGCAGCCAATTGACAGTAACCAACACCTGGATGCTGGCCTGAAAGAGGACACTGATATTGGGAGTGCCTTTCCTGTCACCATTGCTGCAGAGATCTGAGGTGTCTGCTGTACATTGTTCAGGCCTACAGTGTGTACATAGGGGTAGGTAACTTATTGTTTTTTTAGACCATGAGCTTTGTACTGGTTTGAAGGTCTACATCATCAAGCACACTGTTTGTCAGGTGTTGTACTGTGTTGCCTGGCACATTGATGATTAAATTCAACATTAGAAACAATGTCTACAATCACCGAAAGGAGGTTCCAGGGGTATAAGAATTCATCCATCTGGTCCGAAGCTTGCTGTAGATGATGATAGTCTGCAGTCAGTGTTGCAAGTTGGTTACAGAATGGTAGAAGACCTTTGTCTCCCAGATGTTTATCAAAGGCCCAGTCTCTCATACATGTGAATGTGAAGAAGACAATTTGGAGCTCAGACTTAGTGTATATATACACATACATACACATGTGCACACACACAAATATCATCTGTGTACTGCAGCATAATAAGCAGTTGGAATAGTCTTGATTTTGAACTGGAGCTGATACATACTGAGCAATTTCTTACCTATCCTGTAGAGAAGCTTCGTCCAGCAGGAAGATTCAAGGATATGGGCTGCAGTAATGCACTGAGGAGGAGGAAAAAGAGGAGCATTGGTGGGAAGACACAGCTTTAATTGGCTCCAGTTTGTACAATACATCAGGTCTGTAGTGAATCTATCCAGGAGGATCATAGTTTACATGTTACTGTGCAGCAGACAGGACAGTAATGAATTTCTGTAAATAGCCAAACTTGAGGAGGATGCCCCATAATCCGTCTGGGTTGACAGTGTCAGAGGACATTATGAAATTGAAGGTGGCCATGGTCAAAGATTGTTGTCGCTGTCTGCACCTTTGGATTGTCTTGCTCTGAAGATCACGTGCATTGTATCTTTTCATGGCTGGAAATGCAATCTGACTCTGGAAGGAGCTCCTCAGCCATTGGGAGAAGGTGATTGAGGAGGACTTTTGCAAGAATCTTCTACATGGCATACAGTAGGGAGATCCCTTTGTAGTTAGCATAATCAATTATCCATTTTCTTGAAGATGGCCACACTCACAGCAGTTTGGAGATCTGATGCATGTTTTTCTCCCTCCAGATGAAAGAAATGAGGTTGAGTAATTGTGTCAAAAGTGCTTCTCTGTTGCATTTCAGTACTTCTGTAGGGATTCCAGCTGTGCCACTGGGTTATTCAGTCTGAGCTGTTGGATGGTTGCTTCAACTTCCTGTCTGGTTGAGGTTTTGCTGAGATGGTGGAAAGTGCTTGAAAACACCCGCATCAGAGTGAAGCTCAGTTGTGAATCAGAGATCCACAAATTGTTCCTTCCAAATAATGCTGACTGCCTCTCAGTCTTTGATGACTTCTACAGTGTACTTAGCATTCAGAGTAATAGATCATCAAGTGCTCAGGCTTGTCTGCACTGAAGAATCTATGCATATGTTGGTGATTTGCTGCATTTCCTGCGTGCTTTCCATCCACCATCTTTTCTTTAGGCTATGGTTTATTTGGTTTGACCTTGGCCTTCTCATGTTTTGCAGGCCTGCTTTCTTTCCTTTGGGTTTTGATGATGTTCCCAGTTCAAGAATGTCTTGTCAATGCAATTCAGTAGCTCCTGGATCTCTTATTTGTTCCTAATAAACCAGTGTTGATGTTTTCTGGTAGAGAAAACCAAAGTCTAGTGCTAATTGCAATAGATTGAAGGGCAGACCAGGTACTGTGGACAATCTGTGGTTCCCGAAGAGGCCATGCTCTCCTCATTTTGTCAGAAGGATGATGACATTGCTGTTTGTCTTCCTTACACCTTCTTTGCCAAATCATCCATTGGTGCTTCAATGTTGCACTGACCTGTGGAACCAATCTGAAGCTTATCTAACCTACATTATTCCATTTTCATCCATATGTTTATCCAATAACCATTTGAATGCCCTTAAAGTTGGCGAGCCTACTATTGTTGCAGGCCCCTACTACTCTCTGAGTAAAGAGATTGACTAGCATTGAAATCACCAACAGTATCAGTTTGTTTCCCTATGGGACCAGGGATAATAATTGATCAAGGTTGGAGTAGAATTCCTCTTTAGTCTCATCCATTGCTTCTAATGAGTGGCATATGCACTGATGACTGTGGCATGCAGCTTCTGGATTATGGTAAGCCAAAGTGTCATGAGTCACTTGGTTATCCCACATGGAAGGCTCATTGAGATGATTAACTGGTTTCTTTTTTTGAAACAGCAAAATCAAAGCCATGGAGTCATCAACCTTCTACAGATTTATTTCCTCTTCAGGAAAGTGCATCCACTGCCACGCTGCTCTTTGAGCTGACCTTGTGCCCACTACATTTTGCTGTAGGCAGCAATGGTAACGTCACAGCCTGGCATTTCCTGGCAGATGATAGTTGCAATGTTCAGGTGTGTGACTGCTGGGGCTGCCTATCAGACCTGTTCCTAGTACATGTATATTTTCACAAACTTTACAGAATTCATTAAGTTTAACCTAACAAGTACAAAATAAATGATACTTAATAAAAATGATTTTCAACCAATCCACTTTGGAATACCAGCTTGCATTTCAGGTTGACTAGGCACATGTCTCTTGTTCTTTTCTGTTAACTTCTGTCTTTTCCGCTGCCCACTAACTCAAGGAGAAGCACTGTTAACCCTTGCTCATCATTATTCCTGTGTATGATTCACTAAGTAGCTTTTCAATCCATGACCTCGCAAAATAGTATATATTCAATTCCTAACTGGTTTCTCTCAAAGTGATAATGATCCATTGATTTCACTTCCTTTTAGCCCAATTGATCCTTGAAATGACAATCACATCTCTTTTATCACAGTTTGTCTCTATTAACGTAATAACATCAATCTCTACTAAGTCGAACAATTTATATGCCTGCTTAGAGTATGATGTGCCACCCATTAGTTTCTTCATATCATCCCAAATACTCCAATTGACATATATAACTATTCTCTAAAATCCAATGGTGGCCTTTAATAATAGAACCAGTGATGACCTCTCAAGAACTGTTGTCAACTAAAGCAAATTAGAGTTCAAAACAGCCACACAAACTGACATAAATAGGTCTGTTACACAGTGTTACAAAACAAAACAATTTTATAATTTGTCTGTGCCTTTGAGTAAAAATGTTTTACATCAAAGCATTTTCATATTTGTTAGCTGATGTTTACACTAGAGATATAAAAACAATAATAAACTATAAATTAATGATATTACTTTGGACATGGGTGATTGTCTTGACTTTCTTACAACTAGCCACAACCAATCAAAAATAATCAAATTCTTCACCTGATTCAGTAAGGGGGTGGTAGATGATAGCTGAGTGGTATTAGCAATAGATTATTAATCCTGAGAACCAGGTTTGAATCCTGCCAAGGCAGATGGCGGAGTTTTAATTCCATTTTAAAAATCTGAAACTCACAGTCTAATAATGACCATGCAACAGTTGTCAACTGTCAGAAAAATCCATCTAGTTCACTAATGTCCTTTTGGAAGAAAAATCTACCATCCTCACTGGTAGGGCCTACATGTAACTCAAGACCGACAGCAATCTAATTGACTCATAATTATTGCCTGGGCAACTAGGGATGGGGAATAAATGCTGGCCTAGTCAGTGACACCCTCATCCCATGAAGGAATTTAAAAAAAGACAATATTACTGAAAGCTCAATCAATCTTATAATGTCACGATGGTTCAGGACCCACCCAAACTTCATATTGAGGGGACATAGATGCCAGTGCACACTCCACTGCACAGACTGGGATTGACACACACATGTTATTGTCCCTAACTCAACCTCTATCCTAGCTGCTAGCAGTCTGACTTACTTGTTGATTGGCGCTGAAGCGGAGTGGGTGATCCATATCAAGCAGCCTCTGCATGATCAAGAAAAACTCATTGCTACCATAGCAAGAGGCTGCAAATCTATAGAATTTTCAAATCCTCTCCTTGTGCTGATGACACCATCTATAATTTCCTGACATAAAATTTCAAGTTCTGGGTTTCCCTTTCCTTCCTGTCCTCTCCTCTCTGCCACTGCTTGATGTATAATTCTACATGTCAAGTAAAAATGCAAAGCTAAACTGACCTTTACTAATTTGTTAAATCTGGCTCAGCGTATAGTGTGTCCTATCTTAAGGCAAACAAGCTGTGGGTGCAACAAAGAATGTTAACCTACTGCCTGAAGAAAACTAAAAGCTGCAGTGAAATGATACGGGTTCCATTGCATCCATTTGCCTGGGTAATTTGCTCAATGTCAGCAAATTTCTTCTGCATTCTGACTTCACTTCTCATTACAGACACAGGAGTGACACATCAATCTGGATTTCTGCTCCAAGATCCTCATACTAGATGTATAAGTCAGTGAGCTGACAGAAGAAAATGTCTGGGTATTTGTTCTTGTAGAACACTGTGCAGTTTCAATAACTGTGTACATTCAGAAAACATTTATTAACAGTGTTTTATTTTGTTCCTGCTGGCAGTTTGATTCCAATAACCCCTTGGGCAAATTCTTCACCCACAGAGTGGCATCAATGCTGGTACCAATGAAATTCTGAGAGGGCATTTAGGAGACGAGAAGGAGCTAATCATAAAAGGATGCCAGGGTGCACAACCATCTCATCTCATCCATGGAGTTCAGGTCTTTTGTCCACATTTGGATGCTGTCGTTTTCCATGTACAAAGACAGCAGGTTTTAGTGTCGTACAATATGCCAAGCTGAATATCAGCTGTTGCATGAACAAATATTATTTAAAAGTTTTTTTGTTCAAACAGTGAATAAAATGTGTTTTCTTGATAAGGGCTGCAATCCTTGCCCCCCATCCCAACCTTCCATTCTCCAAATTTGTTTTACTCGCTACAGCTGCCTCACTGGGATTGTAAAGGAATTTACTAGAATTTTGGTTTCCCTCACCATTGATGGAAGTGACACAGGGAGGTAATTTCATATTATGGAAGAGAAAGACCATAACACATGCTGCTAGCAGTGATTGTCATTTGTCTTAACAATAACATTATTTGGAACAACACAGAGTGAAGGAATTAGTTCATCAAAGAAACTGACAAGACATTTTTCTCCTGTAATAACATCTTAATTATCTGATTTATTCACATAGTTCTGCCTTTAAGTATGAAATATAACCAAATTACTTGATCCTAATAGAGGAATTACAGAGTCTCAGTGTACAGAACATGTGCAAATTCTTGCCTCAAGAAAGTCTTAACTGTCTTTGTAAATTACACAAAGATGATAAAATAATATATGGTTGAGATTCCAGCATCTGCAGTAATTTGCTTTTATTATGGTTGAGATGAATTTATTTTTGCATCATTATGGATCTTTAAAAAACTTCATGCATGACTATATAAGTTTATGCCATGAGATATTTGAATTGTTCACTTATTCATAACTTTTTTTAAAAATTCAGTTTCCTGAACTGGGAAACCTATTGGCAGTTGATATTAAAGAGCTGGCTGCTAAAGAACCCCTGGAGATAATACTGATGTAATCCAATATAAGCATTCGCTGAGTATCATCTGGAAATGTTCTAGGAACTGGCATAGATTCAAGAACATGGTGAAATGTTGCAAAATCAATAGTACTCAAAAGTTACCTTGTCCTTAAAAAGCAATTTGTGTTATGCAATCACTACATCTTTTAGAAGAAAAATCCCATTTTAGCACAATACAAACTGTAATTTGTAAAATACAGGAAAAATATGAATCCACTAATATAGCCATCTGTTTGCGTGCAGTTTTGTACAGTTCTTTTGTTAAATTTTCACTGCAAAAATAGGTTTTTTTCCCTGAGTGAATTAGGACTCTCATTTAATGCTTACATTTAATACTTTTGAATACTGTGACATTTTCAACCATAAAGAAGATAGAAGCTCTTCAATTGCTTGAAGCAATATCACAAGCATCTGATTATAAGTTGCACCACCTCTTATAATTTCTAAAATTAATCAAAATTTATGCAAATAAATTAGTTCCCTATATCAAATGCTTTACTTTCTCTTATCTCTGGACTGAGTGGATGCAAACTCAAGTTCTGAACATTAACCTTGTAAACAAATTAGTGAATTTGAAATGGGCTGGGAGATAAAGTCTGAAATATATATTTGCGGACCCAAACCTGCCTTCCAATCATCACCTCCAGCTTAAACTGAGGCTGGAAACTGGGTAGCTACCAACCCATTCCAAGCAGGCAGGTTGAAGCTTCAAGTATGATGATACGACTGTGAACTTCATTGTCTTCAGGCTTGTAGCTTTGCTGTCAGCCAGATTTCCTGGATG
The DNA here is from genome assembly GCF_004010195.1 of Chiloscyllium plagiosum. Taxonomy (NCBI): domain Eukaryota; kingdom Metazoa; phylum Chordata; class Chondrichthyes; order Orectolobiformes; family Hemiscylliidae; genus Chiloscyllium; species Chiloscyllium plagiosum. The sequence continues at coordinate 34,793,201 of NC_057722.1, read as the reverse complement.
GCAGGTAACTTAGCAGCTTTATCTACACAGAATCAATGGATTTGGGAAATTAATGCCTTCACACGTACCTCTGGGTGTTTGCTGGAAAATCCCAATATTAGGGCAATGGCAATAAGATGTTCTCTAAGGCCTCTGGATTTGATTCCCCATCCTACTCCTTGAGGCATCTGATTCCCCCTTGGCCTCCAATTTTCTCCCAGCTTTTAAATACCAATGCCCCTCAAGGACAAGACCAACAATGAATTAAGAACATAGAGTAAATTGGTTTGATCTAACAGCCACTACCACGTCAAAAGCAAAATACTGTGGATGCTGGAAATCTAACACAGAAACAGAATGTTGGAGAATCTCAGCAGATCTCATAGAATCTGTGGAGAGAGGAACAGATTTAATGTTTTGAGTCTGATATGACTCTTTTTCAGAACATTGAGAGATGCAGCTGACACTTCAATGGTCTGTGGGAGCAAGTCCAGAGTGGAAAGCTGGGTCAGGAAAATGGAAATAAAATCATGTCAGCTGCTCACATGACTGTCTTCATAGAATATCCAGCATGTTGGGGTGAAGACAAAAATGGATATGTGCTTGCACAAGGTGGGTGAACAATGGAACCCATCAAGGGTACTATCCTGACAAATGGACTTTCCAGCTGGCATACCCTCTAGTGATCATCTGCAAAAGAGTGGTGGCTTTCAGTGGCAGGTTTTGTAGACATCAGTGTCTCTCGTCAATGTGGATGGTAACAGTCCAAAGCTCACCCACAAATGTCTTAGTGCCCATTACTGTGGGGTCGTTCCTCATATCTGAAGGCCCGCACGCTATAGCCCTCTTATTTACCTCTTCTGTGACTGGAAAAGGGGATGGTAGGTGCCTTCTCACCTCCTCATACTTCATCAGTGTCCACCTCAGGTGATGAGGTTGGCAACCTAAGACAGTTGAATACCATCCTATTGGATCCCAGCTACGAGTCCATTCACCTCAATTGGACAGAGTTCCAAGAGGTAGCCACTTTCTTGACCACATGGAGAACATCCATCCTTTTCAGATAACAACCTAATTCCAATTTGAATGCATCAGTTGATCTGCCTCACTACACACTCAGGCAGAGCATTCCAGACCTGAATGACTCATTGAATGAAAAATAAATTTTTTCATATTGATTTCACTCCTTTTGTCTTTATATTTGCACCCCCTGGTTCTCAATCATTTCATGAATGGGAACAGTTTCATCCCATTTTTTCTGTACAGAACCCTCATGATTTTGAAGTTTAAGCTGAGAGGAGAAAGATTTAAGAGGGATCTGGGTTTTTTTTTTGCATGAGGTGATGCATTTATAGATTGACCTGCCAGAAGAAGTGGGAGAGACGGGTACCATTATGACAGTTAAAAGACATTTAGATAGGTACAGGAACAGGAAAGCTTTAGAGGGATATAGGCCAAACACAGGCAAATGGGATTAGCTCAGTTTAGAATACCTGGCTGGCATGGATGAGTCAGACCGAAGGGTCTGTTTCCATGCTGTATGGCTCAATGACTACATCGAACAAATCTCTTCTCAGCCATCTCGTTTTCAAGGTAAACAATCCCAACTTCATAAGTCAAGTTCCTCATCCATTCTCGTGAATCTTTTCTGCACTCCTTCACATGCTTCCTCAAGTGTGGCACCCAGAACTAGATGCAATATTTCAGCAAGGCAGAACCAATGCTACATATAAGTCCATCTTGCAACCCTTGCATTTGTACTCAATGTCCCAATTAACAATACCTCGGATAATGTGTGCTTTGTTTACTATTCTGTCAGCCTGTTCAGTCACCTTCAATGATTTAGGTACATATGCATCCAGGACATAGAGTCATAGAATCATAGAGATGTACAGCATGGAAACAGACCCTTTGGTCCAACCTGTCCACACCGACCAGATATCCCAACCCAATCTAGTCCCACCTGCCAGTATCCGGCCCATATCCCTCCAAATCCTTCCTATTCATATACCCATCCAAATGCCTTTTAAATGTTGCAATTGTACTAGCCTCCACTACTTCCTCTGGCAGCTCATTCCATACACATACCACCCTCTGCGTGAAAAAGTTGCCCCTTAAGTCTATTTTATATCTTTCCCCTCTCACCCTGTACCTATGCCCTCTAGTTCTGGACTCCCCCACTCCAGGGAAAAGACTTTGTCTATTTATCCTATCCATGCCCCTCATAATTTTGTAAACCTCTATAAGATCACCCCCCCAGCCTCCAACGTTCCAAGGAAAGCAGCCCCAGCCTGTTCAGCGTCTCCCCATAGCTCAAATCCTCCAACCCTCGCAATATTCTTGTAAATCTTTTCTGAACCCATTCAAGTTCACAACATCTTTCCGATAGGGAGGAGACCAAAATTGCATGCAATATCCCAAGAGTGGCCTAACCAATGTCCTGTACAGCCGCAACATGACCTCCAAACTCTTGTACTCAATACTCTGACCGATAAAGGAAAGCATACCAAACACCTTCTTCACTATCCTATCTATCTGCAACTCCACTTTCAAGGAGCTATGAACCTGCACTCCAAGGTCTCTTTGTTCAGCAGCACTCCTTAGCATCTTACCATTAAGTGTATAAGTCCTGCTAAGATTTGCTTTCCCTTAAGTGTATAAGTCCTGCTAAGATTTGCTTTCCCAAAATGCAGCATCTCGCATCTATCTGAATTGAACTCCATCTGCCACTTCTCAGCCCATTGGCCCATCTGATCAAGATCCTGTAGTAATCTGAGGTAACCCTCTTTGCTGTCCACTACACCTCCAATTTTGATGTCATCTGCAAACTTACTAACTATACCTCTTACGCTTGCATCCAAATCATTTATATAAATGACAAAAAGTAGAAGACCCAGCACCGATCCTTGTGGCACTCCACTGGTCACAGGCCTCCAGTCTGGAAAAAAAACCCTCCACTACCACCCTCTGTCTTCTACCTTTGAGTTAGTTCTGTAGCCAAATGGCTAGTTCTCCCTGTATTCCGTGAGATTTAACCTTGCTAATCAGTCTCCCGTGGGGAACCTTGTTGAACGACTTACTGAAGTTCATATAGATCACATCTACCACTCTGCCCTCATCAATGCTCTTTGTTACTTCTTCAAAAAACTCAATTAAGTTTGTGAGACATGATTTCCCACGCATAAAGCCATGTTAACTCTCCCGAATCAGTCCTTGCCTTTCCAAATACATGTACATCCTGTCCCTCAGGATTCCCTCCAACAACTTGCCCACCACCGACATCAGGTTCACTGGTCTATAGTTCCCTGGCTTGTCCTTACCACCCTTCTTAAACAGTGGCACCATGTTAGCCAACCTCTAGTTTTCCGGCACCTCACCTGTGACTATCAATGATACAAATATCTCAGCAAGAAGCCCAGCAATCACTTCCCTAGCTTCCCACAGAGTTCTAGGGTACACCTGATCAGGTCTTGGGATTTATCCACCTTTATGTGTTTCAAGACATCCAGCACTTCTACCTCTGTAATATGGACATTTTGCAAGGTGTCACCATCTATTTCTCTACATTCAAAACTTCCATATCCTTTTCCACAGTAAATACTGATGCAAAATACTCATTTAGTATCTCCCCCATTTTACATGCTGCCCTTGCACCCACTTTTGATTTAAAGTCTTTACTTTAGATTTGTCCACATATTGCACTAACTTGTTTATGTCCTCCTGAAGTTGTACACTCCTCACAGTTCATTGTATCTCCCAAGGTTTATATCTTCCATAAACTTCACAATAATGGATTCTACACTGAAGTCTGGGTTACTAATATACATTAGGAAAAACAATGGTCCCAATACAGACTGATAAAGAACTCCATTACAACTCACTAAATAACAACTAGGCCCATCTTGTGGCACAGTGGCTGTTTCTCTACCCCTAAACTGGGAGAACCTGGGTTCAAATCCTAACTGCTCCAGAGGTGTGTAATAACATCTTTAAAAAGTTTGATTAGAAAATTGACTAAATTAAAAAAAAACATTAATCACTACTCTGTTTCCTGTCCCTCTGCCAGCTTTACATCCATGTTTCTACTGTTATTTTTATTTCAAGAGCTATAACTTTGCTCACAAATCTACTGCATGGTACTGTATCAAACACATTTTAGAAACATGTATCATGATATAAACTGCATTGCTCTCATTAATTATCTTTATTTCCCTTCCAAACAACTCCTGTAAGTTAGTTGTTATACAGGCCATGGTGAGGCCATACCTAGAATATTGTGTGCAGTTTTGGTCTCCTTTTCTGAGGGAGGATGCTCGTTCTCCTGAGGGAGTGCAGCGAAGGTTTACCAGGTTGATTCCAAGGTTGGCAAGGTTGAAACTTTATTGCTGGAACAGCACAGCAGGTCAGGCAGCATCCAGGGAACAGGAGATTCGACGTTTCGGGCACAGGCCCTTCTTCAGGAATGAGCAGAGAGTGTTCAGCAGGAGAAGATAAAAGGTAGGGAGGAGGGACTTGGAGGAGGGGCGTTGGAAATGTGATAGGTGGGGGGTGTGCAGTGAGAGAGGGACTCACTGAAATCTTTGTAGAGAGAGGCAGAGAGCTTCTGCAAGGAAGGCATCCTTGTAAGAGGATTCGCAGTAGGTTGAAATCTTCGAGGAGAAAGTGAGATCTGCAGATGCTGGAGATCAAAGTTGAAACTTTATTGCTGGAACAGCACAGCAGGTCAGGCAGCATCCAGGGA
>NC_057722.1:34770506-34787469 GCF_004010195.1 Chiloscyllium plagiosum | reverse complement strand
GGTGGAGGGCGCCGTCGACCACGTCGGGGGGGAAATTGCGGTCCTTGAAGAAGGAGGCCATCTGTGTTGTACGTATTTTGAACTGGTCCTCCTGGGAGCAGATGCGGCGGAGACGAAGGAATTGGGAGAATGGGATGGCGTTTTTACAGGGGGCAGGATGGGAGGAGGTGTAATCCAGGTAGCTGTGGGAGTCGGTTGTACTTTAAACCGACTCCCTGGATGCTGCCTGACATGCTGTGCTGTTCCAGCAATAAAGTTTCAACTTTGATCTCCAGCATCTGCAGACCTCACTTTCTCCTCCAAGGTTGGCAAGACTCACGTATGAGGAGTGATCGACTAGGTTAGGATTATTTTCGCTGGAGTTTGGATGAATCGGGGGAATCTCATAGAAACTTATAAAATTCTAACAGGACTAGACAGGTTAGATGCCAGGAGGATATTCCCGATGATGGGTGTGACCAGAACCGGGGTCACAGTCTGAGGATTCGGGGTAGACCATTCAGGATGGAGATGAGGAGACAATTCTTCACCCAAAGAGTGATGAGCCTGTGGAATTCATTACCACAGGAAGTAGTTGATGCCAAAGCATTGAATATATTCAAGAGACAGCTAGATATAGCACTTGGTGCGAGTGGGATTAAAGGTTATGGGAAAAAGCAGGATTAGGTTATTGAGTTGGATGATCAATCATGATTGTGATGAATGGTGGAGCAGGCTTAAAGGGTCAAATGGCTTCCTCCAGCTCCTATCTTCTATGTTTCTATGTTTCTACTTTAAACTAGATTTCCTATTCAGAAATGCCTGCTGGCTTTCTTTAATTAACTTGCAGCAGTCCGTTTAACTATTAATATTTTCCTGAATTACTGTTTCTCATGAGAAAGGATAATCCCTTAGAAGATAAAGATGGAAATTTAGTCTAAGTAGAGCTAAGAAATAACTGATGGAAGAGTTTACAGACTTTAACAGTATTTATTGTTTGGAACAAAACATATATCAATTAAAGGAGCATGTAACATGCATAATGCCATAATTGTGCGGGCCGTGAAACAGAATATAGATTGGGAGAACCAAACTGCAAAAGCAACTTACAATGCACTGGGACAGTTTTCCAAAATAATTTATTGAAGCATCGGTAGGAAACTTTAATTAAACCTGTTTTCTTATGTAAAATTATATATAATTTTCTTTATAGAAAAAGATTCTCAGGGAAAGAGTGGCCACAATTTTAATGAGGTTCTCAATCCACAAAATTACCCCTTTATTCCTACTGTTTTTAAATCTACAAATCAATATTCAATTCATGCTCATCTATTATCTCCAATCTCATGAACTTTAATCTTTTCTAATGACTTTGAAAATCCAAATATATTACATACATTGGTTTTTCATCATTTATCTGTCAGTTACATCCTCAAAAAGCCTGAGCAGCTTTCCCTTCAGAAAACTGCGTCAATACTACCAAATCTAATCTGTTATCATAAACTTAATAACAAATTCAAATGTCTTCCCCACTACCGTTCTGTCTATGGACATTAAGGGATATAGGGATCAGCTGGGAAATTGCAGTTGACATAAAAGATTAGAGCAGATTCCAGGTGCCTCGTACCCTCCTCCTGCTCTTATTTTGTAATTTCATATTGTTAAGGCAGCTTCATATTTAAGAATTTTTGTGGACTTGAGTTTGAAAGATTGCAGATACTTGAATCAGTGTTTTGTCTGAAAGAGGTTACCGAAAGGATATTGAAAAAAAGGCATTTTTTAGTAGTCGCATGTGTTGTGATAATTTTCTGTAACTGGTACCTTCTGCCTGGTCTATGGCGCAAAGGATCTAGTTTCTCCTTTTGATATGGTTTCAAGTAGTTGGGAAGAAGCCTTCTGAGAGAAAGAATCTTCTCAGCTCAGTTCTCCTGTTCTGAAAAACAGTTCTTGCCGTGGGCCTAGCGTGGTATCTGGAGGCCTGGTCTACTTGCTCCTTCACCTTGGAGTTTATTGATATTTCCTGAATGAATACAAATGCATTTGTTCAGCAGCAAGAATTTTTTGCACCAGAATGTCAAACTACCAGCCATCTAAACAGCTTGAATCTTATCATTCTTGCTTTTGAGAATTAAAACTTATCAACTAAAAGGTTTTGTAATTTAAGTGAATCTGTACAGAAATAAAATAAACAATGAGCGGTGAATACTGGAGATCTGAAACAAAAACAAAACAGATTTGATAAAGAAACAATGGACCCAAAATATTAACTCTGGTTTTCTCCCCAAAGATGCTGCCAGATCTGCTGAGTTTCTCCAGCAACTTCTGGTTTTGTCTGCAGAAATAAATCGTGTGTGTGTGTGTGTCTGCACGTGTGTGTGTGCGTGCATGTGCGTGTGGAGGGGCGAGCTGGGGATTAAATATTTGGAAAGGAAACAGGTTATAAATTTAATATTGCCAAACTGTTTGTTAACCAATCCTCCATCTTTGTGGAATATGTTTTTTTAAGAATAAATCAAGAATTTGGCTATTTATTAAAGAAACCTGGTTGATGGATCTTTTTATTTTAAGTCTAATATATAGAAAGCATATGATTGCCCATATCCGAGAGCTGGGTAAAACAATTAATTTTATAATGTGATGAGAAATGTTATGACTAGAAAATTCAGTGCACTCTTCCCATCACAGTCATAACATTATGCTCAGTTGTAAATGTTTTTGTCAAAAATTTGGTGCAATCCATAAGATTTTAGCAGAAAGAAGAACAACAATGTGATTAAAACCAAACATGCAGTGGGATGTTCATCATACAATGGAAAATAAATTACACAGATTGAACCAAACGTAGGAAACGTGGTAGTGGAGAAGGGGCTTTCAGATGCCTAGCTATAGAGAATTTGTATTTGCATGCAAGGTTCACAAGATACCATTTAATTGTCTGGAAATCTGCTGTTCTCCATAATATGTTTTCAAAGCATAGATACAGGGTGGATTCCAACAGGATCACTAATCGAGCTGATAGTCAGCATCTTTGCCTTACAGGAATTAAGAAGAATTACGTCACCGAATACGATCTAAATCATGGCCAGTTATGGAAATCAAACGTCTTGTTTCACTTATCTGGAGTGAGTCAGTTGGTGAAGCATAAAGTACAAATAATCCTGAGAAGAGCCAGGCATGTCAATGATGAGCGAGAGAAATAGAGCAGACTCACAACACAAATTACTCCAGTAGTATTCAAGATCATAGTTGCACATAAATATTCTTTGAGGAACTGCCAGCTAGGCAATAACTGAATCCATTAAAATATAAAGCTGAATGTGTTTGTTACTTTTCTGTAAATAAAGAACTGTGGATGCTGGAGATCTGAAACAAACATAAACAGAAATTACTGGAGAAATTCAGTAGGTCTGGTAACATCTGTGCAGAGAAAAGAGAATTAACATTTTGAGTCCAGGGACCCTTCTTCAGAAGGAGCTTCTTCTTCAGAGTTCTGAAGAAGGGATATGGGACTTGAAATGTTAACTCTCATTAGAAGGTTCATTAGGATCATCCCCATCTGGAGGGATTGTCTTCTGAGCAAAGACCAAACATTCTATTCACTGGAGTTTAGAAGATTGAGATATGATCTCATTGAAACGAAAGAATTCTTAAGAGGGCAAATGTTGAGAGTATGTTTTGCCTCACACGATAGTCTGGGAACAGATGGCCTAGCATCAGAATAAAGAGGTGCAAGTTTAAGAATGAGATGATGAGGAATTTCTTCACTCAGACGGTTGAGAGACTTTGGAATCGTTTACTACAGAGCTGTGGGGGCAGAATCCTCATGTATATTTAAGGCTGTGGAAGATCGTTTCTTGATCAGTTAGGGAATCAATGGTCACTGAAATATTGGATCAACCATGATCCTATTGAATGGCAGAGCAGGCTCATGGAGCCATGTGGCCTAATTCTGTTCCTATTTCTTATGGTCTTATTGTAGAAAATCAGAATTATACTTTGTATCATTTTTAACACTTCAATCGCCTCATATATCAGTTTTGAGAAGAATTGAGGGCTTTGGCACGGGAGCTAAGAGCACAAGAATTAGGAGCAGGAATATCCTTTGAGCCTGCTCTGTCATTCAGTGCTCTGATGGCTGATCTTGGGCTTCAGCTCCTGTTTTCATTCTGTTCCCCATATCCCTTGATTCTGAGAAACTGCACATTGGACTAACACAGCTTTAAACATATTAACAATGGAGCATTCACAACATTATAGGATGAGAATTCCAAACACTCACAACTGTGCGAAGAAATTACTCCTCATATTAATCCTAAATGATCATCTCCTTCCCTAAGACTGTGCCCAATGTTTTACATTCATTAGCAGCAGAAACAACCTCTCAATGGTAACACTGTCGAGCCCTATCGGAATTTTCTATGTTTCAATGAAATAACCTATCATTCTTCCAAATTCCAGAGACTAAAGCCTCAATTTACACAGTTCTTCAACACTGCTGGGTGCTGGCAGGTGGGACTAGATTGGGTTGGGATAGCTGGTCGGCATGGATGAGTTGAACCGAAAGGTCTGTGTCCGTGCTGTACACCTCTATGACTCTATTAATCAACTCTCTCATTTTTCTTGACTAATTTGATGAACCTTTGCTGTACTGCCTCCAATACAATTATATTCTTCCTTAAACTTGGAGACTAAAACTGCACACGGTATTCCAGGTATACCTAAATCTCTACAATTCAAACTGAACTTCCCCAATTCTCTACAGTAAAGGCCAAAACAACCTGTGGTTCCCAATTGTTTGCTGTGATGCCGCATGCTAACATTGACAGCCTTACATGAGCACATCCAGGTCTCTCTGAACGTTAACATTCATAGGCTTCACACCTTTTGCAGATATTCTGCTCTTCTAGTCTTCTCACCAATGTGAGTTACCTCACACTTTCCTCCATTACACTCCCTCTGCCATCATGCTGCCTACTCACTTAACCTGTCCATATCTCCTTGCAGAATCTGTGTCCTCCTTGCAATTTGCATTTCCTCCTGAATAGGTATTGCCAATACAGCCAAATTCTTCAATTTTACCTCACAGTTAAACAGTGGTGGATCAGAGTTGAGGGCTTTGGTTTATTTTTCCCAAGTGATTAACCCAAGCTGGAGAACAATATGAATTATTTGTTTTTGCTTAACTGGTCCCTGTCCATGTCAATCCCAACAAGTTCAGTCTGCTCAAATTCAGAACAAATTCCCTGCTCAGAAAGAAAATGAATAATTTTTGGAATTTAAGGTACTCTTTCACATAAAAATTTATACTGAGGAAATTGGGGGATGTTCAAACGTTTTGCAGTAATTTTCTGTTTATGAAAATTCATCTTTCTTGAAGATTACTGCAGGATCTCTCGACGAGGGATCTTTCAACCATTCTCCAAATTTGATGGAAAACTGGCAGAAATCCTGCAAACATCATGCCAACCAATTGGTAGAACACCCAAAGAATTTCCTGGTTTCTATATTGACAATTATGTAAACCATACCAAATGTTTTAATTCCAAAGCTGACAATAGAGAATGGGGTGGCAGAGTAAAAAGGCAACTGTAAAGTCGCTAGAGTCTCAGAGGACCATAGGGCTGCTCTCTCATTAGGCAGAGAAGACTGCTGGTCATTTAACCTGAGGGTCATCACATTTCAAGAGAAAGGAGAGGTTAGGAAGGAGAATTCTTCATGATAACCTCAGCCTGGGTGGGAATTGAACCCACGGTGTGGATATCACTCTACATCCCAAACTAGCTGTCCAGCCAACCGAGTTAATGATATGGCGGAGTATCATTGACTATGTGTCCAATTCTGTAGCATTCGAGCTATTAGGAAGAATTCAGAATTAAACAAACTTCTATGTTTTAGTTACATTTTAAAATGTAAAAACATATAACTATTATTTTAAAATCTGAAATCATAACATATTATAAATTCATATTCACCTTTTTATAATTAATTGCCTGAATCATCGCTGTTTCAAAGCTGTGTGTGCCCTTCAGCTGTGTCTTCTCCCACAGTGCTTTAAGAATTTGTACTGATTCATCATGGGAGGACAAAGGATTTGCTGAACAGCTCTGCAACAGACAAGAAACCATAGGCACTGACTGACCATTGAGACTCACACATTCAAAACTTTAGTTCAGTTTTAGATAGATGTGCTTGATTCTTATCAAAATGATTGTAGTCAGTTTTAAGCAAATAAATGGGAAGGTAATGTCATTTTTTTTGGTAAATATTACATGCTTGGAAGAGTTATGTCTATTGCTGGCAAAAGAAAATTCTAATCAAAAAACATTGTTTACTGCCATTAGCCTGGGCAGAGTCTGTCATTAATAATTTCTTAAGAAAATGGGTATAGAAATGTTCAAATAAATAAATAATTTAGAAATTCAAACTACTATTTGAATTACTTTGCTTTTTCTAAATTTACTTTGCAGAGAGCTAAAGGAGCGAAAGTGAATAGCAAAATATGGAAAGGAGTACAGTGTACATTTTAGGGCAACAGTTTTCAAGTCATTAATGACAATTGTATTATGTTTGTGTGTTATGGAGTGAAGGGAAAAGAAAATAAAAACAAGAAAAGCTTCTTTTCAAAATTTGTCATATTGTCATCCTAGTTTTAGACTTGAGTCACTTTGAACTGATTAATTTTAATGAACTGATGCTTAGACAAAAAAGATTAGGTTTTGCCATGTTTTGATGGGAAACATACCAGCGTAATACTTCAATGTGTAATTATTTTCATTTTAACGATTTACTAGCAGGATCTATTGCTTGACTCATAATAAATTAGAGCCATAGAATCATGAGATCGACAGCACAGAAAAAGGCCCTTCGGCCTATCGTGTTCACGCCAGTCAAAAACAACCAGACAATTACCCTAATCCCATTTTCCAGCACTTCATTGATAGGCTTCAATGCCTGGCTTTGTATGTGCACATCGAAATATTTCTTAAATGTCGTAAGGGTTCTGTGTCTACTACCCTTACAAGCAGTGAGTTCCAAATTCCCACCACCCTCTGGGTGAAAATGACTTTCTTCACATTTCCTCGAATTCCTCTATACCTTGCCTTAAATCTATGTCCCTTGATCATTGATCCCTTCACTAAGGGGAAAGATTTCTTCCTGTCTACCCTGTTTATGCCCCTCAATTTTATACAACTCAATCATCTCCCTGTTTGCCCATTAGTGGTGTGTGATGTCCCTCAGGGATCAGTGTTGGGACCACAATTGTTTGCAATTTACATAGATGTTTAAAGCTGTGGACCAAGTGTTGGCTGTCAAAGTTCACAGATGACACTAAAATGAGTGGTAGAACAAAGTGTGCAGAGGACACCGAAAGTCTGCAGAGGGATATAGACAGGTTAACTGAGTGGACAAGGGTCGGGCAGATGGAGTACAATATTGGTAAATGTGAAGTCATCTATTTTGGTAGGAATAAAAATGAAATGGACTATTATGTAAATGCTGAAAACTTGCAGTGTGCTGCTGTGCAGAGGGATCTGGGTGACCTTGTGCATGAATCACAAAAAGTTGGTATGCAGGTACAGCAGGTAATTAAGAAGGCAAATGGTTTCTTTCATCACAAAAGGGATGGAATTTAAAAACACAGACCTTATGCTGCAGCTGGATAAGGTGCTGGTGAGGCCAAACCTGGAGTACTGTGTACAATTTTGTCTCCTTACTTAAGAAAGGATGTACTAACACACGAGGCGTTACAGAGGAGGTTCACCAGGTTAATTCTGGAATTGAGATGATTGGCTTATGAGAAGAGATTGAGTCGACTGAGACTATACTCATTCGAGTTAGAAGAATGAGGGGATCTGATAAAAACATATAAAATTATGAAGGGAATAGATAAGATAGAAGCAGGGAGGTTGTTTCCACTGGCGGGTGAAACTAGAATTTGGAAGCATAGCCTCACAATAAGGGGGAGCAGATTTAGGACTGAGTTGAGGAGGAACTTCTTCATGCAAAGAGTTGTCAATCTGTGGAACTCCTTGACCAGTAGAGCAGTTGAGGCTACCTCAATGAATGTTTTTAAGGCAAAGATAGATTTTTGAACAGTAAAGGAATTAAGGGTTATGCTGAACGGGCAGGTAAGTGGAGCTGAGCCCAATAAAAGGTCAGCCATGATTGCATTGTAAGGAGTGGTACAGTGGCTCAGTGGTTAGCACCACTGCCTCACAGTGCCAGGGTCCCGGCCTTGATTTCAGCCTCGCGTGCACGTCTGTGTGGAGTTTGCACATTCTCCCTGTGTCTGCCTGGGTTCCGTCCGGGTGCTCCAGATTCCTCCCACAGTCCAAAGATGTTCAGGTTAGGTGAATTGGCCATGCTAAATTGCCCATAATGTTCAGGGGTGTGAAGGTTAGGTGTACCAGTCGTGGGTAAATATAGAGTAATAGGGCAGGGGAATGTGTCTGGGTGGGTTACTCTTCAGAGGGTTGGTGTGGACTTGTTGGGCCAAAGGGCCTGTTTTCTCACTGTATGATTCTATAAATGGTGGAACAGTTTCATTGGGCCAAATGGCCTACTCCTGCTTCTATTTCTTACATTCTCTCAATCTCCTCTGCTTGAAAGAAATCAATCCCAGTCTGTCCACAGTCTCTTCATAACTGAAACTCTCCATCCTTTGTAACATCCTGGTAAATCTGCTCTAAACCCTCTCTATTATATCCCTCTTATAATGTTGATTCCAGAACTACACATAATACTCTGGCTGTGACCTAATCAATGTTTTATACAGTGCCAGGGTTAACCCCCTGCTCTTAAACTCTATACCTCCATGAATAAAGGCAAGCTTACCAAATGCTGCCTTAACTATTTTGGCCAACTTTCCTGATACCTTAAATGACTGGTGTACATGCATACTAAGGTATCGCTGATCCTTGGTACTTTCAAGTGTCCTACCATGAATCACATATTCTCTTGCCTTGTTTGTGCTGACCAAGTGCATTACTTCACCAAACTGCAACCAAGTGCATTTTCCAAACTGAATTCTATTTGTCACTGATCAGCCTATCTGACCAGCCCGTTTGTATGCTTTTGTAGTCTAAGGCTATCCATTTCATTATTTACCACTCACCAAATGTTTGTAAGTGTGGAGAGTGTCTTTTAAATTCCTGGGTCTGAGGCAGAAGAGAATGGAATCACATGAAGTGAAAGCCAAGTTGAATAATACATTGCAGAAATACAGTGTAATGTATCAGTGTTATTTTCTTGCTAAAATGTCCGCAAGGTCTTAACATAGAATAGTGTCTAAGTAAATGGAAGTAGAGGTAAAATCAAATTTAATGTGGAAGATCATCTTTTATTCTGGTCGTCAAGCTGCAGTTGAGAGTTTACGATGATGAAATGATAGTCCTTCTCTTCTTTACAACTGTGATAGCTAAGGTTATTTTCTCATGCTATAGGTTTCATACATGCTCACTCAGTGCCAAGGTATTTTCTGTAGTTGGGGCAATTTCTATCAACACACAATTGGCTTACATTCTCTTCCTTAAATAGTGGAGCAGATTTTCAAATAGATTATTTAGTGTTGAGGAAAGAGTATGGAATCAGTTTGACTACAATTAATCATGACTATAAATGTAAGGGTGGCATGATGGTCAGAAAATTTGCACACAAATATAATTTTTATTGCATAATTAGCAAACTTCCCATTGTATTGTTCATCATAGGCAAAAAACAATGATTTTTTACAAAGACAGAACATTAGAACTCGGAGGTGCCAATGTTGGACTTGGGGTGGACAAAGTTAAATATGACACAATACCAGGTTGTAGTCCAACAGGTTTATTTGGAAGCACTAACTTTTGGAGCACAGCTCCTTCATCAGGTGGTTGTTTCTGGAGAGTTCCTTCCAGGATAGTATGTAAAAAAAAACATGCTGGCACAGGCAAACTTCATCATTTGCTAATTATCATACAGAGTAACATTGAAAGCAGAGAACTAGTGAGGGGGATAAACTGAATTATCCTGTGACACAAAACAGGCTACTTCAGTAAGAACACAAACAAAAGCTACTTGCCTTGTTGCAATTAATCACAAGACTGGTAAAGTTAATTACAGATGAGTTGGAATACTAAGATTACATGGAATTTATGTCATTTAACTATGACAATATACAGGATAAAGAAATGCCATGGATATAGGAACTGGTTCTGGTAATAATAACTAAGAGAAGCAGGAGTTCACACGGAAACAGATCATGATAGGAGTGGCATTTTCAAAAAATATCACATGACGATAAAGGACCTGCAAGTTAAAACTAGTTAATTATCAATTACAATAAAAATGAGATCTGATTAAAAGTTAAGAATATGATCGGCATGATAAACGAGCCTGAACATGTAGCTCCAGGCTAGGATAACTGGTTCAATCAGGTTTAGACAAATGAGGAAATCCAACATTTATGAGTAGCTGATATAATGTAAGAGCTAAAGTCCAGAAGCAAGGTCAGAGTGGCTGCCTTTGACATCAAGGCAGCATTTTACCAAGCATGGCGTCAATGTGTCCAAACAAAACTGAAGTCAGTGGGAATCTGCTTGCTGGAATATCCAAAGGAAGAAGGTTATGACTATTGGAAGTCAATCATCTGGGACTGAGGATATCACTGCATCTATTCTTCAGCACAGTGTCCTACTGCCCAACCACCTTTGGTTGCTGCATCAATGACCCGTCCTTCAATAGAAGATCAAATGTCTAGTTGTTCGCTGATGACCGCATTATATTCAGCACCATTCATGATTCTTTAGACACTGAAGATGTCCTGCCAATATGTAGCAAGACCAGAATATAGGTCTAAGCATAGGCTGATAAGTGGGAAGTAACACTAATGCCATCATTTCAAATAATAGAAAATTTATTCAACATCTCTTCACATTCAATAGCATTATTATTGTTGAATCCTGCATTATCAACATTGTAGAGGTTATCATTGATGAACCAGTGAAGTGTACCAGCTGTCAAATGACTGCATCTATGAGAGCCAGTCCGAGGGTAGAATGTGGTGAGTAACTCACCTCATGTCTACCCAGTGCCTGTCCATCTCTGCAAGGTTGAGATCAGAGGTGTCATAAAATACCATCCACTTGTTTGGATGAATGCAGCCAAAACAATAATCAAGAAATTCCACATATCCAGGCTGAAATAATACACTTGATTAGCACCCCATCCACTACTGACACAGTGGCAGTAATGTGTACGAACAGAAGATGCACTGCAGCAACTCACCAAGGCACCAACAGCACCTTCCAACCCTACAACCTTTACCCCCTGAAAGGGGAAAGGGTAATAGGTGGATAGGAACCTCGCTACCTGCATGTTTTCCTCCAAGTTACATACTATCCCGACTTGGAATTTTATTCCTTTTCCTTCACTGTTGCTGGATCATAATCCTGGCACTCCCTCCTTCAGAACAGCATAGATGTTCCTCCACCGCAAGGAATACAGCTGTTCAGGAAGATTGCTCACCAGCACCAGCATGGTGGCTCAGTGGTTAGCACTGTTGCATCACAACACCAGGGTCCCACCTTTGATATCAGCCTCGGGTGACTGTGTGGAATATGCACATTCTCCCTGTGTCTGCGTGGATTTCCTCCCACAGTTCAAAGATGTGCAGGTCAGGTGAATTGGACATGCTAAATTGCCTGTAATGTTAGGTGCATTAGTCAGAGGGAAATAGGTCTGGGTGGGTTACTCTTCGCAGGGTTGGTGTGGACTACTTTCTAAACGGTGAGAAAATTCGGAAAGCCAAAGTACAGAGGGATCTGGGAGTGCTAGTTGAGGATTCTCTAAAGGTAAACATGCAGGTTGAGTCCATGATTAAGAAAGCAAATGCAACATTGTCAATTATCTCAAGAGGGTTGGAATATAAAAGCACTGTTGTGCTACTGAGACTTTATAAAGCTCTGGTTAGGCCCCATTTGGAGTACTGTGTCCAGTTTTGGTCCCCACACCTCAGGAAGTACATACTGGCATTGGAGCGTGTCCAGCAGAGATTCACACGGATGATCCCTGAAATGGTAAGTCTAACATATGAGGAACGGCTGAGGATCCTGGGATTGTATTCATTGGAGTTCAGAAGATTAAGGGGAGATCTAATAGAAACTTACAAGATAATACATGGCTTGGAGAGGGTGGACGCTAGGAAATTGTTTCCGTTAGGCGAGGAGACTAGGACCCGTGGACACAGCCTTAGAATTAGAGGGGGTAAATTCAGAACAGAAATGCGGAGACATTTCTTCAGCCAGAGAGTGGTGGGCCTGTGGAATTCATTGCCACAGAGTGCAGTGGAGGCTGGGACGCTAAATGTCTTTAAGGCAGAAATTGATAAATTCTTGATGTCACAAGGAATTAAGGGCTATGGGGAGAATGCGGGTAAGTGGTGTTGAAATGCCCATCAGCCATGATTGAATGGCGGAGTGGACTCGATGGGCCGAATGGCCTTACTTCCGCTCCTATGTCTTATGGACTTGTTGGGCTGAAGGGCCTGTTTTCACACTGTAGGGAATCTAATTTAATCTTTCCTTGGGAAATTAGGAAAATTCTAGCCAGTGACACCTATATACCATAAACAAATTAAAAAGGCAATGATAGTTAAAATTAATGAAAAAAAGTTTTCATTACAGGTGGAATGGAGGCTTTTAGAATGCATATAGTTCCTTTGTAATATTTTTATTTTAATTGCAAAGAGCTAAGAACTAATTGTTAAGTAAATATCTCAGGAACCAATGACATTTGCAGCTGTACCACAGTCATACGCTGAGTAAGAATGTATTTAAACTACTGGTCACACACTGCAACAAGAAATACATTTTAGACTCAAAATGTTGGCAAGGCATCAAGTATGAATATATCTAACTTATGGGAAGCTGAAGATCCTCCTGAGCATATGCTGTCAGGAAAAACATCAGGTGGTGAGGTATATCCCTGGAAGTGGAGAATTGTTTTATAATCCACTCAGGGTGAATTTCATACAGTCTGGGAATTGTATGCAGCGTGAGGAATTTGGGGAAAACAGAAGATGAGACAATTATATTGGATCAGCTGGAATTCACAGCATAGAAAGAGCAAAGTTGTGTTCATCTTCCACTGGAGCCTCCTCTCAAACTCTGAATTTTTGAAATTCCTTTCTCCATCTTGTACTGGTCTACCATTCCTTTAAAGGCATCTTATTTACCCCACCTACAACTCAACATACCAATCTCTGTCCAGGGTACTATGTTCTTCTGAATTCATTACTCAGTTCATAAATGACTGCATTATTTATAGACCCCGTTTTTTGACTCCATTGGGAAATGCCTTCTCTGTATTAGCCTTTATCCTTTTCATAATTTTAAAGCTCTCAGACAATTTTAGAGGAAAGAGTCCAGTTTGTGCAGCTTGGTTTCACTACTTTAGTTTTGATATCATCTTTGTAGATCCTTTCTACGTTTTCTTCAGTGACTCTATTTTAATATGCAAATTTATTCTATCACACTTCTGGTTGGTGCCTTGCGAATGGTGGATCTGCAAATTTTGAAATAGCAATTTGATGCTGGATCATTCCTATCTACATATACCTGTAGATTATGCAATCCGATGACTGTATAACATTACTTTCCACTGTTTTTTTTATTAATGAAACTTGAAAGGGTTCAGAAATAATTTATAAGGATGTTGCCAGGGTTGGAAGATTTGAGCTTTAGGGAGAGGCTGAATAGGCTGGGGCTTCATCCCTGGAGCGATGGAGCTGAGGGGTGACATTATAGAGGTTATATAAAATCATGAGGGGCATGGATAGGTTAAATAGACAAGGTCTTTTTCCTGGCATGGGGGAATCCAGAACTAGTGGGCATAGGTTTAGGGAGAGAGGGGTAAGATTTAAAAGGGACCTAAGGGGCAACTTTTTCATGCAGAGAGTGGTGTGTGTATGGAATGAGCTGCCAGAGGAAATAGTGGAGGCTGGTACAATTTCAACATTTAAAAGGCATTTAGATAGGTACATGAATAGGAAGGGTTTAGAGGGATATGGGCCTAATGCTCACAAATGGGACGAGATTAATTTAGCATATCTGGTTGGCATGGACAAGTTGGATTGAAGGGTCTGTTTCCATGCTGTACACCTCTATGACTATCTAGTTCTAACTGTGATCCCTCTGTTCCTTCACATGCCAAGAATCCTGCCTTTAACTCTGTAGTCTGCATTCAAATTTCACCTTTCAAAATGAATGACTTCACACTTTTCCAGGTTGGATTCCATATGCCGCTTCTCAGCCCAGTTCTGCATCCTGTCAGTCCCATTGCAACAACTTCAGCCCTCCATACTATCCACTACTCCACCAACCTTTGTATCATCAACAAACTTACTAACTGAAGATGGACGAGGGAGATCCAGTAGATGTAGTGTACCTGAACTTGCAGAAAGCTTTTGATAAAGTCCCACATAGGAGGTTAGTGAGCAAAATTAGGGTGCATGATATTGGGGGCAAAGTACTAACTTGGATTGAAAGTTGGTTGACTTATAGGAAACAAAGAGTAGTGATAAACGGCTCCATTTCGGAATGGCAGGCAGTGACCAGTGGGGTACCACAGGGATCAGTGCTGGGACCACAACCTTTTACAATATATGTTAATGATATAGAAGAATGTATTAGTAATAACATTAGCAAATTTGCTGATGATACTAAGCTGGGTGGCAGGGTGAAATGTGAGGAAGATGTTAGGAGATTACAAGGTGACCTGGACAGGTTAGGTGAATGGTCAGATGTATGGCAGATGCAGTTTAAAGTGGATAAATGTATGGTTATCCACTTTGGTAGCAAGAACAGGAAGGCAGATTACTACGTAAATGGAATCAATTTAGGTAAAGGGTCAGTACAAAGAGATCTGGGTGTTCTTGTGCACCAGTCAATGAAGGTAAGCATGCAGATACAGCAGGTAGTGGAGAAGGCTAATAGCATGCTGGCCTTCATAACAAGAGGGATTAACTATAGAAGCAAAGAGGTTCTTCTGCAGCTGTACAGGGCCCTGGTGAGACCACATCTTGAGTACTGTGTGCAGTTCTGGTCTCCAAATTTGAGGAAAGACATTCCGGCTATTGAAGGAGTGCTGCGTAGGTTCACGAGGTCAATTCCTGGAATGGCGGGACAACCTTACGCTGAAAGACTGGAGCTACTGGGCTTGTATACCCTTGAGTTTCGAAGTCTGAGAGGGGATCTGATTGAGACATATAAGATTATTAAAGGATTGGACACTCTGAAGGCAGGAAACATGTTTCCTCTGATGGGTGAGTGCTGAACCAGAGGACACAGCTTAAAAATACGGGGTAGACCATTTAGGACAGAGATGAGGAGAAACGTCTTCACCCAGAGAGTGGTAGCTGTGTGGAATGCTCTGCCCCAGAGGGCAGAAGAGGCCCAGTCCCTGATCAGTGCTACCCTCACTTTGGCCATCCTCTTGTTTCTCACGTCAGTGTAGAATGCCTTGGAGTTTTCCTTATTCCCATCTGCCAAGGCTTTCTCATGCCCCCTTCTAGCCCTCCTAAGTTCATTTATCAGTTCCTTCCTGGCTACCTTGTAACCCTCTAGAGCCCTGTATGATCCTTGCTTCCTCAAACTCAAGTAGGCTTCTTTTTATGTCTTGACAAAATATTCCACATCTCTTGTCTTTCAAGGTTCCTTCACCCTACCATCCCTTCCTTGCCTCAGTGGGACAAGCCTATCCAGCACTCTCAGCAAGTGCTCCCTAAACAACCTCCACATTTCTGTCATGCGTTTCCCTGAGAATGTCTGTTCTCAATTTTTGCTCCACAGTTCCTGTAATTCCCCTTGCCCCAATTAAATACTTTCCCATACCATCTGCTCCTAACCCTATCTATGACTATAGTAAAGACCAAAGCGTTGTGATCACTATCACCAAAATACTTTCTTACCGAGAGATCTGACACCTGATCTCATTCATTGCCAAGCACCAAATCCAATATGGCCTCCGCTCTAATCGGCCTTTCTACATATTGAGTCAGGAATTCTTCCTGGACACACTTAACAAAATATGCTCTATCCAAACTATTTGCAATAATGACAACCCATGACAACATCCCTGGTACTTCTGCACCTTTCCAAAATCTGTCTCCCAATCTGCTCCTCTGTGTCTCTGTAGCTATTGGAGTGGGGGGGGGGGTCGTCTGTGGAATACCCGCAATAAAGTGACTGCTCCTTTCCTGTTTCTGACTTCTACCCATAATCACTCAGTAGGCAAATCCTCCTCAATGACCTCCCTTTCTGCAGCTGTGATACTATCCCTGATTAGTAATGCCACTCCCCCACCTCTTTTACCTCCCTCCCTATTCCTTTTGAAACATCTAAACCCCAGGAAATTCAACAACCATTCCTGTCCCTGTGATATCCAAGTCTCCGTAATGGCCACAACAGCATAGCTCCAAGTACTGATTCATGCTCTAATTTCATCACCCTTATTCCTGATATTTCTTGCGTTAAAATAGACATACTTTAACCCATCACACTGACTGCAACTTTACTCACTCAACTGTCTACCCTTCCTCGTAGACTCTCTGCATGCTGTATCTGCCTGCTAGCCCATCCTCTGATCAGTAGCTCTGGTTCCCATACCCATGCCACACTAGTTTCCAAAGATCCGTAGTTAACCTCCTATCCAGGATATTGATGCCTCTCCAGTTCAGATGCAACCTGACCTCCTTGTACAGGTCCCACCTTCCTCAGAAGATGTTCCAATGATCTACCTTTAGCCCTCCCTCCTACACCAGCTCTGAAGCCATGAGTTCAGTGCACTCAATATCTGTTCCTAGCTTCAGTATCCTGTGACACTGGTAGCAATCCTGAGATTACTACTCCGCATATCCTGCCTTTTAGCTTCCAACCTCGTGAGCTTAAGGTGTAGTAGTCAGCGAAGGTTACCTTGGATTACAATGGGATCTTGATCAGATGAGCCA
>NC_057722.1:34744635-34770006 GCF_004010195.1 Chiloscyllium plagiosum | reverse complement strand
GGTTTGAAGGGATATGGGTTGGGTGCTGGCAGGTGGGACTAGATTGGGTTGGGATATCAGGTCGGCATGGATGGGTTGGATTGGAGGGTCTGTTTCTGTGCTGTACATGTCTACGACTCTCTGATTCTAACATCCTAGATCCACTTTTCAGGTCCTCATCCCTTTTCCTAGCTATGTCATTGGTATCAATGTGTACCACAACTTCTGGCTGCTCACCCTTCCCCTTAAGAATCCTGTCGACTCGATATGAGACATACCTACCCTGGCACCCGAGAGACACCATCTCACCAGAAGTCTCATTTGTGACCACAGAATCTCCTATCTATTCTCTAACCATTGAATCCCCTGTCACTATCGCTTTTCTATTCTCCCCCCCTTCCTTTTTGAGCCACAGGGCCAGGCTCAGTGCCAGAGACCTGACCGCTGTGGCTTTCCCCTGGTAGGTCACATATCCCCCTCCCCTTCCCCCTACACACCACCCCAACACCACCACCCAACAGTATCCAAAGCAGTGTACTTATTATTGAGGAAATAGCCACAGTGGGTCCCTGCACTCTCTGCCTATTACCTTTCGCTCTCCTGACAGTTACCCAGCTCCCTTTATCCTGTAACCTATCCTGTGACTACCTCCCTATAATTCCTCTCTATCACCCCCCTCAGCCTCACGAGTGATCCAGCTCCAGCTCAAATTCCCTGAGGCGGTCTATGAGGAGCAGGAGTTGGGTGCACTTCTTGAAGGTGAAGTCATCAGGGACACTAGTGGTGACCCTTACCTCCCACATACTGCAAGAGGAGCATGCAGCTGCTGTAACTTCCATTCCCTCTGCTCTAAGTTGCCAAAAGAGATAAAAAAGAAAACCTTACCAATCCTCCACACAGTCTTTTTTATTTGGCTACAGGAGAAGGACAGGTGGGAGATACTGCATGTATAGTGTTTCGGGTTTAGCCACTACCTGAATATATTAATTTACTTACCCAGCAGTTAATGTTAATATGGTGATTAGTCAGTGATAGGTCACAAGACTGCAGATTATCAATAACAACAGAACAGAAATGTACTGCACACAAGAAAAACAACAAACAAAATTATCTAATTACAAAAAAAAGCAAGATTTTTAAAACACACAGCAAAACAATGTTTCAACCTGTTTCCCAGCATTATCCTTTAGACACTCAATTCTAGAGAAATCACATTCCTATTTCAACTTTAACTTAGTTAAACCTGACAGTTTCATAGCTGAGGACTGTGGAAACATTTTGATGACTCCTTTCTCATGGACTTCTCACAAATCTGAGAGTCTGAAACTTTTTCAACTTTAATAACCTGCAGATTTCCAACCAACTCCCCTATCTTGGAAGTTTCACAGACTAAACCTTTCTGCTAGGTGATTGTTCGTTGAAACCTTCCAGGAGAGAAACTCAACTTGCTTCTAAACTGAACTTAATGTGTTCTGAAATAAATTTAAAAAGCAAAGAACTTGCTCAATCCCAGGTTTTTTAACAAAGCGAATCTATGTTACTGCACCTCTTATAAATGTAATAGTTTACATCTTTCCATTAACACCACAGTTACCTGCTTTCTGACAAATTACGAATCTAGTCATGGTTTGGAAGAACTCTCTGATCTTGATTTTTTTATTAAAAAAAGAAAGCCCTTCATATTAGCAATCTGCACCCATCTGTCTGTATTTTGAAATTAAATTGCAAAAATTAATATATAAATTATGCACACTTTGTTACACTTGAAAATGGCTCTCACCTGTTGGAACAGGAACATAATGTAGATCCAGAGTTGGGGCTGTTCACTGTTGAGGGTGAAACTGGATTTGCTGTACAGGCAGTAAAAACCTTTTTGCGGGCAACTGAACAGCAATTTAGCTACACATCTCCGAATGGAATCTGGGTAACAAGTTGAACATGTTGGTGAGCAGAAAATTGTTAGAGTGCCACAAAACAAGAAAGTTTCAGGTCATTATGGTACTTAGAATGCAACTGAAATCGTAGTATTAACTTGAATTACACTGAAGGTATGTAGCTTTTTAAATGATTACTTTCTTTCTTGTTCCAATTCCAGAGATAAAAATCACACAACAGCTGGTTATAGTACAACAGGTTTATTTGGAAGTACAAGCTTTCAGAGCGTTGCTTCTTTGCCAGGTAGCTAGTGGGGCAAGACCATAGGACACAGAATTTATAGTAAATGATCAAAGGGTCATACAACTGGGATGTATTGTACAAATCTAGATTGCTGTTTAGTCTTTAATCACTTAGATCAGGTTGCAGGTTTTGTTTCATTAAAATATAAATCCCAGAACTTCTTTCAGGTCACATTCCCAAGATAACTTATGGTTTTATAAAAATAGGTGACATCTCAGCTCAAACTTTGCATTAAAGGTGTGAGGTTACAGTCTGTTTGTATTCCAACCTGGAGTCTGACTTGTTCTATTTCCAAAGTAGAAATTTATAAAATGTCACATTGACTGACTGCCTACAGCCATCAAGGACATTCGGCCTCGCACCTTTGGATGACTGTCCTCCAAGGCGGACTTCAAGATAGGCAACAACGCAGAGTCGCCAAGCAGAGGCTGATAGCCAAGTTCGGTACTCATGAAGATGGCCTCAACTAGGACCTTGGGTTCATGTCACACTACAGGTGACCCCACTACACTATACACACACATACACACATTGTCTTACACATGATCACACTCTGACACTCACGCAGACCCTCTCTCAGACACACACACCCTCACACTTGCGCACACATATTCTCGCTCTCTTACATGCACGCATGTCTATAGGGTGAATTTACATTTGAAGATTTGTACTTGCCTTCTATTTTGTTCAAAAGCACACAATCTGTAGGCAGTCAGTCCATGTGACATTTCCTAAATTGTTTGATTTTAACTTTGCCTACAGATTGTGTGCTTTTTGAACAAAATTGATTGTATCAACAAAGACAAATCTGCAAATGCAAATCACCCTATAGACTTCCAGGGATACCCTGAAAATGCTAAAAGACAAATGGTAATTCTTCCACTGTTCAGCATTATCTTTCTGAACTGAAATTTTAAAACACTTCAAATTACCTTGAATAGTTGTCATCTTTAGACTTTGGGGTTAGTATTTGGTACGATCATCTGTAAGCTTGTCTTCCTATTAGTCTCAGTTTTAATTTTATTTTCCAAGGTGCATTTAAGGAAATTGACCAGTCTGCTCTTCACTCACTTTGGTTCATGTTCAAAATCCAAATTCATTCACTGAAACCTTTTTATCAAGATTACTAATTTTAAATGACATTTTGTATTTACAGATAGATTTAGCCTTCATGCCCAATTGCATTGCACAATCCTCCACTTTTGATTTCAACATTTTCTATTCTCATAGGTCTGATCATTTAGTGCTACGAGATCCTTTAAATGTTTCCATACTGCTAAAACGTTAGTTCCATAATGTCACAGTCTCTAGCAAAGCTCTTAGCTCATAGGGATCTGGAACATTATTAGTTCCTCTGTAACAGAAGAAAAGGTCTAATGAATCAGTTATTTGTTCCACTGTAGAATTTGTGCCAATAATTGCAAAATAGCTGCTCATGATACTTTGATACGCTTATTTTGCAAGTCATCTGCCCAAGATCATATAGATTAGAATTGCCTTCTTGGAACAGAGTCAGAACGTGATGGGTTTAAATTTCACTCTAGAGACATCAGTACATAACTCAGCCTGATAATTCAGTGCTGCATTGTTGGTTGTGCCATTATTTCAGTGAGACATTGAACCAAGAGGCTGTGGTGGTGGTGGTGGTGATGGTGGTGGTGGGGGGGGTCGGGGTGGGGTACGGTGGAGTTCCATGTGTGGAAAAGCACCCAAGACAATAAGTTGAAGACGAATAGAGGACCTTCACCCGTGTCCTGTCAAATATTCATACCTTCACCAACATCAATAAGGACAGGTCATCAGCACATTATTGTTTTTTCTTATTAGAAAAGATTACTTAGTGTGGAAACAGGCCCTTCAGCCCAACAAGTCCACACCGACCTGCCGAAGCGCAACCCACCCCTCTACATTTACCCCTTCACCTAACACTACGGGCAATTTAGTACAGCCAATTCACCTAACCTGCACAACTTTTGGACTGTGGGAGGAAACCGGAGCACCCGGAGGAAACCCACGCAGACACAGGGAGAATGTGCATACTCCACACAGTCAGTCATCTGAGGCGGGAATTGAACCTGGGTCTCTGGCGCTGTGAGGCAGCAGTGCTAACCACTGTGCCACCATGCTGCCGTGGGAGTTTGCTGTACATACATTGACTGTTATACTTCATCCATTACAACAGTGATTTCAAAAGTACTGTTGGTTGTAAAGTATTTTCAGACGTCCCGAGGTCATGACAGGCTCTGGAAAAATCCAAGTTCTTTTTTATTCTTACCTACGACAGCACTTTCCAAATCCACAAGCTTAACTATACAGAAGGCTAAGAACAGCAGATTCACGAGAACAGAATCACCCACCTGAAAGGTTTCCTCTGAGAAATACAGCACCCTGTCTTGAAACTTTATCACAATTCTTTCACTGATAAGAGGTCAAAATCCTTCAATTCTCTTCTTACCAGTATCATGGGTGAATCTATCTACCAGGGACTGCAGTGTCATAGAGTCATAGAGCTGTACAGCGTGGAAACTGACCCTTCCATCCAACTTGTCCATGTTGACCAGATATCCTAAATTAATCTAGTCTCATTTGCCAGTATCTAGCCCATATCCTTCTAAACTCTTTCTATCATATACCCGTCCAGATTACTTGGTAAATGTTGTAATTGTACCAGCCTCCATCACTTCGTAAGAATCAATAAGTTTGCAGATGACACCAAATTGGAGGTGTAGTGGACAGTGAAGAAGGTTACCTCAGATTACAACATGATCTTGATCAGATGGGTCAATGAGCTGAGGAGTGGCAGATGGAGTTTAATTCAGATAAATGTGAGGTGCTGCATTTTGGGAAAGAAAACCTTAGCAGGACTTATACACTTAATGGTAAGGTCCTCGGGATGTTGCTGAACAAAGAGACCTTGGAGTACAGGTTCATAGCTCCTTGAAAGTGGAGTCACAAGTAGATAGGATAGTGAAGGTGGTGTTTGGTGTGCTTTCCTTTATTGGTCAGAGTATTGAGTACAGGAGTTGGGAGGTCATATTGTGGCTGTACAGGACATTGTTTAGGCCACTTTTGGAATATTGCATGCAATTCTGGGTGTTGTGAAATTTGAACGCGTTCAGAAAAGATTTACAAGGATATTGCCAGGGTTCGAGGATATGAGCTATAGTTGAATAGGCTGAGGCTGTTTTCCCTGGAGCGTTGGAGGCTGAGGGGTGATCTTTTTTTTTAGATTTGATTCCCTACAGTATGGAAACAGGCCCTTCAACCCCACCAGTCCACACCGACCCTCCGAAGAGTAACCCACCCAGACCCATTTCCCCCTCTAACTCATGCACCTATCACTATGGGCAATTTAGCATGGCCAATCACCTGATTTGCACATCTTTGGACTGTGGGAGGAAATCAGAGCACCCAGAGGAAACCCACGCAGACACGGAAAGAATGTGCAAACTCTACACAGACAGTCGCCCGAGGCTGGAATCAAACCTGTGACCCTGGTTCTCGTGAGGCAGCAGTGCGAACACTGAGCCACCGTGCTGCCCCAGACATTTATAAAATCATGAGGGGCATGGATAGGATAAACCACCTAGGGACGGCGTGGTGGCTCAGTGATTAGCACTGCTGCCTCACAGCACCAGTGTCCCAGGTTCGATTCCAGCCTCGGGCGACTGTCTGTGTGGAGTTTGCACATTCTCCCCGTGTCTGCGTGGGTTTCCTCTGGGTGCTCCGGTTTCCTCCCACAGTCCAAAGATGTGCAGGTCAGATGAACTGGCCTTGCTAAATTGCCCATAGGTGCATTAGTCAGAGGGAAATGGGTCTGGGTGGGTTACTCTTCGGAGTGTTGATGTGGACTGGTTGGACTGAACGGTCTGTTTCCACACTGTAGGGAATCTAATCTAAACAGACAAAGTCTTTTCCCTGAGGTGGGTGAGTACAGAAATAGAGGGCATAGGTTTCGGGTGAGAGGGGAAAGATATAAAAGAGACCTAAGGGGCAACTTTTTTATGCAGAGGGTGGTGTGCATGTGGAATGAGCTGCCATTGGAAGTGGTGCAGGCTATGACAATTGAAACATTTAAAATGCATCTGGATGTATAAATGAATAGGAAGGGTTTAGAGGGAAATGGGCCCAAAGTGCTGTTAGGTGGGACTAGACTGGGTTGGGATATCTGGTTGGCATGGATGAATTGAACCGAAGGGTCTGAATCTGTGATGTACATCTCTATGACTCAATGACTCTGGAGATTTCATTCACAGACCAAATTGTCCCTTAAGTCCCTTTTAAATCTTTCTCCTCTCACCTTAAACCTATGCCCTCTAGTTTTGGACTCCCGTGCCCTAGGAAAAAGACTTTGGCTTTTCACCCTATCCATACCTGTCATGCTTATAAGTCACCCCTCAGCCTCTGCTTAATTCACCTCGCCCTATAGCTCAAACCCTCCAAACCCAACAACACACTTGTAGATCTTTTCTGCACCTTCTCAAGTTTAACAACATCTTTCCTATGGCAGAGAGAGCAGAATTAACTGCAGTATTCCGAAAGTGACCTAACCAATGGCCTGTACAGCTACAACATGACATTCCAACTCCGATACTCAATGCACTGACAAGTAAGGATAAGTGTACCAAATGCCTTCTTCACTACCCTGTTTACTTGTAACTCCGCTTCAAGGAACAATGAACCTGTACCCCAAGGTCTGTTTGTTTGGCAACACTCCCCAGCACCCTACGATTTAATGTATAAGTCCTTCCAGAAGGCAGCCCACTACCACTTTCTCAAGGTTAATTTGAGATGGACAATAGGTCCTGACCCAGCCAGCAACACTCAAATATCATGGATGAGTGTATAAAATTACACAGACTGACTAAACACACTGCTATTTTAGAAGTCTGGTAAAGCAATATTCTAAAATATTGTTCCTAGCAATATGTCTCTCAGTATAGCAAGAAACTGCATTCTGGTGGATGATTTCCATTCAAAATGCACAATTATTTTTCTCTTCACAGATGTTATCCCACATTTCCAACTTGCGGCTATATTCCCATTGTTTTCTTTTCCACCATATTTCAAATGGATGTATTACACAAATGGTTCAAAAAACAATACTTCCAAATTATCTTGTAATCTAAATATGTAATCTTTGCCAGTTTACTTCTGGTTGAATAAGTGATTTAAAATTAATTTGTAAAGTTTATTTGTCTGGGAAAACACAGGAATGCAGTTGTTGAAATGTGACCACACTTCTTAAGATATAACTTTTAAAAAATGGTGAATGCAGTGAAAGAAAAAACTGCTCAAATAAGGGTTCAAACTTAATGAATGCATGTATTGTTTGGATGCTCAGGAATGATGCCTGGCTAATCTGAGTTTGGAGCCAATATTAGTAATTCTCCCTTGAGTAGATCCATATTTACATGTAGACTTCGTGCTTCCCAAAAGTCAAGAGAAATTTCCATGAAAACAAAAATGAATTGTGTTGATTTCACATTTCTATTATTAGAATATGTGCAAAATGGACTTGAGGGACACTTTTCAGAAGAGTCATTTTTAAAAAATGGATTAAACAGGTTGCATAAAACACTTTACTGGAAATAACACAATGCAACTCAACTCCATACCATTTCTGTTGGTGATCAGAATGTTTAAATTTATAGAAAGCAATTCCAG
Organism: Chiloscyllium plagiosum; assembly: GCF_004010195.1. NCBI lineage: Eukaryota > Metazoa > Chordata > Chondrichthyes > Orectolobiformes > Hemiscylliidae > Chiloscyllium > Chiloscyllium plagiosum. Next base: position 34,762,182 of record NC_057722.1, on the reverse strand, counting down.
ATTTATTTCATTCAAAATAAACTTTTTCACTAAATATTTTTAAAAATTGAATACTTCTTTTACTTCATTACTGTGCTTATGTTTCACAAAAGGGAAAAAAAAAGATGGGAAATGTTCATCCTGGAGTTCAGTTACTAGTGGTTTACCCCAAGGATCTGTTTCAGGGCCACTGCTGTTTGTCATTTTTATAAAAGATTTAGATGAGGGCGTAGAAAGATGGGTAAGTAAATTTGTGGATGACACTAAGATCGGTGGAGTTGTGGATAGTACTGAAGGATGTTGCAGGTTACAGTGGACATAGATAAACTGCAGAGCTGCGCTGAGAGGTGGCAAATGGAGTTTAATGCAGAAAAGTGTGAGGTGACTCACTCTGGAAGGAGCAACAAGGATAAAGAGTACTGGGCAAATGGTCAGATTCTTGGTAGTGTAGATGGGCAGAGAAATATCAGTGTCAATTTACATTAATCCTTGAAAGTTGCCAAGAAAGTCGATAGGGTTGTTAAGAAGGCATATGGTGTGTTAGCTTTTATTGGTAGAGGGAATGAGTTTTGGAGCCACGAGGTTTAGCTGCAGCTGTACAAAACTCTGGTGTGGCTGCACTTGGATTATTGTGTACAGTTCCAGTCATTGCATTATAGGAAGTAGGTGGAAACTTTGGAAAGGGTTCAGAGGAGATTTACTAGGATGTTGCCTGGTATGGAGGAAAGGTCTTGTGAGGAATGGCTGACGGACTTGAGGCTGTTTTCATTAGAGAGAAGAAGGGTGAGAGGTGACTTAATTGAGAGATATAAGATAATCAGAGGGTTAGATAGGTAGAGAGTGAGAGTTGTTTTCCTCAGATGGTGAGGGCTAAACTTTAAATTGAGAGGTGATAGATATAGGACAGATGTCAGAGATAGTTTCTTTACTCAGAGAGTAGTAAGGGTGTGGAATGCACTGCCTGCAACTATAGTAGACTCACCACTTTAAGGGCATTTAAATTGTCCTTGAATAAACATATGGATGAAAATGATACAGTGTAGGATAGATAGGTTTCACAGGTTGGTACAACATTGAGGGCTGAAGGGCCTGTACTGTGCTGTAATGTTCTATGATCTATGTTCCATGTACTCATTCGGGTTAGTGGGGAGTATTCCATCACACTCCTTGTGAGTTGTGGACAGACTTTGGGAAGTCACGAGGTGAGTTACTTTCTCTTGTTGTATACTACTTGTCCTAATTCAATTTCTGGACCACCAGGACAGTGATAGTGGGGATTTAACCACGGTGATATCGTATACCAAGGGAAGATCGATAGATTGTCTTTTGTTGGAGATGATTGTTGCCTGGTACTTGTGTGGCACAAATGTTACTTGCCATTTATCAGCAAAAGATTTAAATGTTTTCCAATTCTTTCTACAGAAGGTTGAAAGTCTACTTCAGTATCCAATTCCTTGCAAATGGAACATTCCTCACGAATAATCACATATCTCCACTTCTGAAGATAGTTAAGCCCAGGATATTGTTTTGAGGAACACCTCCACCTCCAATGATACTCTCAGACTGAAGTGACTGGCCTCCAACAACCAGTGGAAAGATATCCCTCCCCTGTACCCCCAATTTCCACTGCCTCCAGTTTTCCTCAAGCTCCTAAATGCCACCTCTGATTAACAACTATCTTGATCCCAAAGACTCGTCAGTCTTGCCTCACCTCACAGGAATCATAAGATCTCTACAGTGTGGAAGCAGGTTATTTGGCCCATTAGGTCCACACCGATTGCCCAAAGACCATCCCGCTCAGATCTACCGTCCTCTCCCCACCACCCTATCCTGTATCCCTGCATTTCCCATGGCTAACCCATCTAGCCTGCACATTCCTGGATGCTACGGGTAATTTAGCATGGCCAATCCATCTAACCTACATATCTTTGGACTGTGAGAGGAAACCCACGCAGACACAGGAAGAATGGGCGGCACGGTGGCTCAGTGGCTACTGTTGCCTCACAGCACCAACGTCCCAGGTTCGATTCCAACCTTGGGTGACTGTCTGTGTGGAGTTTGCACATTCTCCCCGTGTCTGCGTGGGTTTCCTCTGGGTGCTCCGGTTTCCCTTCACAGTCCAAAGATGTGCAGGTTAGGGTGGATTGGCCATGCTAAATTGCCCATAGTGTTAGGTGCATTAGTCAGGGGTAAATGTAAAGGAATGGGTCTGGGTGGGTTGCTCTTCAGAGGATCAGTGTGGACTTGTTGGGCTGAAGGACCCGTTTCCACATGTACAGAATATAATCTAATCTACACACACAAGACACCCAAGGGTGGAATCAAACACAGGTCGCTGGCAACATTTTGAATTCAGTTCTTTATTCTATGCTCGAACTAGGGTTGTCAAGGGGTTAGGAGTTAAATGGCCCTGGAGGAACCCAAACTAGGAATGACTGAGCAGTTTATTACTCAGTAATTGCTACTTGACAGCACTGTTGATGACAGCTTCCACCATTTTGCTGATGATTGGGAATATTTTGTGGACAGGTTATGCCTAGGGAATATTCTACATTGTTAGGTTGATATTAGAATTGTACCCTTGCTCGGACTTTTGTCAAGAGTTGTGGCTAGTTTTGGAACAGAGGTTTTCAATATTACTGCAGTGATATTGTCAGGGTCCATAGTTGCTGCTTTATTCAGTATCTTAAACCACTTCTTGACATCAAGTGGAGTAAACTGAATTGGCTGAACTCTAACATCTATGTTGCTGGGGATCTCATGATCATGCTTAAATAACTCCACTGAGAGTGGTATCCTGTCACTAAGTCACCCCTTATTTACATGCGGAGAGTCCTTGATACTCATCCAGCTCCCTCAGAGCGAGTTCTCAAGACTGTCAGGATGTCTGACACACTATTTTTATCTAAAGACAAAAAAAATTGCAGATGCTGGGATCCAAGGGAGACAAGCAGGAGACTAGAGGAACACAGCAAGCCAGGCAGCATCAGGAGGTGGAGAAGTGTAATCGGGTGTAATCCTCCTTCAGGATGTCTCCACCTCCTGATGCTGCCTGGCTTGCTGTGTTCTTCCAGCCTCCTGCTTGTCTACACTATTTTTATCCAGTCAGGACTCTCTGATTGGACCATATTAACAGCCCCAATCAGGTAACTCATACTCTATGTAGTCCATCATGCTGACCTCGTTATAATCACTACATATGCCAGAATGGTTAATCTACTCAGTGCTGTTGGCTGAAGAATTTTGCAGGTGCTTCAGTCTTCTCTTTTGCAGGCATGCATCAGCTGCCTTATCCTTCTAAGTGATTGAGATTGTTGCTTTTTTTCTGATATGTTGGTCTCTCCCATCATTAAGAATGGAGATACTTGTGGAACCTGCTCCTCAAGGTAGATGTTTAATCATTCACTACCATTCATGGATATGACAGAAATGCACTGCTTATTTCTGAAAAGTTTGTTGTGGGATCACGTAGCTCTGGCGAAAGTGAGGACTGCAGATGCTGGAGATTAGAGTCGAGAGTGTGGTGCTGGAAAAGCACAGCAGGTCAGGCAGTATCCGAGAAGCATGAAAATCGACGATTCAGGCAAAAGCCCTTCATCAGGAATGAGACTGGGAGCCGGGGGGTTGGTGAAATAAACGGGAGGAGCTGGGGAGAAGGCAGCTGAGTGTGCAATAAGTGGATGTAGGCGGAGGTAAAGGTGATAGGTCAGAGGGGAGGGTGGAGCGGATTGGTGGGAAGGCAGATGGACAGGTGGGACGTCACGAGGGTGGTGCTGAGCTGGAAGGTTGGAACTGGGATAAGGTGGGGGGAGGGGAAACGAGGAAACTGGTGAAGGCCTCATTGATGCCATGGGGTTGAAGGGTCCTGGGGCGGAAGATGAGACATTCTTCCTCCAGGCGTCAGGTGGTAGGGGAGTGGCGGTGAAGGAGGCCCAGGATCTGCACGTCCTTGGTGGAGTGGGTGAGGGAGTTGTTCGGCCATGGGGTGGTCGGGTTGGTTGGTGCGGGTGCCCTGGAGATGTTCTCTGAAGTGCTCTGTGATGCGGTCTCCTCTACATTAGGGAGACAGGACTCCTACTCGCAGAGCGCTTCAACTCCCGCTCCACTCCAATCCCATGGCATCAATGTGGACTTCACCAGTTTCCTCATTTCCCCTCTTCCCACCTTACCCCAGTTCCAACCTTCCAGCTCAGCACCGTCCTCATGACCTGTCCCTCCTGTCCATCTTCTTTCCTATCCGCTCCACCCTCCCCTCCAACCTATCACCTTTATCTCCCCACCTCTATCCACCTAATGCACTCTCAGCTACCTTCCCACAAGCCCAGCGCCCCCACCCCCCCACAATCACTTATCTCTATCACATGCTACTTCCACTATTTTGCATGTAAGTAGATGTGCTTCAACTTCACCTGTTTGGTACCTCATTTTTAGTTATACCTGATGGGTAGATCAGACAGCACATGGTTCAGTTGACTCTTTCATCTCATTGGCTCCCTCACACCTGCAGCTAGCCCAGTCTGGCAGCTATGTTCTTCAGGGTAGGTGCTATAAATCCACTCAGTAACAGATGTTGAAGTCCTCCACCCAGAGTACATTCATGTCCTTACTATCCTCGGTGCTTCTCCATGTGATGTTCAACATGGGGAGCACTGGTACATTAGCTGAGGTAGGGCAATCGTTGGTTACCAGCAACCAGCAAGATATTTGATTGCTGATATTTGACCCATTTCCTTGAGTCTCTATGCAGTCTAGAATCAATGAGGAGGACTTCCAGACCCATTCTCTCCTGATAGTATGCCAATGTGTTACCACCTCTGGTAGGTCTGTTGTTAGGCCATTCAGCCCCTGGGGCCTGTTCCACCATTCAATGAGATCATGGCTGATCTGTGGCCGAAATCCACATACTTGCCTTTGGCTTATATTCCTTTATTCCTTCGATCAAAAAAAATCTCAGATTTAAAATTAACAACTGATCTAGCATCAACTGCCATTTCTGGAAGAGAGTACCAAACCTCTACCACCTTTTGTCTGCAGAAGTAGTTCCAAGATCTCTCCAGAATGGTCTGGCCTTAATTCTCAGACTATGTTCCGAGTTCTAAAATCCCAACAAGTGGAAATAGTTTATCATTATCTACCCTGTCTTTTCCTATTAGTATCTTGAAGGCTTTGATCAGCAGTCTTTAACTTTCTAAATTCAAGAGAAAACAGGCCTAATCGTATACTCTCTCCTCATGACTTAATCCCTTAAGTCCAGGTATCCTTCTGATTGGACAGCACATACTCAGGATACTTTCTGTAAGGTATGATTCTGAGATTGTCAAGCTATGCTTTCTTTGGTCTTTCAGATAGCTCTCCCAATTTTGGAAATATCCTTAGATGTTAGCAAGGAAGACTTTGCAGGATCAAGAGGGTTGCAAGCATTACCATTATTTCTAGTGCAGAGTTGGGTGGTCCTTCTGGGTTTACTTGGGCTTTGAACCCAATTCTGGATTACTAGTCCAATGACACTAGCACTGTGCCAATCTTCCCAGAGGAACATAAAGAAGCTGTTAGCATCAATGAAGTTTAGATCATTGAAGGCTAATTATTAACCTGGTTAGGAGATTGGCAGAGTGAAAGGGGTCAGAAAATAGAGATAATTGACAGGTACACTAAATGGCAGAGTGTGATTTGTGGTATCCCACAAATACAGTTGGAACTGTATTCATTAATGACTGAGAGACCAGGAAAGATAGATTCCTATTCAGGTTTGTTGATGACATGGTACAATCTGCAGTATGGACCAAAGTATAAATTACAAACACATCAAAAATTGGATATGTGGATAAAAGAAGCAAAGACATTTCTATGAAGTAAGAAAATAGATCAGTGTACTTTTTTAAAATAGTGAAAAGCTAGAAATAATGAAGGTCCAAAGAGACTTTTGAGTCGATGTACATGGTTAAAATGTCATGGACAAATACAAAATTTAATCAAACTCACTGGGTTTCTTTGAAGACACCCTCCAAGCCCCAATCTCCTTATTGGAAGGAAAAGACAACATGGGAACTTATCACACTATCCAGATCTTGAACATAATATTGCCATTCCTTCACTACCACTACCACTCAAATTCCTGGAACTCTCTGCTCAACAGAACCGTGGATAAATTAATTCCAACTGGACAGCAGCAATTTTAGTCAGTGGTTCATTATTTTATAAGTGGCAATCAGCAATGGTTAACAAATTCTAGCCTCAACCAGTGACACTCACATTTCATTGTTGAAATTTGGAATTCTCTTCAGAAAACAGCAGTTGACACGAGAACAATTATTAATTTTAAATCTGCGGTTGATTTATTTTTGTTAACGGATGTTCTTGAGGAATATGGTCAAAACAGATAAGTGGAAGTAAGGCGCTGATCAATCTTTTTCTTACTGAAGTTTGATTGGGGAAATGTCTTATCCCTTTTCTGACATATATTTCAAAAATGGCTCAAATTGTATCCTTTCGTGGCAAAAAGTAGTGCTTTTTGGCAAGAATTTATTCCAACAGCAAAATACAATTACAGCAAATGTCAAACGTTATATGGTACTTATTTTGATATGGTACACAGTACATGTAGCATATCCAGTTCATTTGTCATTTGCAGTCAAGTAAATATAAATTGAGTCCAGACCTACATCATTCATAACTAAATGAAAAGATCTATGATCACAAGTTTCTGATCAGAGAATGACAAAAATTCTTTCATAGCATTGGAAAAGTAGAACCTTACATTGGAGAGAGAAAGGCTGCTGAAAATGCAGACAATTTAACAAATTGTGCAAATTGCTTGTTTTGTCATTTTTAACACCATTTCCCTCTCACTATGCCCCTGTCTGATATCTCATGGACTGAAAAGCTATAGTCGATATTTGACTGACTAGGCAACATAGAAGACTAAACAAGTAAACTGTTTTTCCTTTTGTACTGAAATGTTCAGTGTGTGCCTGGCAAAATCAGGAACTACCTCTGTGGAATAATGGGTAAAAACCTGCATTCTATCATCAAAAAAAGCATTTCAGAAAACTTTTAAAATGAAGCATGTAACAGGCTGGAGTTAAATTGACTTTTGCATGAAGCAATAGATTATCATGTTGGTATCATGTCCAATGTTATGTGTGATTATAATTGGGAGGAAGAAACCATTGATAGAAACAAGTATCAACAGTTCTTTTCTTGTTTGAAACAATTTAGTCAATTGTCTAAGCTCATCTACTTCTAAGATTGGATTTAAATTTATGTAGTATATTTCACAGCCTGATGCAGTCCCAAAGTACTGTCTCTCATTTACTTATGAAGTGGAGAGTTTGGATAGAGACAGAAAACAGGAAACTTCCAACTAGCTAGCTCTACATCTGTCATTAGGAAGAATCTGGAATCTCTTATTAAGGTAGATATTAATAGGGCATTTAGAAAATCTCTACATAATCAGACAGTCAAAATAGTTTTTTGAAAGGGAAACCATGTTTGACTAACTAATCTGAGGAAATAACAGGCAGTGTGATTAAAGGTGAACCTGTTGGAAGGCTGCACTTGGATCTCCAGAAGAATTTGACAAAATGACACATCAAAGGTTATTGCAATAAACAAGAGCCCATTGTGGAGGGGGTAACCTAAGAGTTGGATTATTTGAGGATTATTTAGCTTGCAGGAAGCAGAGTTTAAGGAAAAATGGCCCAGTTTCAAACTGACAAGATGTGATGATGGAATACCATATTGTTTAAAGATGGAACTACTCACTTACATTACTGACTTGATGAAGGAACCAAATGTATGATTGCAAAATGTGCTGATGACACAAAATAATGGGAAAGTAAATTATGAAGAGGACATAAAGGGTCTGAAAAGAGATATAAATAGGTAAAATATGTTGGCAGAAATTTGGCAGATGGTATAACATTTCAACTTGTATACTTTGTCAGGAAAAACTAGGAAGTAGTAAGTTATTTAAATTAATAATCCACAGATCTCTGAGTTTAAAGCAATCTAGGTATCTTCGTACATAAATCCATAATGTTAGTATTCAGTTGTAGCATGTGATTAAGACAACAAATAGAGTGTTGTTGCTTATTGCAAGAGAAATAAAACATAAAAGGAAGGATGGTTTTGCTGCAGTTTAGAGCGTATTGGTGAAACCACATCTGGAGTACAAAGAAAGGATGTGAATGCTTGACAGAGACAGAGGGAGAGAGAGAGAGAGAGAGAGAGACAGACAGAGGGAGAGAGAGAAAAGCTTTTATTTGTCATTTTTACCATATACAATTATTACAGTAAAAACAAGACAGCATTTCTCCAGGACCGAGGGTGCTACAGCAGAAACTACTCACTCGTACACAGCATAAAATGCATAAGAAGTGCAAAATACACAAGTTACAGTGTAGTAGAAGAATGATAAATAATTTACATTCAAAGTCGTGCAAAAAATTTTAGATGGGAAAGAGTCCATTCATACTGTGTTAAGGAGCCTGATGGCTTGGGGGAAGAAACTGTTACACAGTCTGGCCATGAGAGACTGAATGCTCAGGTATCTTCTATCAGAGGCAGTTCGGTCAAGTGATACTTGGAACAGGGGATTAAATTTTGAGGAAGGGATTGAAAAACTGTACCTCTTTTCATTAGACTTGAGAAGCATAAAAGGCAATCTTATTGAGACATGCAAGGTTCTGCATGAACTTGACAAGATGGCTACGAAAAGGATGTTTCACCTTGCAGGAGAGACTGGAACTAAAGGACACCGTTTAAAAATTACATGTCTTTCACTTAAGATGGAGCTAAGGGAAAGCTTCTTTTCCTCACAGAGGGTCATGGTTCTTTGTAGGTGTCTTTGACAGTGTGTTTGAGGCAAAGTTATTGAATCCCTGTCAGGTAAACATTGCTAGACTCTTGACTGATGAGTGGTCAGTAGTAATCAGAGGTACGTGGGAATATGCAGTTGAGGTCAGCCATGATCCTATTGGATGGTGGAGCAGGCATGAGTGGCCAAATGGTCTGTCCCTGTTCCTAATTCACATATTAATATAAAGTCATTGGTTATTGACAAACAATCAAGACCCATAGATAATAATGTGATGAACTCCTTTTATTTTGATATTTTGCTTACTGGAATAAACATTAGCCAGGAAGAAGCCTTAGGTTCTTCAAATAGTACTGTGGCATCCTTATAGTCCATTGGAGAGATAGAAATGAGATATAAACCGAAGAATCAGAATCTAGAGCTAGCAATTATTTTTTAAAAAGTTATGTAATTGACATCTGCAAATATTTCAAAATAGAAGTGCAACCATGAAGTATGTGTTACATTTAAAAGAAGATAAATTAGAGATATTTATTTATTTCACACCTCATCGTGTCTCAAAGCTCTTAATCCAAATGACAGCAGTCCTGAAAACCCAGCCACATTTCAAAGTTGACATGTCAGTTTAATCTTGGATTGATGCTTGAACTACCACATCTAATCTAAACGCAGGAGTGCTACCATTTGAGTTACACTGACATAAATGTGATTAAAAGGAAGACTATTATTTGATTGGCTTACCTTCAATAATACATTGATCTGGGACAGGGATCCTCTTCACTATTTCAAAATAAAATGCCTTCACTTCATCAATACAAGCTTTCAAACGCATATAGAGCTGATCCTGTTCTTCCATGCTACGTTTTAGACTTTCCGTATTAGTTTTCTGATAGGTACCATTGAAGATACCACAGGAATTTCTCGTTTCCTTTGCAGTAATATCAAAATCAGAAAGAGAGAGTAACCGATGTTTATGTTCATCAAGTTCTGGACCCAAAAGTTGTTTAACGCTTCCTTCACTGAGTGATCTGTCTGAAAATGTGATGTCAGTCTTAATGTTTCCATTCTCACCTTCCTCATTTTCAGAGCTTATTGACTTTGTATACATTACATGAAGAGCAAGACTTTTCGACCTGCACTTTGAAGAGATTAAAGAAAGCACTGACTTTAACATGAACATTTTACTAGAAAGACTCCAAAACATAAAATACAAAATTTCAGATTTCTCAATAAACTAACAGTAATTACAACACAACAAGTAGCCTATGTATGTATATATATGAGTGTGCGTATAACTCTTTTGGTGCATTCCTATCCTAACTTAATGCTGGGAAGGACCGACTTGGTCTAACATCTAGACTTCATGACTCTGTGAAAATATTTTGTTGTTTGGTTCCAGAAAATTTGAAATTTAGAATGTGCAATGTGAAAATGAGAGGAATATGGCAGGGTGTCCTCATTCTTTTCTTACTATTGTACTGACTCCCACTCATTCTTCAATGTTACCAAGTTGATGTTATGACTATGTTATGACTACCTTCTAGAAAACAAAATCTCAATTTTTAACTGGATACTGGTGATGGATTATTTTCATTAATTAAATTTATACAACTTCCACTCATCGTAAGCAAATCCATTAACTGCTGGTTGCCAGACAGTTGTGTACAGATCCATAGCATTTTTCAACAAAAAATATTCAGAATAAAGGCTGACAGGTCTCTAGGACTTGATGGGCTACATCCTAGGATTTTGAAAGAAATAGCTATAGAGATGATGAAAGCCCTGGCAGAAATTTTCCAATAATCCTTAGGATCTGGAAAAGTCCCAGAGGATTAACAAACTGAAGTAACACACTTATTCAAAAAGGTGAGGGAGACAAAACAAGCAACTGTAGGTTTGTTATCCCATAGTTATAGGTTAACATCAGTCAGTGGGAAAATGTTAGTCTGTTATAGAGGATATAAAGCAGAGCATTTAGGAACACTTGATAAAATCAAGCAGAGTTAGCAAGGCTTCATGAAGTGGAAATCATGCCTGATAAGTTAAATTAGCATTCTTTAAGCAAGTTGCAACCAGAATAGATAAAGGAGAACCAGCAGATGTACTATTTACATTTCCAAAATGCATTCAATGTGGCGACTTAATAAGATCAGATCACATAATGTTGGGGATAGTGTATTAAAATGGACAGGGAATTCTCTAATAATAGAAGACATTGCTGGAATTAAGTCAGCATTTTCAGGATAGCAACCTGTGACCATCAAAGTGCCACAGGCACAATCAATTATATACAATATAAACGAATGATTTGGATGATGAATGCGAATGGACTATCACTAAGTTTTCAGATCGGATAAAAATAAATGGGAAGGCAAGTAGTGTAGTTATGAAGCTGTTCATCACATGGGTGATGATGTAAAATAGCAACATTTTTAGGAATGTGAGCTTGTATTTGCAACAAAGTGTCACACATGCCACATATCTGCCCTTAGAAGGTTTTTAAAAAAAATTTCCTCTTGTTATGGATGAAGGATGGTTCCAGCCTGCAGGACTTGACCTTGCAGAGCAAGGTCCTTAAATATGCCATGGCGGTGGAAATTGTGGAAGGTACCAGCAATGTAGATAGTATGACAATAGTGTTATGGAAGTGTGGTGCATACCTAATGAGATGAGCAGCTAAAAATTGCATGGAAAAACTTACAAGGGCTCATGGAAAGAAACATTCCATGAAACCCCCTGAAATTGTCACTCAGTCAAGTATTGGTAAAATTCAGCCCGGAGTTAACATTGTTAATGCATTACAGCTCTTCCTTACTTCCAAAGTTCTGTTTCTATTACTGTTAATGTTGGATAATAGAACGTTTTTTTCAGAAATGCTATTTCTAATGGGACTTTCACCTGTTAAATCGCATTGCTTTCCATTCTTCTCTTGATGCTTGTCCTAAGCTATGCCGGCGAACACGGCTGGCATTAGTGCCCTCATGAGTCATCTTTCGCTCAAATGCCTGTCTTTTTATCTGGAGTGTCTGAGCTCCTGGATTTTCATTGATCATAGCTTCATTATTGTAGCAGTCTGCAGCAGCTTCCTTCTCCGTATGGGTCTCTGTTCTGTAGGAATACCAACCGTACTCTAAATTAGCAGTGGTGAAATTAGCCTTGAGACATTTTACTTTGCTGTGCAGGCACAATGCTTCAATAAATAAAACATTAGAAACCTGGATTAATTGATTATCTCTCAGCACTAAAATTTGAAGCCACAGTACAATTGATTAGTAAAAGTGTTGCATCATATGGATTAAAAGACTGCTCAACTTCACTTTAAAGTGTTGGTGCTTGTTAAAATAGATGGGGCTGAATTTTCAATCTATTGTCCAGAACAGGACACTTGGACTTTTTCCAGGTCCTGGCTCAGATCTAGTTGTATCAGAAGCAATTCGGGCTTGGGTGATTATCCCAGGCAGATGGCAGCCAATCTCAGACCTGTCGTTGCCTGGACAAATGGAGCAGGCAAAAGAGCATAGGGTTAGCAGCTCCATGATCTGAACAAGTGCTCAAACGCTCTGATGTCAACTTTGTGTTACCAAGTGAGCTTTCCCATTTTGTTTTGAAGTTTTTTTAAAATTCAGAGACAATGATTATTGATTTACTGCTATATTCCTGAAAAGCTATCCAATAATGTGCCCTAGACTGCTTGCACGTCCCAGTGAGGGTTTCAATCTACCCTCTCCAGCCCCTCAAAACAAACCATCAACAAGCCAAACAGCACATTCATTGCAGAGGTGTGGGTGTTGCTGATTCCACCAACAAATCAACCCCATCCTCTCACTTGTTTATGTCAGGGCACTGGAATACAAAGGCTGGGAGCTTTGAAGTGAGGCAGTTATTTTCTTTAAAACCACTGCCGTATTGTAGGAAATGTGACAACCAAATTGCATGTAATAATTTGTCACCAACATCATGATGATAATGACCGGATTTTGTTTATTTTAGGGCAACAAATAAGACACCAGACAGAATTCCACTATTTTCTTCAAATGCCATCTTTTATGTCCACTTCAATGGGCAAACGAGGTCTTATTTTAGCATCTCAACCATAATATGGCACCTTTTATTAGAGCTATCTTTCTTCAGTGCTGCATTGCAGTATTGGGCTTAGATTACATGCTCAAGTCTCTAATTTGGGAAATGAAATTACAACCTATTGACTTAGAGGTGAAGGTTCTGTTACTGAGTCAAATCTAACATACATTAAAATTCTCCTGAAAAGTAATTTTCCATGAATCTGATGAGAATTGCGTGTGCATTTGACAAGAAATATAAAACCACCACAAATATGTGTGCCAATTTCTCCTACAATTCTTACATGTGATGATTGTACATTTCCTCCTGTGTTTGTAGAAAGCCAAAGGTTATCCAACCGGGGAAGTGACTAACTGATGTGTTCTTAAACCACGATAAAACTTGGTGTTTTTTTTTTCATGACATAATCTATGGCTTAATTGTGTCTGCCAGTTAATTCCCAACTGAAAACAGCAAAATGGATAATTAGGGTGTTCAGATTAAACATATTTAAATGGAGAGTTACTGCTTAGGACTGAGGGAAATAAATAACAGCAACATTAAAGGCACTCCATAATTTATATAATGTCTGCTATATCTTCAGATGCTACAATGAACAAGTAGAACATAAAAGAAACAGAAGTATGATGAAACAGAGAAATTTCTGTTTTCAGCTGCATCATTTTTAGTGCTGGACAGGTCTAGAGACAGAGGATCAGATTTTGTTTATTTTGTATTTGCGCATATTCTGTCTTCCAGTTTACCTGCTTTCGCTCCATAATTGCTTAATATTTGGGCCAAACTAGAATCTTTTACTTTGAAAATTAGGAGAACTTGGATGGGTGGTGAGATTTCCAGTTGTGAATGGCATCGAATTAAGGTAGATAGGATAGTGAAGAAGGCGTTTGGTATGCTTTCTTTATTGGTTAGAGTATTGAGTACAGGAGTTGGGAGGTTATGGTGTGGCTGTACAGGACATTGGTTAGGCCACTGTTGGAATATTGTGTGCAATTCTGGTCTCCTTCCTATTGGAAAGATGTTGTGAAAGGGTTCAGAAAAGATTTACAAGGATGTTGCCAGGGTTGGAGGTTTTGAGCTAAAGGGAGAGACTGAACAGGCTGTGGCTGTTTTCCTGGAGCGTCGGAGGCTGAGGGGTGACTGCATAGAGGTTTATACAATCATGAGGGGCATTAATAGGATAAATAGACAAAGTCTTTTCCCTGGGGTCAGGGAGTCCAGAAGGAGAGGGCATAGGTTTAGGGTGAGAGGGGAAAGATATAAAAGAGACCTAAGTGGCAACATTTTCATGCAGAGGGTGGTACGTGTATGGAATGACCTGCCAGAGGAAATGGTGGAGGCTAGTACAATTGCAACATTTAAAAGGCATCTGGATGGGTACATGAATAGGAAGGGTTTGGAGGCTAGGTGCTGGCAGGTTGGACTAGATTGGGTTGGGATATCTGGTCAGCATGGACAAATTGGACTGAAGGGTCTGTTTCTGTGCTGTACATCCCTATGACTCTGTGACTCGTAGACACAGACAGCAGTGTTTTGAATGACCTCAGGTTTATGGAAGGTAGAATCAGGGAGACCAACCAGGCCTGTGCCAAGCCTCAAGGAAGCAGGGTTTCAACAGCAGATTAGCGGAGGCAAGGAGGAAGTTGAAAGGGTGAAGTAGATGATCTTAGATGATACAATTATGAAGTTGCAAGCTCATCTCAAGATCAAATATAATACCAAGGCAGTAAACAGATTGGCTTAATATCAGCCAGCTGCCATGTAAAGGGTTGGAGCCAGTAGCTAGGGAAAGAAAGTTACAAGTGGAGATTGAAAACAATGGTTTCAGAATTCTCAACAGTTAACTGGGACAATTTTCTGCTCATCCAGCACTAGATGTCAGCTTTGCAGTCTGTTAATTTAGCAATAGTAGCGAAGAGAAGCAGTGAGCATACATGTAAAAGCCCAAACTATACCTTCAGTTAATGTTACCAGGGGGCAGATCATAGAATCCCTAGTGTGGAAACAGGCCCTTCACCCCAACAAGTCCACACCGACCCTCCGAAGAGTAACCCACCCAGACTCAATCTCCGACCCTATATTTACCCCTGACTAATGTACCTAACCTACACATCCATGAACACGATGGGCAAATTAGCACGGCCAATCCACCTAACCCGCACATCATATTTGGATTGTGGGAGGAAACTGGAGCACCCAAAGGAAACCCACGCAGACATGGGGAGAATGTGCAAACTCCATACAGACAGTCACCCGAGGTTGGATTCGAACCCGGGTCCCTGGAGTTCTGAGTGAGCAGTGCTAACCACTGCTGCCTCCAGATGGGAAACAAAAGAGGGCAAGGCATAGATTCTTGGGAGACATCAGAAGTAATGGGTTGGAAGCAGGCTTTGCTAGTAAGTATTTAATCCTGATGACATAGAAAGAATAGAACCAGGTGCAGACGGCAGGTTTAGAGGAGACATGGACAAATCTGCAGAGAGAAAACTGAACAATATTCGATTTCAAGGGGCCCAGACAATATTTTTGGTGGTCAGGAGCTTAGTGGGAAAAAGATTGAAGGTCTCAAAGACATGATGCCCTCATAGAGGGCACAATGGGATGATATTGTGCAAGTTCAGGACTAGACCTGGGTATACATTAAGGAAAAAGTGAGGACTGCAGATGCTGGAGATCAGAGCTGAAAATGTGTTGCTGGAAAAGCGCAGCAGGTCAGGCAGCATCCAAGGTGCAGGAGAATCAATGTTTCGGGCATGAGCCCTTCTTCAGGAATCCTGCTCCTTGGATGCTGCCTGACCTGCTGCGCTTTTCCAGCAACACATTTTCAGCTCTGTACATTAAGGAAACCTGGTACTCTCATAGAAGGGAATGAAATGGTATTGGCAGCTGAATGGATCATCACAATATTAGTCAAAGTCACTTGTTGTTAAAGATGTAGGTGGATGGGATAAGGGAGATAGTTTTAAAAAGATGGCTTGTTATAGATGGAAAGAAACCTCAGAGGATCGATGAGGCAGAGCAGTGGATGTGATCTAATATGAACTTCAGTAAGGCATTCAACAAGGTTCCTCATGGTAGACTGGTTAGCAAGGTTAGATCACATGGAATAGAGGGAGAACTAGCCATTTGGATACAGAACTAGCTCAAAGGAAGAAAGCAGATGGAGTTTAATTTAGATAACTGTGAGGTGTTGTATTTTGGAAAGGCAAATCAGCACAGGACTTATATACTTAATGGTAAGGTGCTGGGGAGTGTTGCTGAAAAAAGTACACCTAGTTTCTTGAAAGTGGAGTAGCAGGTAGATAGGATCGTGAAAAAGACATTTGGTCTGCTTTCCTTTATTGGTCAGAGTATTGAGTAAGGAGTTGGAGGTCATGTTGCTGCTGTACAGGACATTGGTTCGGCCTTTTGGAATACTGCATTCAATTCTAGTCTCCCTCCTATAGGAAGGATGTTGTGAAACTTGGAATGGTTCAGAAAAGATTTACAAGGATGCTGCCAGGGTTGGAGGGTTTGAGCTATAGGGAGAGGCTGAACAGGCTGGGGCTGTTTTTCTTGGAGCATTGGAGCCTGAAGGGTGGCCTTATAAAATGATGAGGGCCATGGATAGGATAAATAAACAAGGTCTTTCCACTGCGATGGAGTCCAGTCCTAGAGGACATAAGATTCGGGTGAGAGGGAAAAGATATTAAGGGACATTTTCTCATGGAAAGGGTGGTGCGTCTCTGGAATGAGCTGCCAAAGGAAGTCGTGGAGGCTGGTATAATTACATTTAAAAAGCTATTGGATGGGTACATGAAAAGGAAAGGTTTAGTGGGATATGGGCCAAGTTCTGGCAAATGTGACTTGATTAATTTAGGATATCTGGTCGGCATGGGCGAGTTGGACTGAAGAGTCTATTTCTGTGCTTGTACATCTTTATGACTCTAATCTTAGAATAGTGAGCAGTTTATTCAACAACGTCTTAAATGCTCTCGATCTGGCAATGGATGACTGTCCTACTTGTGCACCATATCTATTCAAGTACTGAGATCTGAATGAGTGAGGTTGAGGGCTGTACCAAGGCTGCATGGGGATGTGGGTGATCAATGACCTTATTCGTAATTAGAGTTATGGGAAAAATGTGACCACATGATCATTGCAAACTCAATGGGATGGTTATAGATCTGGGTTGAAAATGTACATAGAGGGAAAAACTTGAGGAACATAAGAAGGAAGTGTGCTCAGAAGAGAGATATGAACTCTTGTGATAAAGGATGCAATAATTGAGGATGAGACGTTGTTTAATGCAGAAGTTGAGGGAGAAAATTACAATGAGTGATAATCAATATTTTTGAGTATTGTTGAAAAAAGATACGTTTTGTCAAAGCTCAGAGGAAGTGGTGGAGGCTGGTAGAATTGCAACATTTAAGAGGCATTTGGATGGGTATACGAATAGGAAGGGTTTGGAGGGATATGGGCCGAGTGCTGGCAGGTGGGACTAGATTGGGTTGGGATATCTGGTCGGCATGGACGGGTTGGACAAAAGGGTCTGTTTCCATGCTGTACATCTCTATGACTCTAAATACAAATTCTGGATTAGAGTGGTGCTGGAAAAGCACAGCAGTTCAGGCAGCATCCGAGGAGCAGGAAAATCGACATTTTGGGCAAAAGCCCTTCATTGGGAATAGAGG